>NW_027020719.1:0-330000 GCF_036884655.1 Musa acuminata AAA Group
TTGTAAATACTGCTTATGAGACTACACCTGGGAACCCAGGATTCAACTAAATACTAGCGAGGCTTAACTCTCAACTAAAGAAATTCCTTGCAACTAAAGAATTTGGCTAGTGCGTCCCAGAATACATCTAGTGCTGCAGAATTCACTAGTCTCCTCTCCGGTAGTAAGACCCTAACATGTAACTCAGACCTGAACTACTGTTTCTAAGAATCAAACCCCGGAGTCAAAGGCCGCCCAACGTCTTACTTAGTTGCTTGGCCAGTAGCCCTCGCTCCATTCCGAGTGGCACAGGTTTAAGCCTTTGACTCTTTAGGTTCATTCTGGGGCATATGGGTTTGGTTCTTTGACTCCCCGGTTGCATTCTCCGTAGACACCGCTTCAGCCTGTAATTACCTAGGCCAATTCTTGTTAGCACTGGCTTGAAGGCTGGTTTTTAGGTGCCTCAGTCCTAGCAGCATCGGTTGTAGTCTTAGGTCTTTGATCGCTCCATTCCGAGGGGCACAGGTTGGTGTCTTAGATGCACTGGTTTAGGTCTCCGTCTGTAGGGTGGAATTCCTACTTTCCGACTAGCTCCCTTGCTAGCTACACTCTTTGACCTACTGGTTGAATTCTTAGTGATCTGAGACTGGGCTTAGCCTTGCCAGCCCCAGTTCTATTCTTTGATTGTCACAAAGCTTTCTCATTCTTATACCAGATACCAGATAGTACTTGGTTCACTCTTGGACTCCTGAGTGGAATTCTAACTTAAAGAAAGGACTAAGACCAACAACCCTAGGTGGGCAAAGGAAAGCTGTTAAAAGTCAAGAAAAGGAAGCAGTGAAGTAAGAAGGAGAGGCCAGGCCATTAAATCAGTGTTGAGGTCGGCTTTAAGGCTTGAACACCATCTTGAGAGTCCCTTCCGAAACACTTTCATTCTATCTTATATGAGAAAGATAACAAGAAACATACTGCATTTACTAGAGAAATAGTATGGGCCAGAGCTAAACAAATGCCAAACAATTCCCTCTTTTGATCTATGCTTAACACAAGCACTTCATCTGCTCCTCTGGCTCTGTCTCTTTGAACTCAGGCTAATCTATCGGAGTCAACAAATACAGATGAAACAGTACTATACTACTACTAGTTTTGTCAAGTTCAATAAGATCTTAGCTATCAAGTTTTGATGAGTGACTTAGTGTGGGAAAAGAAAGAATAGAAAGCAGCCAAGAAAAGAAAGAATAGAAAGCAGCCAGGGATAATCTACAATTCTCTCAGTAAGGTAAACGAACCCTGAAGACTTTTAGCTAATCACAGCACATATGCCCTCCATATGACTGCGAGTTATCCCAGGCAAGCTATAATTTCACTCAGAACTAGGAATAAGTCATTAAAGTCAGTCTGATCTTGAACAAGGAATAAGTTATTCAAGTAAGCCTGATCCTGAACAAGCCGTAATTTCCCCTCCAAGAATTGACACTGGAACTGTACTAAAATCTCACTCGGGCTACAAACAAAGATTCCAGGGCTACAAACACGGATTCAGCAGCACTAAAGAATGTATTTTTACCGGATGCTCTTCTATATGATATTCTAGTTATAGGTTCTTCTGTTAGGTTCTTATCAATATTCTATTCGAATTAAAGGAATTTAGACCCGCAGGATTACTTGGGCACTGTTCGCCCTATCAAAGTCCCTGTAACAGATGAATAGCACCATTACTTCTACTACTTTCTGAATGGCACCATTACTTCTACTTTCAACCCTTCTCTTTCTTATTCTTATTCTAGAGCTCACAAACGACAGAGAGCCTACAGAGAACACAGCCCAAAAGCAAAGCCGAAAGCCAACAAAAGAAGAAAGTGAGCTATCTCGCATCAATCTTCCTCCTCTTCCCAAGTTTCGCTCAAACGGAGCCGACCCGAGTCTATTTCATCTACGTGAGCTCTAACAATACCACCATTCGATTTAGAGTAATCCCTTTTGAAGTAGCACATTCTTATGGCTACGAACAATGACTTATACAGCGCCAAAGGGCGGCTATTAGCCTATCCGAGCGTAGCAAAGGGATCTTATTCTCGAATTTCAAAGGAGTGAATCTTTCACAAAAAGGGCTCTTCTCTCTAAGGACAGGATTATTCGATATCCATACGATAGGGATGTTGTTTCTCTTCGTAAAAACATGACCATACTTGGGATCCAGCCTGCACTCCTTACCATCGAGAATACGCAATAGGGTGTTATTTGCAGAAGAAGTAGGGGACTGACCAAAACCTGAGCTCATATTAGAATCTTCTACAACAGGGAACTCATCAAAGACCCACAGATCATAATTGTCGTGCGCATCCGTAAAATCTTTCGAGGTATTGTAGGTGCGCAAAACCACACTAAGAAGCTTTAAAACCTAAGTCTGCAAGGTGCTGAAAGCCTTAGTTTCAAGAGAAAGACAGGGATATCAGGACTAATACAAAGAATAAGGGAGCGGGGGAGCTACACTAACTGTACTACCAGGGAGCGGGGGAGCTACACTAACTGTACTACCAGGGAAATTGGCAATGAAATGACTAGTTAGGCAAAGGCAAAGCTATCGAAGCAATCTATTAGGTGTCGGGGTGCCTAAAGAAGGAAGTAAACCCTAAACGCAGTAGTTTATACTAATTTATACTAATTGTGTTTAATAGGCAGTGGAAGACATAGATATAGTTGCAAGAAAAGGGATGCCGACATCAATCCTATTAATTCCGTTAGCAGAGAGTAGCAAGCGGTTCAATAAGTGTTTTTCCATAAGAAGCCCTATCAGGATCCCCAGTGACAATGATAAAGTAGGGAAAAAGGGTTGCTATCAGTCAAGCAACTCAAATACATAACAAGTAATAAGGAAGCTTAAAAGGGCTTTTGTTGTTGTTATTACTATTCCTGTGTTCGTGGGCAAGCAATAACAAGAGAAGGAACATCACCACTTTCATTCTTTCTTAACCACTTTCTATCTTAACCACTTTCATTCTTTCTTAACAACTATCTACTTTGGAGCAGAACCACCAGGCTATTCTTCTCTCGTGGACTTAGAGCTGGAGCACCAGCCTACCTTTCTTTACTGATTGACACCTCGTTTCAAACAACACCTTACTTGAATTCTGCAACTCTCCCTTTAGCAACTGAGTCTTCTCTTTACGACTTAACTCGAACAGGAACTCGTAAAAAAGAGTATTTAGCGGGCTCAACACCCAGCAAGCTAACCGCCGTAAACCAAAGAATCCTTGTGACAAGGCGCCTAAGCTGTTTGGCGAAAATGCATTTCTACAGCGGATAGATAGGTGAAATAAGGAAGAATTTGCCATAATAGGAGTATCCCCGAGTTAGAGAAACATCAAATTGCTCCTCTAGCGCTTGAACACTGCTTGCTTTTGTGCTTGTCTGCTTTTCCGCCCTTATATACAAGCTTGAAACTAAACCAGGAGGGGTTCCATTAACTCCTTTTTACAATGCCCTTTACCACCGACCCGACCTCAAGCCAATAACACCCATAACAGAACAATACTTTCTGTGGGCTGCTGACTTACAATCATTTGTTTATTCTTTCGGAGACTACTTTCTAATTGGAATAACTCAACCCTCAAGAAGCCAAGCGAGGTTATTGTGCACCGAACCTAGACTAGCGAACTCAAACTATCTATCGCCTAAAACCAGACTTGTTGCGAGCAGCTCACTCACTTTGTATCCTGGTAGTCCCTTTGCTTATAGAGCGGAACTTGAACTGTCAACTGGAAAAGAACTCTACGACTTCAACCCGAACTGAGGATTCTCCTATTGCACAACAAAATCACCTCTATCAGCAATCACTCCACTACACCTCTTATTCAACAGGACTACTGAGTGCATTTCATCTTTCACGGATGCTCATACAGGGCTAAGTCAACTTGTCTGGTAAAATCCTCTTGCTCTGTAAACTAACCACTCCTTCTCTATTTCCTACAAGTATAAGAAATGACATCTAAATTCTATCTTATAATATAATATAACAGATTCAACCTTACTCCTAGAGATCCTTGACTCTGCCCCTATCTCTCTTCTCCAGTAACTTATTGTTTGTCTTCCCCAAAGCCAACCTATTCTCTTAGTTGAGTTTCTGGAGCTTGTTCACTCACGGACCTTTACGCGGACGCTGACGCTGATGCTTACGCACTTGTTCTTGTTGGGCCTAGACCTGCTCCTGTCCTCAGAATTAATAGAATCTTTCGTTTCTTTTGCATTTGGTATATACTTGGTATACAATGATAGTAAACACAATGCTCGCACTCATTCATTTCAATTGAATCTATTCCTGTCCCCTTAAGTAATTGGAACCAGCGCTCCGGTAAGATGTTATTTATACAAAAATATGCATTTAAAGCAGGGGGTTCTGGGCCTACGTGAAAGTAGGATTTCTGGGCCCTCAAACAGTCCTGTCCTTTCGAATTGAATGTAAGTGCCCCTTATGATAGAAAGAAGTAACAAGGCTGCTCCGGACTTACCCGAAACCCGGACTTACCCGAACCTACTTCTTTCTTGAGTTTGAGCACCCGAACCGAAGGAGAGGTCGGGGACTTATTAGAGGTTAAGGGTTTCCAAGGCAAGGGAAGAAATAGAATTGTTATTGTTGGCAGTAGTCCATAAGTAGGAATATCAGAGTTGAAGACCAGTCCCTTAGTATTAGTTGCAGACCTGACTAAGACAGATGACACTGGAAAGGAAGCACTAACTAAGTTGAGTTCAAAGAGCCGGAGTGAGATTAGATGAGAGCAGGAGCAAGAGGTATAGTAGCCGAGGTGAACTCAAAGGGGAGAGATTGGAGTAGCCAGCAGCTGGGCTTGTGGAATCCCTTGTTTCATCCCTTGTTTCATCTGTTCTACTATTCTAATTGAATGCTAACTTTCCTACTTGTTTTAGTTGTCTCAGAGGCAGATGTTGTACTTGCAGAGGCAGTGGAGGCAGTGATCAAGTAATCCCTAGTTGACAGAGCAAGAGGTCTTCTTCTTCTATAAGAGAGTAGCCAGAAGTGTATTAGTTTACAGAGCCTAGCCAGTAGTTTATCTGTGGAATACCGAGTGGAAGCCTAAGTGAAGTACCATACTATTTCTTCATTTGCTATGTTTTTTGAACAATAGGGAGAGGAGCCTAATTGTCACTAATCGATAAGAAAGAGAATCACTAGTGAAAGTTCGAGGCGAGGAAGCACTTGGCCCCACTGGAATTCTATATTATATGATAAAGAGAAAAGATTGAACTCGCCAATAAAGAGAAGGCACTGGAAGTGCCCTCATATAAGTATGGGCAAGCCGACAGCTTTTTAATAAAAGTAAGGGGCGAAAGGGGAGTTTCAGAGGATAGGATTGAAGCCAAGCCAGTAGCAAGTAGTAGTTGTCCAATTGAAGCTGTGCCAAGCCGGGTAGTAGCTGCCCAGTAGTAGGAGGCCTGGTAGTAGAGTCGTTAAGAGCCAGAGGAGAGGTTACTGGAAGTTCAGAAATAAGAATTAGTTGACTTAGCGAACACTAGCAGCAGGAGCCCCGGAATTGTTCTTGTTTTCAGAGCCAGAGAAGAATCAAGGGAAGCTGCGTACTTAATAAAGGGAACCATCAAGGTCAGCAGTGAAAATAGAAATATAAGTAAAAGGGATAGGGTAGTAAAAAGAGATTACTTACTTGTGCCGGGTAGTTGTGTCATTCCTATGGGCTTGGTTAAAGAAGTCTTATACTGGAATTCCTATGGGCTTGGTTAAAGAAGTCTTATACTAGGATTAATAGCTTGTGTTAAGCAAAGAAGAAATTTAGAATCTGAAATAGACTTTTTAGGAGAGAACACCTGGTTTCGAGTATAAGCATTGTTGGCGTTGGTTTGGTCCCGGTAGTTAGTAGCTGGGTTCTCACTTATTAGCTTAATGATTGGCAGGCACTAGTTTCGTTTAAGTGTTAGCGAAGTCAGGCTCCAAATCCTTAGTTGGAGAATTCAAGCAAAGGATAAGTAGGGGAAGTAGCGAACTAGGGTGCTTCTTTTTGGATAGGGGTGTCAGTTTGAAAGCGAGCAGGGACAGAATGAGATACAACAAAGCGAGGTTTGAGTTAAGTAGTTGGATTGCCGGTTGCTAGCTCCAGTCTTGTTATCAGTGTTTATTCCTAGTAGTTGGGGGTTTCCGCCTTGCCATTAGTTGTGATATTCTTTCCGGTACCACATTAAGCCTTGGGAGCCCCAGTTATCATTATGATTACCCGTTAGTTAAGTCTATTCTTAGGTGCACTACAGCGTACCCGGAGTCAAAGAATGAGATACATGAGTTTCAGAGTTCAAGCAAGGCACAGTTCCGGCTGAAACAGCGAACAGAGAGATGTGGAATGGTTTACTAGGCAGCGAGAATTATGCCAGATCAAAAGGGTAGTTGTGAAAGAATAGCAGTAAGGAAGGTAAGCTTTGATGTCAGTGAAGTAGTTTAGTCGTCAGCGTCGCCCAACAACAAGATATCACACAGATGCTGATACAAGCACGGAGTCAGGGCCCGTCATGCTTATTATCTCACTTTTGCCTCAGATCTGTATTTGGATCCTGCTCTACCTGATTGAGAGTTGAAGGCTTTCACACCAGATAGAGAGTGACTTGGCGCATCCAGTATTGGTATGAATTCTGTGACTTATGAGTTGCCTTGGAGCGGCGGAGTCCAATCAATACTTGTTGCTACTTAGTAGCCCTAGATGCAGGCCTGGTTGAGTATAGATCAATATTTAGATCAATATATCTTAGATGCTCTTATATATAGATGGATTCCCTTATTTATGAGTTGAACATGACTTAACCGATGCAAAAAGGGTTACTATTGGGGCAGTAGCTCGCGCGTTCCAGTTCTTGTTAGATCTGTAAGTCCTGTGTTCGGGTATCTTCAGCTACCCAATGGAATTACAGAATTGAAGTGGCCCTTCATATAGAATACTGTAGTAAACTAACAGCTTTGCTTCAAGACTCACACAGTAGAAGGAAGGAGATGCTTGCTCTCTGAAACTAATATCATCAATTATAGAGCAACGGCTTTCGACTAAGCTACGGCGCGACAAGCTACTACAAACGACACTGTCAATTCCTTTCTTAGCCGGCGAGCAGAGGGGGTCAGTTCCATTTCTATTAAGAATTCGAGACTAACCAACAAATCAATAATTTCCTCTTTGGAGAGACATAACCATATATATAATTGATTCGTACAATCAGTCTAGAATAGGATGAATCGATTTGCTAAAGAATATTGGATTCTTCTTCATATTGAGCCGATTCAGTATCATCAGGATGCCCATTTACGGGAATACAATTTCTCATCTCTATAGGATTAGATCCCAAGTTATTGCGAAGTACACAAGCCGAGATAGTATAGTCTCAATTCTTATACTTAATTATGGCCGAGATAGTCTTATACTTAATTATGGCCGAGATAGAGAGTATGGTAGCAAGAGGACCAAATCTTTCATTGATGCTACCTATATTATATAGTTCCAGACGCAGCCTCAAAGGTAATAAATGGATGGAAGAGAATCCGGATCAACCAAGTAGATACCGCCCAAACCCAAAGAATCAACATTTTGGTTAGCTGAACTCAATGAACCCCAGAAGGAGATCCTTTTTCAAAAAAGAAATGGTAAACATTCGGATATTGGATTTCGCTGGCCGATCTTATCAACCCCGGCATAGGTGAGCCTCCATAAGGAGGTTCGATTTCTTAGGTAACAAGCCAATAGATGGAGTGCAGGTGGTAACGCTTGACTCACCTAGAAGACCTTTTCACCATATAGATTGAGGCTGAGGACTCTTGTCAAAAGTAGAGTCTTGTTACACGCCTGGCTTGCTCTTTATGGTCGAGCGAGCTAGCCTATTTCTATTAGATAGACTTCCATTCCGAACCTGACGTAGCTGGATTCTGAACTCATTCCGCTTGTATATCCCTTTCGAACAACCCACTGACTTTGAAAAACTATGAAGAATACTGAGAGCCCTTAGCTGCCATTGAGCGTACAGATAACCTCCTAAAGTCATTGATGAAAACCAGAAACTACAGCCCTTCATTTGGATTGACGGACAAAGCAGAGCAGGTCCACTACCGCATCAGGAGCCAGAGCACGGCATGAGAGAGACTTCCTGCCCCCAACTAGTAAGAAAAAGATAATGGGGTAATTATCCGCTCCATCTGATAGGACGACCTACTCCTTAGCTAGACTTTGACACTCACCTTCATCCGAATAAGGAAGAGACAGGTACAAGGAGTACAGCTGAACCACCCGGATCCGCTTCTTTCATCAAGCAACACAGCCTAGTCTAAACCGAGCCCTATAGTGTATAGAAAATATCCGTATTGGTGAATTTCGGGTCAGCAGGCAAAGGGAGCACCCAAGTTTTCTATTTCAATATATAAGTCGATCGGACATTCATATCACTATGGTTAGCTCCTAATCCTTCTGCACTTTTTCCCTTATATATACGAGGCCTTTTTGAAAATAGCTTGGCCTTGGCTTAGGCGAGTGCAGTTACTTTCGGATGAAATAATTAAGGTCAAAAAGAAGTAGCCGTTCCTTCTGTTCCTTGTTTAGGAGCCAAGTAAGTAAGGTTATGAATCCCATGCTCTAACGCTATAGTCTGTCAGTCGAGTAGGTAGACTCATAAGAAGGATAGGAAGAAGAAGAGAAAGGGTAGCTGGTTCTAGACTAAGCTTTGAGAGCAATTCACTGGGGCAAGTAAATACTAGACAAGACACTAAAAGAGCCAACTAACTACTACCCTCGCAACAAAGCTAGAACTCCAAACAAGTAAGTAAACTACCCTCGCCTCAAAGGCATCGCAGGCAGCTGACGCTGCCCTCATCTAACTCTCTTATCTGGCCTACCTCGACTCTGTAAACTAATTCTTATTTCTTAACTTCCAGTCGAGTGTCTAACTCAGGTGCCTGTATTCGGGAGTTTTCTGAAATACCTTATCCGGCTTGTCTTCTTGTCTCTGACTTTCCCACTTGAGAGTGTAATTCTGACTTGAACTACTTAGTTGCCTTAGAGCTTTGGCTTGACCCATTAACCTCAGGGCGGGACTACTACTTTAGATTCCACTTTACCACTACACTACACCTCTGATGAAACTCTCACTCTCACAAGAACAGGAGCTGTACTGCATGAAACAAGGGATTCGGCTCGAACAGGGGCAGGAACTCTATACTTCAATCAGGAACTCCCCTTTCCGACCTCCACTCGTCTTTCTTATGAGACCGCTAAGGCTCTTGCTACTATCTGATAGAATACCTCTTGCTCCCCTCTCGCCAACACCAACAAAGGGAGCGGTCTTAAACTCTCACTCGAACAGGACTAGCTTCAGATTCATCTCCACTAGCAGCTGGCAACTAGCTAATCTCTATCCTGTAGCTACAACTACAAATACAGATTCCACAGCTGACCTTGCCTCTATCTCCTATTGCAACAAATACTTCCTCGACTCTGGTAAAGCACCGAACCAGCCTCTCCTAATCGGCAAGGTAAGCAGTTAAGTAAGCTGGACTACCCGGTATTCCAATAAGAAAGAATAACTTACCTCGATCTCATCCCTCTCTTCTCTCCACGAAACTAATTAACGATACCATAGCCCTTTTTTCGTCCTCGTTCGTTAACTAATCAAATGTGGAATCGGTCATCTTGCTCACCTATCGCCTGTATAAATGAATTGGAGCTTAAGAACATAGTCCTCTCTTCTATTGCTATCTAGATTCTATTATGAAAGCTACGGAAACAAGTAAACAAGCAAGGGAACAGGTAGATCGAAGGCAGTTGCTGGCACTGTTCATTTCTCAACTACACTTTCTACTTTACCTCTATTACTAGGCTAGGCTTACCTTTACCTAAGTCAACTAATTCTTATTTAGGCCCCTCGACTCCCAGGAATCAAACTAATACTTACCTCGAGCCAACCAATCTAACCCAGTGCTTCCTTACTTAAATTATGAAATCCAATGCAAAGCAAAGGAAACAACTAACATTAGTGAGCGGAAGGAGCTCTTAAGGGTCGCTATTAAAAAACACGGGTTTCTTCAAACGAGTCCTGTGTTCGGCAACTACTTTTCTATTAACTACTTGATTGACTCTTGAACTCCCTAGTCTAGTAATTCACTCCCTTACCGCTTTCCAATTTCATTAAAGAATATGGTTGACTTACCTATCCTCTGGTGTTCGCCATCAATATGTTAGGCTAGTGGGGTAGTTTCATCCCCAGCCAGTTTCGAGTTTGAGTCTTCATCCACGTGGTAAGTCTAGTGTTGTTGGCAAAGGATCTGAACCAACCGATGGAGCAGGGTCTTTCTCAATCTCTTGGGGCAGCAGACTTTCCTCACACTCCTTCCCTTGCATACCTCTGTTAGAGATTAGTCAACAGCTTCCCTTGCGTACCTCTACTCTGGACTAGAGCATCTCTTATACCTTAATTAGGCTCCTAGGCAACTATTAACTTCTTATAAAGCTTACTCAGCTGCTCTTGAAACAACAACTTATTTATAAGATATGAAACAAGGGATTCCACTCGAAAGAGAAGAGGACAGGTATAGTAGAAGAAGAGAAGAGAGCCGAATGGAACAAGCCCAGCAGCTGTCAACAATACCTCTCCGTAGTCAAAGAATTAATCCGGGCTGGCTTACCAAATCATTCCACTAGCAACTAGCTACTCTCAACTACAATTTCATAGCTTCCCAAGCCTGTAAACAAAGACTTCTTGATACAAGCCCAGCTGATGGCTACTAGTTTTCAGAATTCATAAGGGAAAGAAAGAAGAGAATCATTAGCGGGAGGGGTTTCATAGAAGAAAAGAAGGAACAAAGTCCAAAGTGACCTAGCCATGAGGACTTAAACATAAGGTACGAGATAGCGCATCTAGTATAAGCCAAAGAATTTCACTAAACCCACTAGGGTAGTCCAGCTTTTGGTGTTCGTCAACAAGAACCACATTTGGCTTTCAGATCCTGTTCCGTATCCTGGCATCTGTTTTAGCCTCTTCCGATCTTGCTTCCGATCTTTCTTCCACTTGATACTTCCCAAGAACTGGAACTGGCAATTCATAAGCTTACCCCATTTCAGTTCCTATGGCAACACAAACACATCAAAAGTAGTTACTTGGCGTCTGCAAGAGAAGAAGACATTATTGTTTTATAAACCAGAGAAGAAGATAGAGCACTGGATTAGGCCCAGTAGAAAGTCCAGGACCAGGACCCGGTATCAGCTCGCTGGTTCGAATGTTGGTGTTCTAGCTCAAAGGCTTTAGCTCCAAGTAGTTGTGGAGTAGCGTTGACAGTTGTCGACCAGAGAGAGAGGTTCAAAAGTCAACAAGTGCAGAAGAAGGAGCTGAGCTAGATAAGTTCAAAGGAAATGTATTAAGACTAAGACTCCATCCCGCTGTTCTAGTGCTATTTTTCCTAATATCTTGCTTTTACTAATACAGATATTCTTCCTTGCTTTCGAACTCAACAACAAGCTACTCGTGAGTTCTTTCGCGTAAGGAACAAGTCACTGAAATAAGTCTCGTTACATAATTTCTTGCTTATACATTATCTCTAGTTTTGATTGTTAATATATTATTTCCTTTTAACCCTGACTCAACAAGCTTAGGAACTCGTATACCTTATTGGGAGCGTAGAGCTACAGGAGCAAGCCAAGCATTAAGGTAAAGGTAAAGGAGGGAGGGTGAAGCGAAAGAAGGGAGTCAGCAGTAAAAGGGAATTGCTTTAGTCAAACAAGTAATAGGGAATAAATAAGCAGCAACGGAGCAAAAACCAGTAACAGAATCCATAGAAGCGGGATAATCTTCATAAGATGGAGGGGGAAGGAGAAGCATATGATTTGCTGTCTTTTCCACGATCTCGCCCTGCTAGTATAGCCTTAACCAAGATAAGATGTGTGCCAGGATCAGAAGATAGAATTGCGGGAAAGTCGTCAGCAGCAAGTGATAAGGAAGCAAAACAATATAGAGCAGGATCTGATGAGGAAGCTGTTCGAGTGGAGTCGTATAAGGAAGATAATACTAAATGAGCCACTGCTCCCGCTAATGTTGTTCTTGTTGAATCCCTAGTTTCCTCTGTGTTTGTTGGGTCAGAAAGGTCCGTTTAGTGTTCAAGTCTGGTTTCGGGTGCCATGAAAGCTACTACTTCAGAATGGAATTGCAGAGGTTTCCGGATCATCAACAAGATCATCAACAAGTAGAATAAGGGCGCTAAGAGCAACAAAACAACATGGCTTAAATGTAAGTTCAGTTAATTCATTAGTTGACTCGGCGTCAGTTTCATTAAGTAGATCAGCAACTCACACTTTCAGAGACCCCTCTTTGTATAGTTGACTCCGGAGTAATAGTTGTTATATAAAATACCTGAGTTAGTTGTTTCATTAAATACCTTAGCCGGCTTGTCTGCTTGGCCCCTTTCCTACTAAATCCTCTGCCGGAGCCCTGTTTCCCGAAGTGTTACATCTTCTATGACACGCCTACCCATTATTCTATTATTCTATGACACGCCTACCCATACCCATACAAGGCACAACTCCGTACTTCTGGACCACTTAGAGAACTATGACATCCAGTAAGAATCCAATGGGATGAGAAAAACCATCAAATCAAATAAGCCAAGACACTCACTGATTCCACTTGGTACTCGGTATTCAACACAACAAGAGCAGTTCATTCAGCATCTGTATTCCTACTTACAAAATAAGGTCTTCAACCCACCAAGCAACTACTAATGTATAGCGGTAGCGCTGTTATATCGAGATCTCAATCAGGTCTTAAACGAAAACTATAAACTAGCGACTACTGGCAAAGAATAAATATAGCAACTATTAACTACTGGCTAAGAATGAACTCAGTACTAGCATCTGGGAAGACTTACTAAATAGTGGCTTACTCCCTCATAGCTTAGGGCTTACTCATAAGTTGACTACTTACTCCCTTCTTCTGGGCTTCCTCCTAACAAGTGGTTCTCCAGCTTCTGGTTTTACTCGAATAAACAACCAGCGTTAGTTAGTGTTACTAATATCTATAATGTGTAAGTTCAATCCGCCCCTTGGTGTGCCGGGGAATAATAAAGAAAGTACTTTTTGTGAGGATATGAGTATTTGAGGTAAGTATCCTGAGTTTGGCCCTAGCAGTATCCCCCCTCCCAGATCAGTTCCACAATTCCACCAAGCACAAGAACTACTTCAGAATGGAATTCAAGAAACCAGGATTGATTGAATATTACCCTTATGTATCTATGCACAATACCTTTAGAACTTGCATTAGCCGATTAGCCGACTTAGCGCCCGGCCTGCCTATACTGGAAGTTAAGAACCAACTATTCAGAGTGACCACTAGTTCTTAAAACAGTCTATTCTGCTCCTGTTTTCGTCTTCGTCATCGGGAACTGGATACTTTCCACTTACCACCTACCCTCAGATCCTTTAGCTGAAGTCAACAAATACGGATCTTTCGAGCACAGAGAAAACTGTCAATGAAAGGAATATTCTGTTGCTCATTAGCACTGAATGAGATTTCACTGACCATTGATTATAGTGGTCTTGTTGCGTAGAGGACCGAGGGCGCCTAATCATTTCATTCTATATCTCTAATTACAAAAATGAGATACCCGAGAACCCTCTATAATAACCCCGGATACCCTACCCTATCCATCTTTCTACTCTGCCTTTCCTGCTTGTTGCTGAAGATCTTTTCTACTTAACTCGCCTGCTTGTTGCTGAAGATCTTTTCTACTTAACTCGAACAGAAATAGACTCCACTCATATTCTGTAGACCGTGTAAACCCATATTTGGAACTCTTTCACTTGTGTGCCTTAACCTGACTCGAACTGGCTATTCTACTACTTCCACTAGTCATGATGCTACTTCCACTGGGGATGCAACTTTCCGTAAAACACCCTATTTTGTAGTACTGGGTTCGCGCCAACTTGATTTGATCCTTCCGTGCAATAGTCACTCTGATGCTGATACTTAGTCTTGGGCCGAGTCAACTATATCTTGGGACGAGTCAAACACAAATCAGAATTGACAGATGCAACCTGCCCTTACGCACTTGACTTCGATTAACTTATAATGCTTCTTTCTTGAAACTCAACTTTCACCGAGCCAGTGTATTACTTTTGCAGATGATCCTAAACAAGAAAGATGGGTTGGTTGGCGCTTCACTGAAATCGTATATAGAATTATAGGCAAAAGCCAGATTGTAAAAGAAGCCGTAGAAACAGATGACGCAGTTCGGGGAAACAGAAACTGGATTTGCTTTGAGTTAGATGTAGGATTCCTTAGACTGTGCCAAGTAGACTGTGCCGAGGAAGGCCTCTTTCTCTAAGTTTAAGCCACCAAGCATATACTAGACTAAAAGAGTAGGGAAAGGGACTTGTACTAGACTAAAAGAATAAGGAAGGGAGAAAGATCAGAGGAGAGAAAGACAACTCGATTGGTTAGTTACTAAGATCTATAGGGGCAGAAGCTAGTTCAAAGGCCAGGGAAGTTGAGTTTGGTGCTGTAGCTCCTAGTAGATACGAGTTGGGGGTAGGGGTCATCTTCCTAGTTTATAGGTAGGTAATAGATGAATAAGATCAAGATGGGGAAGCTATGTATTTACATAGAACCTATACCTTGTGCTCGATAACAAGCAACGGAAGAATCTGACAATAAGGCTCCCTTGCTTGTAGGGAGTCGGCCTATTCTTCTTGTCTAGCTGATGTTTAAAGTAGTTCCGTCCGGGCAAGACTAAGTGGAGAATGTCCTTATAAAGCTCCAGTTAGTGCCCCAAGCAAGAGAATAAACTGTCGAAAGTAAGTTGCAAGAAATTAGTAAAGAACTGTCCAACGAATGAATTGACGCCCCTAATCTTTATGGTTCAAGGCTACTCTCTGGTAAAGGATGTTGAATAAGTTCCTACGCTCTGGGCTAAAAAGATAACTCCACAAGCTATTTCGCAAGACTAAGTGTAAGTGTGTTAATGAGTTCCGGAAGTCAGAATTGAGAATGGAATTCCTAAGTGTTGCGGGGCACTATCGTCTCCGCAGGAAAGAAAACAATAGATTAGGGGGCGGGTGCTAGGTAAGAGAGAGAATCCTTTTCCTTCGTCTTCAAGTATAGGTCTGGTCAAGTTGAATCAGTAGTAATAGGTAAGTGGTATAGTCGTTGCTTGGTCCGCTACTCCTCTAAGTCACTAACTAGTTTACTGCTTTCTGACCTAAACTCTGAGAAGAATAAGATAGTATAGTGGAGAAGAATAAGATAGTATAGTAGACTTACCGCAACTCTGGTATTGAATTGACCTCCGAACTCAGGATAAGGCCAGAATACATAACTTGCTAGCGCATCTAGTATAAGACAAAGAAATGAACTACTAACAAGGGTAGTCTGTTGCTAGTAGTAGAACCCTAGTGTTAAGCAATGAGTCAATCCTCTGATCGCTTTACAACTCCTTACGTGGAAGTCTTCTAATTAATATCATCTTTCGATTCGAGCACCGAATTAACCAGTAAAGCCTAGCTGCTTCCCTTGCCGACAGATCTTATCTTAGTCATTAGTCGTTGCTTGTCTGGCGGTTAGTAGTGACTTGTCCGGTAACAACTTTCACTAATACATTATAAGAGTGTGTTCCTGTTCTGGCGGTAGTTGCGTGTCTCTTCTTATTATTCTAGTATAACTGATGAAACAAGAAGCAATTGCACTTTAGGGCAGTCTCTTTTCACTCTACCGACCTAGTATTAGCTTGGCAAATCCAATATTCACTAACTCTTATCCGATACCTATCCTCCATCTCTTTGAAGTGAAGAGCACCCTAAATTCTCACTTTCTATTAAGAGAACTAGGCACGACTATAAGTTACGTGGGTCAGGTCAGTTCCATTTCCATTCTTTTCTTTGTCAGTTCAATTCCATTCTTTATAGCCAGCAGGAAGCAGCAAGCTGTATCTTTACTCTCATTTCTATTCCTGTGCACTCAATGCCCCATTCTTCAAGAGCCATTTGGTTACCGCTACGTAGGCAGTGAGATTCTTTTCAAATAAGTGAAGGGAACAAATAAACAAGCAACGGAACAAACAAGGGAACCCGCAGGCGAAGCGGGAAAGAAAGATGGGTTCAGGCGTAGGAATAACTACTAGCTTTGAAGCGGAAGATGTAGCTGTATAAGAAACAGAATAAAGATCATCAACAGCAGCAAGATCCAAATCTAAAGAATCAGCAGTGCCAGTTAAGTCTAGTTCGGATACTGGGATATGTTGTAGCCTAAGGTACTTGGATATGTTGTAGCCTAAGGTACTGGAGATGTTGCCTAAGAATAGCCAGTGCCAGTTCAAGTTTCATCGGATTAAGGTTCAGCGCCAGGAAATGAAAGTAGAGTGATTGTTGTTGGCGACTCGAGAGGTTCAGGTGAAAAACAACATATTTGGGGGGTTCCGCAAGTAGAGTTAGAAAGTCAGCTTATGAATTGCCGGTTCATCCAGTAGAGTTAGAAAGTCAGCTTATGAATAGCCTTTGTGGGTTCAGCAAGTAGAGTTAGAAAGTCAGCTTATGAATAGCCAGTAACAGTTATACACCCTAGTAAACTCGAGGAAGCCTTATCCGATATAGCTGGATCAGGATCAAGTCAGTCAGCTGCAAACATAGTATAGCACCTGGTAATAAGAGAATCAGAGGAAGAGCAAATGTACGCATAAAGTGTACCGAGAATGAGAATGTACGCATAACAAAAGTATGTGTATAGAAACCTGTAAATACCAAGCTAAGGATCTTATTCCTACTCAGGATACAATACCGCCTCCTCACCTGCGCATCAATGACATTTGCCATAAGAGGAGTGAAAACCCTACCCTAGTTCAAGTTCTTAAGTAAGCTGCTGCTCTTATTGTAAGTTTCTGCTCCTGTTCTTGTTTAATACCGGTAGTACTGTTATAGTTTAGTGTTGTAGTGGAGAATTGCCTGTCGGCTTGGCCCAAGTAAGTAGTTAAAGTGAAGTATTGCCAGCAAAGTCTGTATTGCCAGTTGCCAGAGCCCCATAGTTTCTGAGATGAGCCAGAGTGAAAAGAGCAAGAGAGGAGCCCAGTTATGAGTCTGTACGAGTTATAAACTAGTCCCGTTTTTGCCCCCCTTACTTGGGCTTGGTATGGTACTATGGAATTTTGTACTGAAGAATAGAATTGCATTTGAAGCCCTTATATTAAGTCGCGAACACTAGCGGCAGGCAAGGGAAGTCGGAAGTAACTAGGCAAGCGTATACTAGGAGCAATAGGAGCTCAGTAGTCAAAGAATTCCAGTCAGGGTAGTCAGAATCATATATAATATATAGAAAGCCAGGTTATGTCCCCGGTGTTTAAAGAAAGAAAAGCAGTAAGGGCTTATTGTGTTGTTGTTAAAAGAAATACCCGTGTGTTGTTGTTAAAAGAAATAACTGTTCGTTGTTGGTTGACAGTATTGATAAGGGCGCCTCCCTGTTCGTTGTTGGTTGACAGTATTGATAAGGGCCTCCCTGTGCGGGCAAGCTGATAGTAGTGCTATCCTGGATAGAAAGGGTATTAAGAATTAGATAAAGGAAAGTCGGAGGCTATATCTGTATGTAAAGGAATAAGAATAAGGTGCTATAGCTATAAGTCGGTGCTTTGGATGCTCCCACGAATGCAAGTTTTGGGTAAGGTAGTAGGTAAAGTTTGAGTGTAAGGGGATAGGAAGTAAGGCTTGTTATCCGCGATTCGATTCCCTTTCGGTGTATTGAGATTCCTTATTGTAAGATACTGTATAGGAAGCGTTCTTTAAAGCAGGAGAGACAGTCTTGTCAGGTAGGTAGTAAGTCCTACCTGCGCTAGTTTCGGTCTGCTTGCCAGTAGTTCGATTATGAGAAGCAGCTGTTCGCTTCTTACTATGAATAAGTTTAAGACCAATTGCTGGAAAGGCTGGCTTATCGGGGCATAGTCTCCATTCTTTCTAGTATTGGTTGCCGAACACAGGACTTAGTTTTCCTCCTTTAATTACTTGTTTCATTCGGATCCCCCAAGCAACGACTAGTGGAATGAGTTGAATACCGACCTGAGTTGTTTCAGGCTTGAACACCATCTTTCGAACACACAAGGACTCATCTTTCAGAGCGTAAGGGCACATAAAGTCACCCTTTTTGCATCGTTTTAGCCAGGGGAAACTACTCTTATGAGGAAATTCATTGAAACTAAGAAAAGGTCCCTAGAAATGCATTTGAACCAAACATCTTAGGCGATGTAACCACCCTTGCGCAACGCGTAGATCCTCGCTCCGTGTGGGTCAAGTCAATAAGGGATGAAACTAAAACAAGAAAAGCCTATCATCTATAATACCTAGCACTCGACCTGGGGGCTCCTGCCGTGCAACGTAAGTAGTAGCTTGCCCCTGTACCTGCTCTAGCTTATTATGTAGTGACTTGGACCGGAGCATAAGTTGAAGTCTAGTTTTGAGTATACGCTTGTTTGTTTCGAGTTTCATTCTTATTAGTAGTAGTAGTCCTGGGGAACTAGAAAGCTGTAGCACTCCCTATTGAATTAGACTTAGCTGCCGAAGCTTCTGTTCTTTCTTCAAACTGACCCGCCCGAACTGAACTCTCTTCTCACTATGTTAAAACCGAACTCTGACTTCCATTCTTTGATGCTGAGCTATAAGGCTAAGGTAGCGAACCAAGTAAACATACTTATCATTATTGAAATCATGTATTGAAACCCCCTTCCTCCTTTCAAGCTGTAGCTGCTGAACAAAGGACTTGGTAAGAAACTTGAAATACAGATCTTTCGAGCGCAGAAGCTCTTTCTTAATTGAGTATAGAATGAGATTTCACTGACACAATAACCTCTCTTGCAGACAGTTACACTTGAACTAACTTTAAGACCCTACAACACCTTCTCTTGCAACAACTGTTGTACCATACCAATAGGTAGAACTCAAGTCATACCGAAATCCATACTTTTGGCCTATGTAAAGTAAAGGAAAACCAGTGAATGGAACTTTTGCAACTAAGTCAGGTGCCGCGCCTAAGCTTTTAACTGACTGATGCACTTCATTTCCATATTACTGATTGATGTTCTATACCAGAGGAATGTAACCTTTCTCTTACTCTGATTACGAGATATTCCACACTCGGGCTCACGTAAGCTTCTTCTTATACTTGACCTTGAAACCGCTCCGCTTCTTATTTATATATGGGTAATCTGGCTCGTCGACTACTTTTTCACCCCAACTCACTCAACCACCCTAAACATAAAGCAAGCCAAGCACCTACCTTTCCCACTAAACAACTTGGGTCCTATAACACAACCCCTAAACATAAAGAAAACCAATTGAACCGCTCACACTCCTGAGACTTATTTATAGAGCGCATCTCCTCTCCTTATACATCTATTCCAGAGAATATATCCTCTCCTTGGTTACCTATATTCGATTAGATCTATTGTAATATAGCGGGTAACAAGAATTCTTTCCGTTGCTTCTCTATCTTCGGCAACTTATCCTAATTAACGCTTCTGATCCCGATCCTAGCTCTTTCAACTCTCACAGGAACAGGTCATTCTTCTGCTTGAGATCCGTATTCAGATCTATCTTCTGCTGGAACTGTTGCTTTAAGAATTGAGGAATCCCAACGAACGCTATACTAAAGTACAGAATGATTGCCTGCCTGGCGTGGGAGAAGTAACCTAACAACACTGCTAACTGCTGTCATTGCACAACTTCTGTATCTTAGTCACCAACTCGAAACTCCCTTAGCGCCAACTCATTCATTAATGGAAATAGAACTGTAAACAACTTTCCCTGATGCCGAAACTTGACTTTCCGTTCCGAACTCAACTTAAATAAAAACTGGATATGTTTCTTGCCTTGCGTCTAGTCGTTAGCTGAAAACGGAACTTTCCGTGAAGAATTCCATTGTTGATTACCCGGTTGCTGCTTTAGATTTCACCGTGGAGCCGTGAACTGATTTAGAGCCAATAACTTCATTTTAGGAATCGTTTGCTTATGATCTAGCTTCATCTCTTCTTGACAAAACTATACTTGGAAACTTTCCTTCCCACTTATACGCCAGTAGATTCTTTCCCGAACAAAACAGGAACTGCGAGCTTGAGTCGACTTTCCATCTTCATACCCGGACTTTGATATCTGCTAAGAAGTAAGAGTTCAGGGACATAATAAAGTACTTGCTTTGATGCCCCAAGTCATAGAGATAAGAGAGAGGTTCCTCCTGTGTAGTTCTTGTGCGAGGAACGTCTACAAGCGAGAGATCGGAATCCTGAGAAGATAGAGATCGGAATCCTGATAAGATTAATAAACAGGGGATCCGGCCCAGACTCCAGTTTCAAGGAGAATAAGCGGTTTCCTAAGAATCAGCATCAGCTGGAGAAGGAGAAGAGCCAAGCTGCTACTTGCTATGTGTTTGTATACGTGACTTGCATAGTAGCTCGGCCCGTTCGTTATGAGCAAGTAAACCTTCTTTCTTTAGAGTCTAATCGAACTTTCCTCCTTTGAAACCTCCTCGATACCATACTGTGAGAGTTTTCGCCCACTAGACGCCTAATCTTAATAAGAAGAACAAGCTTTCAGGGGTTAGCTTGGAATTCGCTCAGTTATTCTTACCCCTTGTCCGTCTGCGTTCAGGAATCTTAGCAGTGGGATAGAAGATATCAGGGCCACAGTGCTGTTAACCCTAGGATTAGAGTCCTCGAATATGTTGAAAGGGAAAACAAACTACGAAAACCTTCAGAGCTATATTGATTGTGGCTCCTTACTATCTATCTCTTTCAAAGCCAACCCAAGGCAAGGCAGACCTTTCAAGCGCGGCAAGTTGCAAAGCGTCCGACCTGCTCCATTTCTAAAGTTAGCGTCCCTCTCCGATGAGGCCGATGGCACTCCCGACCCCGAAAGGCACAGAGAAGGGGAGCAGAGCAGGTTTTGTTCAACAGGTAAATCTCTCGGGCAAGGAAGAGGTCAAGCGATCTACATCGGAGCCAGTGTAAGGGCCTGTGTGTCTAACACAATTGTAGATATAGAGACGTAAGCGCTTTGCTAATGGATTCTCGCGGATGGAGTTTAGTGAAAGACCTTTATTCAATATCACTGGAGTTTCGTGAAAGACCTTTATTCAATATAACCCAGTATTCATATGAGAGGGCAAGAAAGAGTATTGAAGACTAGATTTGATACCAAAGGAGAGTCGATGTAAAGCCCCAGTAATAAGTAGCAGGGCTTGTTTACAATTCCAAGGGAGATCGGCCCTGGACTAATGGTAAGGAGTGACTAAGGTATACTTCCTTGAGCAACGAAGGTATACTTCCTTGATGTCTTGATAGCCTTAAGGGACGATAAAGAACTAGCCTAAGGACTCAACAAGAGCTACTACTTTCAGGTTGATACTTGATCTCGAGCTACAATAGAAGAAGAAAGTTAGCTAAGATCAGAGGTTGGCGCGTCAATAAGAGGTGTTGCTGTTCCGGTTTCAGTATAAGTGGAATCTTTGTTGTCGACGGAAGAAGCTCATTCATCATAAGTCAACAATCCAGTTTTCAAAGGGAATAAGTGCATTTACCCAATATATGTCATATGCTACTTAAGCAGGCTGTCAGATTACTCATTTTATAGAATAGTAGGTGCACTCCATTTACATAACTCAAAGAAGCTTACTTGAGCGAAGCGGGGATAGTTCGTTTTGAAGCAAAGGAATAGTATATGAGCTGGATCATAAGAAGCCGCAATCTATTCTTCAAGGAAAGGTCGTGGGGGCAAAAGGGAAGCCAAGCCGAGCGCGATCAGATTCCATGGAAGCCTTGTGTGTTGTTACTAATTCTATACCATGCACAATATGTATTCAATTCCTACAGTTTTTAGAGAGTCCGGGTTCAGGGCAGAATATCCTAGTAGATTCCAAGTCCGGAAAGTCAGGCTCAAATTCATTCTTGTCGACGAGAGAATCAGAGACGCCAGAATCATAAGTCACGGCTCTAGCTCTTTATCGGACAGTTCCAGTTCGAGGTGAGGAGTTTCGGTTCTTCATCAAGTGTAGTGTTTCAGTTGAAGGATCTGTTGCCGGTTCAACAAGAGGAGTGAGTTCAGATAGTAGCAACAGTAGGAGACTAATATTCTCATCCGTCAATCAGGTCTTCAAGCCTTAACCTTACTGAAGTGTTACCTGAATCAATTATACATTATACAGAGCTTAGTTATTCTTTTTCTTACCCAAGTCCAGTGTTTGAAGTCAAGAGTTAACCAGCAGCCTGCAGTATCATCATAGCCAGGTCCAGTAGAGATAGGTTTGGTGCTAGTTTCATCCGTATTTTAGTATTGGAGTGGTAAAGTTTCATCTGTCATTGTTGCCAGAGTTAGGGATAACTTATTGCCTAATTGCGTAAGCTTGGTCATATCCATTCCCTTACTGGAATTCCCTTAGGGCGTATAAATATTCCTGTAGCCGAGTAAAGGAAAAAGAGAAACCGGAGGGTATAAAACGACTTATATATCTGCATCCGCCCCTGGCTTCAACTTATCAAATAATGACACAAGAACTCCCCTTTCTGATTACCCGCTTGCTGCCTCAGATCCCAGTAAGATAGAATTTGGAACTCAACCACCCGGCTCGCTAACAGAAGTGGTTTTACCAACCCGGCTAGCTAACGAGCTGGACCTTATTCTTCCTCGAACAACTTACTATAAGGGCCTAGACTTAACGAGTTCAGATCCTTTGCCAACTCCATGGATTCACTCTATTCCTGCGAGTAGTGAGCGAGTACAATTCCAGAGTTCACCTGTGTTTGGACACCCGACCTACCCTTGAAGTGAGGAATTTTATTGAACCTGAAGTGAGTTTACTAGATGCAAGGTAAGAAGGAGAATCCCCAGTTCAAGCCCTTAAGTCAATTGAAGAGTTGAAGACCGCTCCCTTTAATACAGGGTCTAAGTGGTAGATCGAATGCCTTGTAAATTACATCTTCTAATAAGAACAGATGAAACTCCCCCGGGGCTCCTGCCGCCATGCTGGACTAAGGACTTGGTTATTACTTCCTATGTCTTCTCGTGTTACGCGGTAGAGTAGCAACTAGTATAGGAATGCGTACGTATGCAGAGGGATCGAACTCAAACTAGAACTTGTATCAACAAGGCTTTAACTAAGAACTAGGGCTTCTGGAAGATGGTGCACAACTACAATAATAGCTCCACCTAATATCACTCAACACACTGTAAAACGAAAAAGCTCTATTACTGCTATGACTATAAAGAAAATCATTTATTTCACTCAAACTAACAAAGTAAACGAAAATAGTAAGTACGCTGGCAATACTTAATGCTGAAGTCAACAAAACGAATATGGAATTTCATCTATCGAGCGCCGAGTAAAACATGGATTTGATCTCTCTCTTGCGCATCTTACTGCTAGCATTTAGGAATTTAGGAGCACTGCTTTATTTCGGAGAACGAGCTGATCTCCTTTACTCCCCTTTAGACTCATGGTTAAGCTGTCAATCATACAAAGGTCCAAAAGTCACCGCTTCTTCTCTCTAAGACAACAAACAAGCAGTGAGATTACTTTTTGAATATGAGAATATAGTATTAGTAAGACTGTAACTCCAACAAGCAATAGCGCAAAAATGAGCAAGCAAGATAAGATTCAGTATAAAGATCCTAAGCAGAAGAATTGCCTGTTCAAGGTCTCAGTCTCAACTCAAAAGTGTCAAGTGGGGGGAGTTCCAGAAGCGCATATAGCTCCTCTCTTTTCTCGTGCATAAGTAGAAAGTGAGTCAACAACAATCGGTTCTGAAAGTCGAATTCACCCTTCTGCTATAACACTTATTGAAATCAAGTAAGCTGCAAGTGAAGTTGAGTTCTTAGTTTCAGCTTGTCCCGGTATAGCTCGCAGGTTTAGTAGGGTGGAAAGTGGAGTCTAAGTTCTTGGCTTTCCCGAGTCGAGTAGTGGTCGGTATGCCATTAGTGGTGGTCGGTATGCCATTAGCAGAGTAACACAGAGAACAGGTCTAGAGACGATCAATCTGGTGTTCAAACCTTATTTGCTCTTGACTTCTTATGCGCTAAGTACTTCAGCGGTGGAGTAATAGTCTCCTTGTGTGCGAGGATATATGGAAAAAGTCATTAATAACAGAAGTATAAGTAAACGAGGATATATAGAAAACTAAGTCAAGTAATCAAACAAAAAGGCAGTAAAGGCGGCTTCGGAAGAAGTTGTATTAGCCCGAGAGGCAATAGCTGGGGAATAAGAAAAAGGAAAGTCAGCCTTATTGGTTAGGTAGTAATTCCTTGCTAGCGGCGATATTAGTCTTATAGTTAACAGTGGGATCCCTTTTCTTTTGTGTCAACTCTCTACTCCTTTATTGATAATGGCAAGTAAGGAGAGCAGACCTGGGTTCGTATCTAAGGGAACGAAAGCCATTTTAGTAATACTGATAGATGGGAGAGTCATACTTGACCTAAGGAGTGTGAGGCTGGAGTCGCGTACACAGAGGCAAGACCCCCGCCCACAACTAAAGAAGAGAGGAGGTAATCGGAAGACTACAAATCATAAACGAAAGGCCTTATCACAGGTGGGTAAGTCACTCCATTACGGATTCTGATTCTTGTGTTGGTTCTTGTGTTCCCTATGCCGATGGGGTTGGTGGATCTGAGCCCCTAGGAACATTCCCCGCTGCGTATCCAGCTAATTCTATAGTTCAAAAGGAGTCATTCTTCTGTTTGCATTGCCTATACGCCCAGGTGCTTTGTCTCGCCCGTTCCTCTACTATACTAGGATTAGATGCGTTTGTGTCTCACCTCTCCTCTACTAGATGTGTGTGTGTCTCGCGTGTGTGGGTGTGTTTTTCATATGTCTCTAATGTAAGATGCGGTCACACTCCTTGGGTGCGCGCTCGGTGCCATTGCAGAATCATTGGTGCAAAAGCAAAGTCAAGTAATAAGTAAGTCAAGTATATAATAGAAGAAATAATGGATTACTATATTATAAGAGAATAGAAGAGAGTTGGCACTGCGTAAGCTATCTTCTGCATTGAATTCAATTAGTAAAGGTAAGGCTAGATATATGCGCTATAAGACATTGAGTGGTAAATATCGGAATTGGCTGCTGCCTAACAGACTGTAGCTACCGACTAACAAGAATGTCCTTAATTAGAACTACCTTTTCTCTTATTCTTATAGTTTGACCTGGTATTCCTATTGGTACTCGCTTGGCTTTCAGCACCTCGGTTTCAAACTCAAACTTGCGCTTCTGGTACTTTAGCTGGGAACTTAGCCCTTATTTACCTATATGTTAGTCTGACATTCCCGCCTAAAAGTATGTATTGATGGGTTTAGTACCCTTCTATTGGTCTGGCATTCCTCCCCTTATCTCGAGCTTAAGCCATCGGCAGCTGACGCTGCCCTTGATCTGAGTACATATCGTATGGTAAATCAGAATTCGACTAAGTAGTAACAGAGTTAGCCTCACGCATAGGCATTGAAGGCAGGAAGTTTGTTTGAGTTGGTAGCCAAAGATAGATGAGAAATCATAAAGCCCGGGCGGGGGTCCGACGATTGCCCCCGGAAGGATTACGTCCCTGGCTTGAAGGACTATAGCACAGAAAATGGTACTGAGCATGGTAGATAGCTTCCTACCATTACACTTGAGAAAGCCAGTAACAAGATCGAGTATGGGTAGCGCTTTAACATAACGTCTTTTCTTTCTTCACCACGACCCAGCTTCTATTGAATAAGCGTAAGGAGATGTCGATGATGAATAAGCGTAGTAAGGAGATGTTGATGAGGGGATAAAAGAATGAGCTTTGGTTCAGAGCTTGAATCAGTATATCCTGAAGTAACTCCAGGTAAGGAGTTCAGCTAAGCCGGAAAGAGAGATCGAGTTTAGTCTCTGGATTGAAAGAAGCAAGTCACAGACTAATAGCCGGGAAGACAGAGTGGAAAGGCGGGATAGTGAGTTTGAAGCTAGATCAGTGCCCGGTGTGTTATAGAATGCAAATAAGTAGTTGGTTTCCGAGTGACTTGTCTGGTCTCGTACGCTAATCAAAATAGCTCCAAGTGGTCTAGTACGTAAATGGAAATAGTATCGACTTCCTTCGTCTCTTCTGAACCTCACCATTAAGGTTGTTAATACTGTGCACGGTGCAGTGCTTCTAAATGGAAAAGGATCTTCTCAACCAACTTCTATGAATGCGAAATCGAATAGCCTTTACTAACCCAAAGATAGGCTGGCGAATTGGAGGGTAGCTATCTTATCTATAGTATCAGTGAAGTTCACGGGCTGTAGATAAGTGGACTCGAACCGTTGACATCTGCCCCAGGGTAAACTACCGCCTCTCAGGCCTCCCCGACGTATTCTTTATACTATATAGGCCAACGATAGACAAACAAGAACTTCCCCCGAACACAGCTTACAACTTGAATCTGTGTGCTCTTTCGAGAACAACTCTTCTTTCTTTTCTCCAAATAGAAAAAGGGGTGGTGCTCAGAGTAAATAGAAAAGGGGTGGTGCTCAGAGTGGGAATCCTATTCTAAAGATTCTTGTGCTTCCGTAGAATACAGCTAAAGTAGAACTGGCCTCCCGCCCGACTCTTTCTTTGGTCTTCAGAATGGGCGTTAAGAACTAGTGATTGCCCTTCGGCTACCCTTACTGCCCGCAGACTGCTAATGCGTTATACTTATTGAACTAGGTCTATGGTCTGTCTGTGACCCCTGGAAGCCGCAGACGTCCTTGGTTGGTGTGATCTCGTAGTTCCTACGGGGTGGGTGGAGACGAAGGTCCCTGAATTATCCTATCCTTTCCTTCCTTTTGCCACATTTCGCTCAAAGGGTTAATTGCCACATTTCGCTCAAAGGGTTAAGGTGCTATAGTGTGCGCTATTCGCAAGGGCTAACTTGATCCTCTTCTCTGCCCCTGGGATACCAGATGAGTTAACCCTAGGAGAGCCGCTTACTCAAACTATCGTCCATGGTAGATCCATACTAGATTAGACCAACGCACCTCCTCTACGTTCAGCCTCTCTTTTTGTATCAGTGGAGTCATTCAGCGCGGTCCTATTCCCCATTACTTAGAAAAGTGAGCCACGGGTTCAGGTACAATATACAATTCTATTATTTCTTACAATATTGATTATACAATTCTATTATTTCTTATTGACTATTCTATTATTTCTTATTGAATTCTATTATACTATTCTTGATTTATATTATACTATTCTTTATTTATATTATACTATTCTATGTATTTCTTATTTCTTTATATTCATAATTCTTTCTTACTAGATTCTTTCTTACCGCCTTTCTTCTTTCTTACTAGATTCTTTCTTACCGCCTTGACAATTGGACATCTAACCCGTAATCGGAACGACCCAATATCAAGAGCAGAGTTATACCAACGGAGCAATATCGCCCCAAGTTTTGTATGCATGAAAGAGTCAGATGCTTATTCCATTCTTTTTCTCCCTTACCTCGCCCGTGAAGTCAAAGTCAATCATCGCACCCACACCTTGAGATAGATTCAATAGATTCATTTTTGTACCTTCCTGAACGGCAGCATCAAACTCTTCGTTATACTGCGCTCTTCATGTGTGCTTGTTCCCCCCCCTTCTCCCTTACCATGACCAAGTCTTTGTGAAATAACTCTGATGGAAAGAAAGAATCGAAGGCTACCCCTATCAACTCTAAGATCCTTTTTCAAACTCACCAGCTCTCCTATTTCGAGTCAAGAGATACCCTATCAACTCTAATATCCTTTTTCTCCAACCAGCTCTCTCCTATTTCGAGTCAAAAGATAGAAATAGACACATCCCAATGCACTGATCAGGGGTGCGTGCGCTCGTAGTTACAGATGGCAGAAACCCTTCAATGGATTTTCGGTCTACACCACACAACAGATCAATTCCTTAATAGGATAGTTTCTCTCGCCTCGGGTTGATTTTCAGTGCTCTAGCCCCTTTCTTTTCTCTTTTGGACCTAGGGACATGGACGGAAGGTCTAATAATTTCTAGTGGAGTCTCGCTTCCTTTCCTAATTTGAACCTTTTACCGCTTCTTTCTCCTTTTTCTTTCTTTCTTCGCTTGCTTATAGGGCTTCTTGCTTGCTTATAGGGCTTCTTAATTATAAGCTTAAGCCCGGATCATTGTCCGCCACTATGCCTACCAATCCTAGGGCGCGGGGGTATGATATGCATTGGTGATAAGTGGATGGCACCATGTGATGATCGTGCGGACGACCAAGAATAGTTTAGTCAGATGTATCGACATTTATGACTAGGCAATGTATATGAAAACTCCAAGTATGTTGCTGGGCTTCAATCTTCTCTTTCCAAACCACCATGCGAATTCTGATTTCTTCTGTCTTGTCTTCTCAATTATGATTTGTTCTGTTCCTTCGATGTATAGTAGTGGCGGCGCGAGAGACCCGTCTGCCTAGCTGTGCAAGCCTTCTTTTTCTATTCTCGTTGATTACCATCGATATAACTCAATAAACTACATGGATTTACCTTCTTCCTGAATAAACTACATGGATTTACCTTCTTCCTGTGATGAAGAGGATATATGGTGTTGGGTCGGGTCGTTTAGGAAATGCCCTGTTAGGAAGTGAATCAGAAGGGCTTGCTCTCGAAGAAGCAGTTTGGGGAATATCAGCAGTTAGGGTAATATAAGCAGTTAGGGTAATATAAGCTCCTGGTAGACGGTTTGAGGGAAGTGAACAAATCAAATAGTAGTCAAATAAAAGGAAGAAGAAAGAAAGATTATGAAACTCTAAAGAGAAGAGAGCCAAGTCGAAGTGAACCATTGGCCGAAGCGAGCGGTATAACACTAACCAGAGGGAAGAAGGAAGCAATACAGTAGGGGCAGACTATCTTGCTGGCAAGGAAGCGAAGCTTGTTGATTTTGTATGGAAATTCGTAGTATAGTTAGGCTTTCAGCACCTTACCAAGGCTAGTTCTCTCCCTTATAGTGATCAATGAACTTTCCATTCCAAATGGTACCGAAACCATTGACTTTGTTATTAGGGAAAATCGGGTTGCATCAACCCCGGTTGCGAGATATCAATTCATATATTATAGAGCATCCGTTAAAGATTTCAATGAATTCAGTGTTTTCCTAGGCGCTAACAGAAGGAAAGGTTCAGGAATCCATATCCCTATTAACGGAAGGAAAGGTTCTCTAATCCATATCCCTATCTTATATAGCATCTGTGAAATGGAAATTCTGAATTGATGTTTGCATGTTCAATCCCTATCTTATATAGCATCCGTGAAATGGAAATTCTGAATTGATGTTTGACTTTCACAACTGTCTTTATTACTTGATTAAAGCTATACGGACTGTGAAAGTTGCTTCGACCACGTTGACCTGCCTAGGCCTATGACTACGTCTATAGGTTCAAAAGGCTTTTGGGGCGAGACCTACTAGACTAGCGCTATGGTTCCTTGATACTTCACCGACACAGTTGTTAATTGCGAATTCCGTCTTCCATTGAATTATTTATATGGGATATAACTCGAACAGAAACAACATTTCCAAGCACATATTCTATACAGTAGGATTCCAGAGAAAAGTCAACTGAAAGTTCAGCTACCAATGCTCTTTGGTTACCTGCCTCCATATTCCAGTTTAGTGAAATGACAGGAACAGAACTATACTTTGCGCGGGCTGCTACTTTATACTCTTCTTTGAAACCCAACTGCGACACTTACTCAATACTCTACACTTGAGGAATAGCACTCAACTGTCCTTCCCGCAGCGCTTGATGGTTCACTTGCTTCTTTACTTGCTTCTGAACCTGCCTCTGATCTTTCAACTCACAAAGTAATAAAAGAATTTCAGTAAGGAGCACGGCGGTTGGCGATAAGGAGCACATCACATGAGCGTTACCAATATCCATCATAGCAGGCTAATTCTTCTGTTTATTACCTTGATACTGAAACTCTAACTACACTTTCTTTCCTCCCTGCCTCAAAGCAAGGAATTTCTTATAGAGCACCTGATATATAGATTCGAAAAAATACCCAGCTCCCAAATCCCTATCAAATCCCACGTAAGTCTCTTCAAATGCATTTGTAGCCTCAAAGAATATATACTTGAATTCTGCATTTCCAGAAGAGGTTGGCGAAGTCTCAGAAGCGTTATAAAGATCTTAGGATGGATAAGGATTTCTGACGGAAAGTGTAGTTCCTGGAGATCAAAGCTCTAGGTCCGTTTCCGTTCTGTTCTAGTGGAACAATCAGAGGCAGTTCGAAAGGAGAGTTCTGTTCGAGCATAGTCTGTGAGAGAGGTTATTGCTTGTGTCGGTGCGAGTGTTATCATATAAAGAAGATCATCTAGCTCTTTTGCGCGGGTCGCGATATCTTTCTCTTCTCGCAGTAGTTTCATCTCTGAACGATAAGAAGCTGGGTATTATCATTTCTCTTTACTAGGCGCTCAAGAGATATTAATTTCCATTCTTCAAGTATAGAAAACAAGCAAGGGAAGACAGATGTACATATTTCTTGTTGCGAGGTCCGAAAGGAAAGGGGAAGGAAGTAAAGAGCAGAGCCAGATAACGCTTCTGCTTGAACTCTAGTTTACTTTGCGCTTGATGGTTCTCCTACTGGTTCCTGGGGCGTATTTGCTTGTTCCTGTTCCGTAGGCATCTACTTATACTTGTTCTTTTGCACCCTGCACTTTTTAAGAAGGAATGGAATAAGGATCAAAAGATGGAGCTGGGTATTTACGAGTTTCTATACTAGGTGCAAGATAATCCATTTCATTTCCGTTTGAGTTTCAAGAGCTGGTGAGGAATCTGAGGATGCTTTATCAGGACTTATATCCAAATGAGGATGCTTTATCAGGACTTATATCTATAGTACAACGTCTGCTTCTGCAAGTGTAGTTGAGGTTGAGTTGAATCTTTAGTAGAATCTTTCTTTAAAAGAAGAGGATATCGCAAGGGGAGAATGTACTGTAGCTCTTCAATTCCTAGATCATATAACATCCAGTGAATAAATGAATCGAAGAGTTGACTCGGAACAAGAAATATTCCAGTTTTCTTCCTTTGCGCTAACAAAGATATATTCCTGTCCTGTTTGAACCCTTCAAGTAGAGCTCCCGACGAATCAAGTACTTATTTAGCGTTAAGTATTGCCAGGTCCAGACCAAACTAGTAGTTAACCTTTTGAATGATCAACTGCAGAAGTCAAGTATATAGTGCCAGTTCTTGTTTAAAGATATGGATCATAGGCCACAGATAGATTGGGATCTCAAGCAGATGGGGTTCTTGTTTCATCTTAGAGATCCGTTCTTGGCGCTTGACCTTAGTAATCCTATATAGAAGCTGTTATCAAGTCAAGTAGAGCAGAGACATTAGTAGATGGCAGAGTATTGGTCTTCCTTCAGTAAGAATAGGATCTAAAGTATGAGTAGCATCATAACCAACAGAACCAGCTGTTCGAGTAAAGTCAACTATACAGACTTGCTCATAACTCTAAAACAGTAAAGTAGTAGCTTGGCCCCTATGTCTTTTACGTAGTGACTTGGCGACTAGTTCAATTCTTCAGTAGTATAGTAGCTTGTCGACTTGCTTCTAACTCATATTCACTCTCCCGTAGTTGCGTGTATGCTTGTTGGATGAAACTATAACGGATTCCTCGGGAGCTAACACTGCTGATGATCCTGATCTTAAAGCCTAAGATCCAGCTCTATATTCTGGGAAGCTACCTACGTCTTTACTATATTATATATACCAAGTGACCAAGTGCTAAAGGAAAGGGGAAGTGTTCATAACTATAGGATCAAGATTCAATCAATAGGGTCAATATGTTGGGCTACAAATGCATTTGCAGGAGAGTCTCAATGAGTCTTTTCCCTACCCTATGCTATGAGCAACCTCGAACATCGGTTAAACGACTCGAATGGACTGATTGTCTTCCTTTATTATTGCCTTCTTCGGCTAATGCGGTTCTAGTTTCATCGTAAAGCTCATCTCTCAATTCTAATGCTAAGTGGAAAGTTAGGGTGGGTAGCCAAGATAACAAGTGGATCTCGGTGTTGCAGTTCTATTCTATTCTATATGATTGGATTTGTAAGAGTTCAATGAAATTATTAAAGCAAAGGAGCTCGCACCCCAACATATGAGTAATCAGTACAAAGAGCTCTCGCGGGACAAGCAGCTTAGGCGAACTCCACTCTACTTTCTATAGCGGAAGATCTTTTATCTCCACAAACTCGAACTACAGACTCAACACTTGAAAGTCAGAACTGCTTCCCTTTCTTGAGCTTCTGATGAACCCCCAAGACTAGACTTGCGCTTGCTGCATCATATGATACAGCCCCATCTTATGCTTCCATTCTGATCGAGTAAACTGACCTGCTTATACTTACGTATGGGATTCAACTAGAACGGGAACTGGCCGCTACTACCACTACTAGGGTCGGGCATAAAGATGAATATTGGCCCCTATTTTCGAAGTTGAAGAAACCAAGCAACAGTACTAGAGCAAGAGAATAAAGATAAGGGAAGCCCGGGCATAAAAGAAAGAAGAATAAAGATAAGGGAAGCCCGGGCATAAAAGAAAGAAAGGACTGGCCTGGTACCCAGAGTTATGAGGAAGTCCTGTTTCATATCATATAATAGGAGGATTCCTAATCCGGATCCCTGCAGTAACATAACATAATTTGGAATCCATTCCATTTGAATTGGCACTTTCTCCATCACTCTTATATTGGGAAGAGACATCCACACTAATAGTCTTGGACTATTTGCTTTGTGAAAATATATGTCTTTTCTAATACCCCAAATATGGGCAGATCATAATTGTTCATCTTGACTCCTTTGTTATAAGATCGGCTAAGACCTATTAGCCCACTCCAGGAGCTACTCTACAGTTCATTACCATTATAGAGAGCTACTCCACAGTTCATGGCCATTATATAGAAAGACAGATTTCACGAAGGGAGAGCCATTAGTGATTATTCTCTTACATGAGAAATCGAGATCAGGTGACATAACGCAAGGTCCTCAAAAAGGTAAACAAATCTTAGAAGTCTGTTAGTTTGATTGATGCAATATCGATAAACCTCGAAAAGGAGAGTTTCCGGTTGGAACGAGGGTATACCTTAAATTATTGGAAGACCCTAGCCCTGGAGATTTTCTTGATTCAAGCTAAGCTAAGCAGCTATGCTAACCATAGTTCCAAGTAGTCTCGTATCTCTTTGGTTTATCAAATACCAATGCTTTATCGATCTCAGGGGATACAGATACATAATAGACATAAAGATCAGAGTATTGTAAAGTAACATCCAAAGTGTTGGTTGGTTCAAGTCCTTTCTCCGTCGTGGCGCTTAGGAACAAGCAAGTGCTTTTGCATCTTTTAAGGCAGGGGATTTCAGGCGCAATTGACTGTTCGAGTTTCATCGTCAAGCGAGTGAAGGAAAGTCCTACTTGTGGGGCAGTAAGAGAATATGGAATAGAATGAGGGGCGAAAGCCTTTGTATCAAGAATCCGCAGTAAGAGTTCAGTCTGCCACAAGCAGTTCTTCAAAGAGAGGTCGTGCGCTAACTGAGTCTCAATTTCATGTCGCAATGCGAGTTGTTGACTTTCCTCGGGTATATCACATCAGTTCAGAATTATTGGAATCCGATATAGAAGCCGAATCGAAAGATGAAAGACATTCTGCAAACATTAGAGGCGGTAAAGAAGAGAAGAGAAGAGGTGTAGCTGAATCAGAGGTGTAGTTCCCTTAGCGAGCTCGTTGAAATATCATTGATGAGTGCACACTGATCATATAAACTAGTAACACCTGATTCTAGTAACTCGAGAACTTGCGCAACGGCTTTCAGAATTGAATAATATAATATCACAGACATAAGATAGACTTAAGATATCACTGACATAAGATACACTTAAGTAATAAAACATTCCCAAACTCAAACAATAAGTGTTGGCGACTCGAGAGCAGATAGTGGAACAAACGAACCCGTATTCTATTAAGTATCGTATATAAGCAGTTCTACCGAAAAACCATATTCTATCTGTGCGGTGGTATACTTCCGTTTGAGGGCCCGGCCCGGGTAGTGGTGTCGGTTAACGCTTCAACTCAGATTTCCAGTCATTTCCTATGGGTGATGAGGAATTGCCATATTGTCCTGCCGTAGCTCTGCTTGTTAGTTGGCAACTTTAGAGAAAAGTGGAATCCGTTTTTGGACGAGAGAGGTGATTCTTCTGCGCTCGACTCTCAATAAGGATCTTTCTTAGAATTCTGCCTCTGATCCTGCTGATTCATAGTTTAGATACCTTCTGCTTGACTTGCTACTGCTATCGCAACCATTAATAAGTCTGGACCAGTGTAAACTAATACTACGCGTGTCAACTAATAAAACAAAGACAGATGAAACAGGACCGGACCACTACACCCTAGAGAAACCGCTTCTAAGTCACTCACTACTTTTGTCTGCTTGAAACACTAAGCTAACGGGAGCAGAAGAACTGATATAGTAACAACAAGTTAATTAAAGAACTGATATAGTAACAACAAGTTAATTAATAGGCCAAGTATAAGGGATTAGATATGAGCAATCTTCCACATTTAAGTAAGTAAGTCAATTCCCCTCAGTATAGGTTTACTGGCTCTACTGCTCTCAAACTTCTAAACAGAATCCTATATCTGTGGACCAGACCACTCTTATTCTTTATAAATATCAGATATAATTTGATAGGCTTTTCTTATACAGAAAGTCTACAGAGTTGGTAGACGGGAAAGAGAAGTGGTTTTCTAGAAAGCTCACTGCCGCTATTAATCAGGATCTACAGCAACAAAATGAGTCTTGTTCCGCCTCTCTGTAGTCAACAAATGAGGAAAGAATGAATGAATGAATAAATGAGGAAAGAATTCATCCATGTATTTAGAGCACTGGACTTGCTACTTCAACCCCCTCTGTCAACAAGGGATGGCGCCTATAGAGAACCTGGACAAGTAACAGTTGAACGGATGTCAACTCCCCCGGGGCTCCTTAGCGCAACATTAGAAGTAGCTTGGCCCCTTGCCCACCTCTTTTCCTTGGTGAAACATTATACCTTGCTTGCCGAAACTTATTCTAGAGGTCTCGACTTTTGAAGTTCAGGAAGGAGTTGATCCTGTATAGATCTATTAGTAAACAAGCCTACCCCACCCCACCAAGTGAGTCAACTAGCCTAGCCTAAAAGATGGATCGGTAGTGTTGCGGTCACCACCCTCCCCTAGTAAAGAAGGAGCACGCATGCGGAACCACAAAGATGATTGGTGCAATTCATAAGTAAAGTAGACTTTGCTCATATTTCCTTATTCCGTCAAGATTCCTCTCCTCGAATGGCCCTAATGTTGGGTAAGTGCAAAGGGTGGCCCGTAAGAACGAATAGTACCCGAGTGCTTGTGATCACAAAAAAACAAGCAAAGCCCATTCTCATGAGAAGACCCCTATCACTACTAAAAACAAGCAAAACCCATTCTGATCCAACTATGAGCTTATATCTGTGGCATCCAATAGAAAGAAAAGAAAACGACCCATTGAGAAGACCGAACCACCCACCCCATACCACTATAGGCTGTTATGAATTGACTTAGGAATCTTATTAATATAGCGATTTCATATGTATTCTATTCTCTCCTATATTTGATTGAATCTGGTATATAGAGCATAATAGCCTGAGAATTCTATTGAGGAAATTGAGCATCACATTAGGAGCACTATTCCTATCCGTGGGGGTATCTCATACTAGAAACTTGACTAATACTGCTATGTCCCTAAGCGCAGTAAGATGTGTTGCTACCGCTCCGTGGTATATGTCCTTAAGATCCAATTGCTAAGTCAGATAAATGGTATAAGATAATGAAGTAAGATAAGATAAATGGAATAAGATAATGAAATACAGAAAAAGAAGTCAACATTGTATAGAATTTGGGAATATAACTCTCCAGGACATCCTCTTCTTTGAGCGCCAACCTCCTATCAACCCTTTTCTTATAATGGACGAGATACATATGAGATAATGGTTAATAACCTACACATTCAACATCTTCATTTCTGTTAATAACCTACACATTCCATTCATTTCTGTTAATAACCTACACATTCAACATCTTCATTGAATCATTCATAGCGGCCCAGTTATCTACAACAACATTATTTCACGCTGTAGCTTACAAATGACATAGGCCCTATTAGAATGTCATCCCGAACCTGTGGGTAAGAGAAACGGCCAAGCAACTGCTAAACGAAATAAAGGCACTTTTTTGTCCATATAGATGGCTTTAAAGATAGAATACTTCGAGAGAGCACTTTACAATATGAGAGAAAGCTTCCCTTCTTTTGCTTATTCGATACTCCGAAATGGCGTGGGCTTGCCTTAGGTTAGGACTAAAACCGCTTATATCCGAGAATTGCTTACCCTAAAACGGAAATGCCATCAACCATCGAAGTAAGTTCGGCTGGATCGATAGAATCTTGATAGGTAGTTATCTCACTTGCTTGCATTCCTTGCTTTCAGATAAGGCGCATAGTAGGCATTCGGAAGGAAAGCTAATCCAATCCCTAAACCTAAACGAAGAAGACCAACGGAGAAAGAGAAAGAAAGCAATACCGAAAGATACTCCGAACTTGTTCGCTTATTGTATTCCGCTCGCGAAACTGGTGTGATTTAAGGTTGGTTAACAGCAGCTCCCCTAGTATACTAATAGAAAGGGAGACCTAGCATACTAATAGAAAGGGATAATATATAAGGGAAGGCTATCTCCGGAGGAAATCAAATAATAAGGAAGCTACCAGACCAGACCCCAGGTAAAGATAAGGTACAATGCTCGATGAACGATCTAACAAGAGAGCATATGAAAGGAAAGATCATTTGTCCGGGGAATATAAATAGAAGGTAGCTGTAAGGGAATAAGCGATGGATAAAGCATTGATGAGCAATCCCATCTAGGCGGAAGAGACCAAACTTGACGTCCCTATACGTGGCAACGGCGAGGTTAGCATACGCAAGGGCTCTACTAAGTGTTCTATTTGGACTTTTCGTTTTAGGTAAGGGCTATGAGGCTAGGACACAGTCTTATTTAGCTCCCCTATTCCCTTTCCAAATCAACTCATGTAATTAATCCACTCATGTAATTGTTGAGTGAGTTGCTGGTCCACTGGAGCACCGGTTTAGGGCTTATCACGTACCGAAGATCAAATGTTACCCCTTCCACTCAAACAAGGGCGATGGTCAATTCTTTCAAAAAGTAGGCTTTCGCACCACTCCATGGGAATGCCTTCTATACAAATAGAATAGTTTCATCAACTTTCAGGGATTGGAATTGAAGAAAATCACTAAACACCCACCACCCGTTCCTTTTCGTAATAATGGACTGAAAAGTGGATCCTGGGCGGATCGATAAGCTTAGAAATGGAGATTCTAAAGACATCAAATAATTGCATCGAATAGATTCGAAAGAAAGGGCTTTTAACTGCTACCCGATAGAAGGGGTTGTTAACTGATAGCCACCTCTACGATGCAAAGGCTTCAACCCGTCAGTCAAGAGGAAGAGAGTCAGACTGCTTGCCAACATATACCTTAGCAATTAGCATGGTACTCTTTTGATTGATCCTAGCATATGCTCCCCATCTATACCTCGTAATCTCTATGTTTAGCCTAGCGCAGGTCCTTATTCGAGACTTTCTTTTTTGATGTGTTCGGTTGGGAAAGGCATAAGTGTTTGAAAAACGAAAAGCACACCCGGCTTCGTACCTAAATAGACTCGACCTCTTCTTTCTATAGAGATACAATGCTGCTCTAGTATAAATTAACAGAAGTGATTATCTCCCATCAATCAGTCGCATGACGATTCTCACAAGTCAAGAGAGATTAGAAGTGGTTATAAAACAATTCGAATTAGAATAAGGGGCCGTGTTCCACTTTTGGTTAATGTATCTTCATCCATATCCATAAGCTCTCTGACCTGGGAACTTTTGAAAGATCTAAAACACTTTCTCTTTGCTCTTCATGACAGAATCCCGTACTTTTAGATGCATCCATCAAACGACCCTTTCTGTGCTTTGTTTGAAACTTGACCCCGGTAGCAATTGTGTCTTCGCCAAGAAATACCTCTTTACCTTTTTCACTCATGTGGCCAAGTCGTCGGTGCCACAAGATTATGAAAAGGCGGTGTTCATGTGCTTCACTTGCTTAGATGCAATTCTGTCCTCTTCGAGTTTAGTTCAACAAGTAACGGCTTGCAGCTCCTAACTAAAATGCACGCGGGGGGGGTATTTTCGGGTAACCTAGGCTACGAGTGCCCTTACACTTTTGCATTAGTCATTGAACGAACTGAAGCCTTTCATTTAACCCCCTTAAAACGGAGTTCACCCTGCCCTCTGTGGAAAGATTCTTAGATGTTGTTGTTGGGGAGAAACCCGGGGCAACACGCTCCGTAGCTATACATTAGCAACAGTGGTAGAATTCCCTTAGCCTTACAAGCAACATCGGCACTGAGTAGAATGTGTATTTATAAGTTCCAGAGCAGAGGTCGAGTCAGAGTTTCATAAGTTCTAGTATACCCGAGTTTCATCCATTACCATTATTCTTCATATAGTATATCACTCCTACGCCGCTACATTGCATTGCTTCCAATACTATTTCACTCATATGCTTCCTATGACAAATCTGCCGCATCTAACAAATAATTAATGACTTAGAGCTACTAGGCAATCCGCCCGGCTGCTAGGGGAGAAAGAGCCACTGTTGTTACTTCAGATAAGAGAGGCACCCCGAGTGAAAGCAGTGTTTGTTTGTTGCTAGGGGAGAAAGAGTGCTATGATCGGGTGAGTTAGGTCTACTTCCATTCCTTTGACTGTAGATTGATTTCCAGCCCTAGAGTAATTGAAGCCCCTCCGCCTGGCTAGGCAAATTCTTATGTTTCTGACCTTCAAGTGCAATTATGTAAACTCTATTCCTTAGTCAAATACTCACTAGATGGTTGATCAGAGGATAGGGATAGTTTGACCCTTCAACTAGCTATTATGTATTATGGCCTGCCAATTACGTATAGGGCCTGCTTAAGTCGTTTTCTACCTTCCTTCTTACTTGCTTCATTCGGCTAATCTAACTCACTCTCTTTTTGAAGGAGAAGCATCGGAGCTAGACTCAGTACTAAGGGAAATTGGGGCAATAAGATCTTTACTGCACTACTATTGGTTACAAATCTTTCGAGCACATAGCAAGTAGACAAGCAGACAATCAAGATTCCATTCTTATGTAGTAGCGGCGGTTAGCTTGGCGGAATCAATTAATTATCCGGCCAGTTTCCTAGTTTCAATGTAATATTTGCCATTATCAGAGTGGAACATAGCTTCAACAACGATTTAGAGGGCTTTCAGACCAGATTGATAATCCGAAAAGGAACTGGAATTGTTGCTTCAGATGCTTTGCCAACAACTATAGACTTTCCTTCTACTGTTGATGATCTCCACTACTTCACTCTTCCCATCTCGCCGGGGAGACCTGTATTTGATCAAGCCCACAGAGATCACATTCTTGGAATTATTAGTGAAATTCTGAAATTCCGCTTACACCTTCCGAGTCCTATGTCAGAGAGTCTCCTACTAACAGAAGTATTATAATGCCATTGCTAATATCCCACCCCTATATTCTTATTCCTCTGTTCCGGGTAAGTCCAGGATACTATAATACTGACTGGACACCATAATACTGACTTTTGAGTTTCATTCCTCCTGTTGTGGGTGCGTTACCAATGGGTAAACTATCCCCTCATCAAAGAGAAACTGCCAGCTAACTAAGTCATTTATAGTATAGTATTTGTTCATATGCTTGTGTTTCAATCAAATCTAAGTATTGAGGAAAACTGCGAAAAGCCACTCCCTACAGGATCACAGCAGCAAGCAAGTGTGTAGATGATATCTGTTTTGGCATTCAATATCTTTCGCTCTTAGAATCCTCTTTCCTGATATATATTCACCGCGTGTAACAACTGTGTAAGGCTTTCTTCTCAAAAGGCCAACCCTTTTCTTTTCTTTTAAAGAAGCCATCACGGCCAGTTAGCGGGGGTAAATCAAAAAGCTGACATACCGCCGGCCCTTATCTCTTATTTGCTTTAAAGCGGGTTTTTGCTTCTTGTTCGAATTCCCTCAATGAAACAAACTAACCCCATCTGTGTTCCTGAGTGAGGTAGGAGTCGCCCTTAACCTAATAGGCCCATTTCTGGGGAGCTAGCTTGCTTTTTCACTTATGTCATGTCATAGGGATCGCCACGCTTAAAATCCTTCCCCGTGATATGAGTTTCGATTTCGAGTGACTAAACGGACCAACGAAGGGGCGAAAGAGCAGTGCTTCCATTTCCTTAAGAGCCCTCTTTCTTGTTATTGGACTTATTTCTCTCCCTAAGACTTTTTCTTGATGTTGTTGATTCTTTTTTATTCAGAGGCTTTTTCCAGCTTCATTAATAACCTGCCCGAAATCGGAATTAGAATAGTAAAGCAAAGAAGGGAATAAGATAAGTCAATCTTGTCTTTGCAACTTCCTTAGTGGCCCGCCTTTTCCACTATACTTTATAATATATGTGTTTTGACGAGCTATTCAGTAACTTTTATGCTAACCGAAGAATGGCATTGCCTTTTGATTCCAATAAAAAAACAACCTCATGCCGGAACTTATCTTACATAGCCAATACCAATAGAAATGAAGGGAAAATAAGGCAGTCAGGAGGATGTGCTTAACGCCCTGCTACATACAAATATTCTATTATACTTAATTAAAGAGCAGAGCAGTATCGACCCGAAACAAAGAGCAGTATCGACCTCGTTCAGTGAACTTGGCCCCAGTATCAGTCTTTCCTGTCACTAGTCCATTCCAATTGTGCACCGTATCAGGCTGAGTAGCACCCGAACACAGCCCTGCCGCTACACTGACTATGTTACTTGCCTGATAGCAATTCTTGACTCGGGATTCACCAACAACAAGAAAAGCACTCGACTGGAACAGGCAATTCTCCAGGCCAAGCGACTACTAGATGCGGAAGTGGAATCAGTGATCCTTTCTTTATAAAGAGAACAGCCATGCCACTACTGGACAAGTATAGAAACTCAAACCGCAACTTATCGATTGACTACTTGCTTAACACAAGCACCCGAACCTAACTCTCCTCTGGACTAGCTTGCCCCCTCAACTTACCATAAGGGCCTCGTATAAGTGTTAACACCGAACCTACCTCGCCTCAGTGCTAAGTTCATAAGTAAAACACCTGAATTAGGACTTGGCTATGTTGCTTATGCTTCTGGAACAAGACTGGAAAACTCTAGTCTTTAGTTAAATACCGGGAAACTCTCTTATTAAAGGCAGGAGCACCAGCACTAGAATTGAGGCCCGTTGGTTGCTTATAGAAGAACTAAACCAATAGAGTCAAGTAAACTAATACTTTTAGAGTCAAGTAAACCAATAGAGTACAAACAAAAGAAACCGGACTTGTTCTTGCCCGAACGACACTTGAATTGAAGTAAGAACCGCCTACCGCTTACTCGCCTTACCACTAAGTCTTGTCAGAACTCCCTTAAAAGAGAAGAGACTATTGCCCTGTTTGCTAACTTGAATCTATGGGAAACTCCTCTTTATGGTAATCGGTAATTTAATATCCCGAAATGTTCTTTAAATGCATTTTGGTTGCCTCGACTAATCTAATCTACCTCATAACCGCCGGTGAACACTGGACTAACACTAACCTAGCACTCCTAAACTTCTTTCCTATTTACTACTATTGTTGCTTGGCTTCTATAACTCTATTAATTAGTAGAAAGTCACTTATTGTCTTCCCCGAACTGCTTCATCTGTTTCTAGTGCAAAGGGAGAGGCTCTGTATATATATAAGATAGTAGTTAATAAGATAAGTAGGCAGGCAAGGGAGACAAAGACAGGACTCATCTCTTTCTCAACATTATCCTTACAGGACTCGTCTCTTTCTCAACATTATCCTTAATAATATCAGAATTCATTTAGTATGGCCAAGTCACTACTAGCCGAGCAACTACTAGAGTCGCCAACAAACATGGATTTTAGTAAACTCCCCTTTTAACAGAACTTCCCGGTCTAGTTTCTGAGACTGCCCGGAAAGGCTTTATCGCACCCGAACTCTCATAACCATAAGATGCAACTAGCACCGGTGATTCTCTTGTCGATGAAACTCAAACAGAAAGAACCTCTATTCTATATACTGAAACACTCGAAGGAACAACTCCAATAGTCAGTAGACTAAACTTGCACTAGGCGAACTTAACAAGTATGAAACACAGATGCACTTGATACAATTCGGCCCTTAATTAATTGGCGTCAGGAGTTAATGGCTCGGGAGTTGAGCTCAATTCTGTTTTCCTTCCTTTGCACTGAACTCTGGATTTTCCTTCTTTTGCACTGAACTCGAGTTTAGTTTCGAAAGCCTGAGTGATTAAAGCGAAGTAATAGCTGTTTTGTTAGGTTACTCTCTTATAGACTATTCTGCATTCTTCACCCTATTCTTATGATTCCACTTTCACCCTATTCTTATCATTCAACACCCCCAACTAGTATTGGAATGACACAAGCCTACCCTACCCTCGTATAGGAATGACACAAGTAAGTCCACCACCCGCCAAGCATATACTAACTCTCCGGATTCTGTTTCTTATCTGTCAACTGGTTATGATCTAGCTTCATCTCTTATTTCCCCAACTCTACTACTAGGAGCTAAAGCACCCTTGATACTAGGAGCTACTAGTGGGTAATAACTCTTACTGGAGCATTGGTTTCTTTTCTTACTTGTGAGTTCAATTCAGAGTTTGAGTAGTTCCTGTTTTCTTATCCGCGTCAGTGGCTCAAGTTCCATTTCCATGATTTTATTACTTTACTGTTTTCCTCGGTGCTAGAAGACTCAGTGGAAAGAAGGTAAGGCTGGAAAGAATCTTAGTATTACTCTCAGGTCTAACAAACGACGGCGACTACAGCTAAGGTAAGGTCTATGTTATACGGCAAAAACGAATGAATTCAAAGGCCAGTGTTCGACTACTAAGGGGAATCAGCAAGTTCAGAAGCCTAATAAGGATCTTGCTGCAGGAGCAGGTTAGGAACCCTTAGAAAGTATTGTTCCAGAAGTGCTTGCTTGTTCGGTTAAGTACTGAATAAAGATAAGGATAAGGATTAGGAGCAGAGCAAAGATTAGAGGCAGCCCCTAAATTCAGGACGGAGGCAGAGTTAGGTACGGGTACCCTACTTTAATAAAGGACAGAGGCGGAGGAGAGGCGCAATTATGACGGTTTCTTCCTACTTATTGTATAATTATAACTCAAACCTGTTTTGGTCAGTGAACTGCCTGCTTGATGGCATTAATTCCTACGATATGGGCGAGTTACAGAGATTCCATTTCAAGAGGATAGTAAGCAAGCGGGTAATCAGAAGGAAGAACTTAGATGTGATGTGCACTAGAGAAAAAGAATATTCCGGATTGGAAGGAATGAGGTTAGACTTTCAATGATTTGTAGCCTCTGCCCGCTAAATATGATATGAATTCTTTGTTTCGCTGGGTGGATGAAATTCCTTATTAGTTGACTCAGAACAAGCAAGGGTAGAAAGTCAAAAGTACTCTTGTTAAGGGTCCGGCTGCCAATATGATATGATATAACTTATAAGTATAGAGTCAGCAATGCCAATAGAAAACTTATCCAATAGAAAACTTATATAGAAGATATAAAGAAAGTCATATAAACCGAAAGGAGTGAGGAAGCTTAGGCGTTAGAGAGTTAGAATCAAAAGGGGCCTTTCATACGCGTCTCGGCTAAGTTTGTTGGGAGGAACAAGCCGTTTCTTTCGCAAGAACAAGCAAGAGCTTTACAGTCGCTGCCCTCACTCCGCTTTTTGTAGACAGAAGAAGATCGGAAGCGGTAGAAAGGAACTGTATATAGTCAAAAGTCAGCAGGTGGAGTGGAAAGTAGGGTAAGGTGTGTTGGCGATTCTTCAAGTATAGAGTTAGGAGTTGATGAGTTAGTTAGGGATTCAGGAGCGGGAGAAACAGAATCAAGATCCGGGGATATAGACCAGAAGCAGTAGAATGACTAGCTCCAGTTCAAGTTCTAGTTTAATACTAAGCAATGAAAGTTTAATACTAAGCAATGAAAGTTTTGTTTGGTGGGGGTATTCTCAAATAAAAGGAGTTAGTTTCCCCTGGATGTGTAGACTCTCAATCAGGTGTTAAAGCAGTATCCTGAGTAGGAGCAGAAGATCGGATTGCTGTTGACTTACTTTCTATTTCCACTTGCACTTTACCCGACCCAAAAGAAACTCTGAATTAATCTCTCTCACCCTAACCCGCTCCATACTCAACAAGAACGATAGGCCAGTGTGAAGTAAACCATTCATTTCATCTCTATCAAGTGTAGAAGCGGAAGCGGAGGATCTATATCTATAGGATCGGATTCCTGTGCAGGTTTACTCGAAGCAACAAGACGTTGTACGGATGGTCGGTATTTACTACATGCTATACTGGGTGCTCGAGAGACTATATTGAATGCCACTACTTTCTTTGACGCCCATGCCACTGAGTCTGGGCCTGGACCAGCAGCTGCTTCTCTATCTCTGGTTGACTTAGCGCTTGTAGCTGACTTTATCACTCCGGATTTCTAGTCGGGGGGCAATACCCTTTCTTTCCTTTGCACTTGCAGCTGACACATAGGAAACAAGAACCTTAGCCGCTGAAGCAACAAATCATTCTTCAACAATAACTCCACTTTCGCATCCAACTCTACTATCCTATTATTCTTCTTCCCCGAACTAAACCACTTTTCTTGCTGCTGACTTTCCAGGATGCGGATATTCTTTTTGACTCTCAAATCCGCCTTCTTATTCCCTTTGTGTGTTAGTAGTTAAGTCATGTGCAAATTCCAGCTTTCGGCATAAGTGAGCTTTGGAGCGCGCCTCAATTCTCTTCTTTTTCTTATTTCTTTCCCGCTTCCTTGAATTCAATAAGTGAGTAACTTGTTCAACCTATGATTCTTTTCAGGGTCGGGGCGCTAACGCGGACTTTCCCTTTCTGCCGGGGAGATCTACTAGACATAGCTACTGACTTGAGAACTGAACAAGAATACTGAATGGAACTTCCCACTTCAGATCCAACAAGCGAGCGACGGAACAAAAGAGAAAGAAAGGTGTTTGGGGATCGATCTTAGAACTCATTCTTTGACTCCCCGCTTTGAGCTCGGTTTGTGAGTTGAGCTCTTCCGCTCCTGGCTCTAAGCCTGATAAAACACCTTATACCTTTTTCTGGTCCTTATAGTTACACTGACTTTTGTACCGATACTGCTCCACCTGATCCAGATGTATCTTCTGCTTGAGTTTAGTTGACTTTACGGGGTGCACGAAAAGGAGTGTCGTTACTGAAATGTTCTATACTAGGATAGGGTAGGGCTCGCCACTTGAAACTACTTCCTCACCAGCAAAGACATCTGACTTGACTGCTAGATCAGCTCTATCTCTATCAGCTCAATGTAATCGACCCTTACTTTGAATCTACTACAGGATATGCTAATATAAGGTCATTTCTTCTTTCGTATCGAGCACTCTTCTCTTAGCTAAATGGAACTCAAGTACGGATAGAAGGATTTAGTACGGATTCTCTAACTGTTTCTTCTCTTACCGCAACACTCGCATACAAAGAAATTCTCCGAAAGCTTTAAAGGAGGCTGCTCCGTTAGTGGGCATGAGATTCGAGCTATATTCTCTTCTTGATATGACTTAACTAGCACCACATTAGCTTCAGCAGTTGAGAACTTTGATTCGACTTCGGCTTCCTTTTCGGGAACTCCACTCTGTATATAGTCTGAGTCTACTCCTGATTTCACCTGTTTTAGTCAACTCGAACAGAGCCAATCAACTACTACAAAAGCATAGAAGGGGAGACAAGCTACTACGACAAAACAAAACAGCCCTTTTTTACGGTAAACTTCACTCTCCTTCAGACGGAACTGCTCCCTTGCAAGACCCAACACTGCACTGATGAAACTCTCCCTGCCTCCACTGCCTCTTAAGGCAACTCAGTAGCAACAAGTATGGATTTGACTCCTTGCTATGGCTTTCAGCACCTTGGTTCCAGCCCTCTCCAATAAATAAGCAAGCAACCGAGCTCTTCTGCGTAAGCCGAGTATAGAGCCATGGCCACTTGTTAAATCACATGGCTTAGCTTCTTACTTCATGATCTTGGTCTTCCTCCTTTCTTCGCCCAACTCTCTTTGCCTGGGATAAGGAGATATCCTAGACTCGTTTTAAATGCTACTGGTGTGTCAAAGGGGGACTGTGCAAATCGCAATAGTGTAACTACATCGGTTGAATTGAACACTGAAACGCCATCTGGATGAGATTAGCTTAGCACTCACACTCTCACTTCAATTGTCAAGTAAGTAAGAGAAGACTTGGAGCGATAAAGAACTAGCTCGGATGGTCCATATCCTAATCCTATTTCTCACCTATTGGTTCTCTGGGTCGAATGGCAGAAAACTCAAGCAATACCTCTTTCCAAGGGAGTGACCAAGAGTAGTTGCCCCGCCAATCCTTTCTTTTAGTTTGGCGTGGTCTAACACATATTAAAGTCTAGAACCCTTATTTTGAGTCGTTTCCCATAGGTTGGTTCCACTTTTATAAATCCGCTTTATTGCCTTTACTTTGCTTATGGACTTCCCGCTTATGAGCAATTCCATTAAGAGGTAGTGTAGTTTTGTTCGAGTCCTTCCTTTTAGCCATGGTAAACTCAAATGATTAGCAAATTCCCTATGTAGCCCCGGCAGTTCTACTAATTTCGCTTTGAGCCTAATATCTTATGCGCAGTTCCTTGGCTCTGGCTATGGGTCCCGAATCCTCTTGAGTGCCACACCTATTTTCGCTTTCCAATCGCCCGAGTCTAAAGTGAGTTGGTTCTATTCTTTTCATCGGATAATGACCTGGACTGCTTATCTCGAAAGCTATGGTTGAATCACCTAATAGGAAAGGGCGCCTTATTGTATTGTATCCGGCCGGAGACTTGTAGATTTCGATCCAACTTGAGCGATCGCTCGATGTTGCTTCCCTGTAGGAGTAAGATCACCCTCACTCACACTTCACGTCAGTCAAATTCCATTCCGCGTAAGTGATTGGAAAAAGTCGTCTACTCATATGCTTTCCTTAAGAAGGAATAGAGGCACCTCGAAGTCAGACTCAAGTACTTTATTACTGCCCTCTTGCTTGTTTACTTTAATAATGGAATAGAACAACAGTGAAGAATGGAAATGAAATGCATGACAACTAATATAACTATAACAGTGCAACCTTACTCTACTGAATCGAATTAAGGCATAAGAGAATGTGAGTTCGACGTGAGACTTAAGGCACCCCAGAAAGCGGAAAGTAACTGATTAGAATTAAGGCACTACACTTTAATCACGAATAGGCGCACCCCTTAAAGTCAAAGAGTCTCGTTCGGCTTAAACTAATATCTGGTAAGCAAATCATAGTAAGTGCACATAAACGCAGTGTACTGAGGTGGAGTCTCTTTGGCTTGCTTGCTCCTGTCATTGTCCCAACTCCTGAACCGCTAAGTAACACATCTTCTATAATTGAGTAAACAACAAAGCATTGCTTCCTAACCGAACCCTAGACAAGAGTACTTTCTTTCTTTTTACTGATTGCCCCTGAACACAGGACTTGTAGTTGCTTGGTGGACTCGAGAAGAACATAACACTAAATAGATTATTTGTTATTTCTGCTGTGTTTGTTGTAGTTACTTGGCTATAATTCTCATTTCTTTGACCGAGACCGCAAAAGGTATATTCGCTTACACCCTAGCCTTCTTATTCACAACTTTCATGGTTTATTCACAACTTTCATGGTTCGTACTTAGCATTTGAAACAAGAGAAGAGGAATGGGTGGCGATTCACTACTCCCGATGACTCTATTTCCACTCTAAACCTATAACTCACGTTAGCGAGTATAGCGTTAGGAGCTGGAGCAAGAAACTATTAACCCAACAAGCTTTAGTCACTGGAAGAAAGATGTCTTTGTATCTTGTCTCGGGGAACAAGCAAATCCAGAAGTTAACAAGCTTTAGGCAATAAGATAGTCTAGTACTTTAGTAATATCGGTATGGTTCTTCCTCTATTATATCATATGTCAGTGAGTCCGTACTTATATCATATGTCAGTGAGATTGAATAAGAGTTACGGGCTACTTATTAATTCGAAATGAAACAAGCAACAGCTCTAGCAAAAGTCTAAAGTCAAGTATCAAATGGAAATTAAGGTATAAAGAAAGGAAGCTATGCAGAAATCTCCGTTAGCGCCCCGAAAGTCCAAGAATAGTATTGTATTAGAATATTGGGTAATTCTCAATCAATCTTATTTTATTAAAGAGCAAAGGCGCCAGAAGTAATAGGTTACTAAATAATCTCATAGGATAGCACTCCATTATCATATGCCGAGATTTCAAGTAAACAAGCAAGGGCGAAAGAAGGGAGTCAAGTAAGTAGCATCCATTTCTAAAGAATAAGTGACTAACGGAACAAGCTTAGGAACCAGAGCAACAGCAAAGGCTAACGCTTTGTTTGCCGGATCTTCAAGCAAGGGAACATACAAGCAAGGGCTCACGCTTTGTTTGCCGGAACATGAATAAAGTGCACTATACTATAACAAATCTTGTACGCGGTGCAAGAGCTTTTGGGAGTTAGGAAGCAAAGCAGTAAGGTTTAGGAATCACACATTTAGCAGTAGGGCGACATCAAACCTGAGCCGCCTTAGCACCCATAGGTCTGCACCTTCAATGTCCTTACAATCAATATCTGGCTTTCACAGTGTAGTAGGGGCAAGAAAGAGCTTTAACGGTTACGGGGCAAGAGCTTTAACAGTTACGGGGCAAGACAAGACTACCGCCTTCCTAAACTCATATGAAAGAAAACGATGGAATCAGACCTTAGGAGCCCACAAACATTCCCCTTAAAGCTTGCTCCGAACCTATGCTTTCCACTAGCAAAAGTATAGACTTTATCTCATACACCGAAAGGGAATAAAGACAAGAGCCCATTCAGAGGAAAGAAATTGCCTATAAATAGATGACTTGATTCGGACCAGTGGTAATGAATGACCCTTACTAGACTCAAACATTAGTTACCTCCCATACCAATAGGTACCAGGCAGATACTACACTTATTTCCTTCCCGCTTACTTTAGAGTCAAACATTCCAATGAAACACGTTAGCATTGAGTCTTGTTTTTCACTGGGAATAAGAATCCGGATGGATCAGATGAAAGAAAGGGGCCAAGTAACTACTTTTGTTAGCTTCCAAGCCTTATTATCTACCCTACTGGCCAAGCCCCTTATTATTGACTATATCGCTGCCCAAGCCTTACTTGTTTGTTTGCTGCCTCCAAGCCATACTCTTTTGTTTGAACTTCCAATGCCTAGGTTGTCTCTCACTGGCCGCTCTCTAACTCTTTGACTCCGCTCTCAATGCCGATGTTTTTGTATTCCTTTCAGGGCTATCATTCTGTGACTACTAACAAAAAGTATGCCACGACTCCATATAAGCACTACGCTCGTTAGCTACATTACCTATCTCTTATCTAAACACTCACTCCTGTCTCTCAGAAAGTACCAATTCAAATGCTCCATGGAGAACCCCCAGTTTCTTGTTTGTTCCCGTCCAACTCACCGGGAGATCGAAGAGCGGTTTGCGCTTCGCGCCCCAACCCCCTGAACTAATAGATGCTTAGATACCTGACGGAATCTGGAAGCTAAGCTAAGGATGGACGAGAAAAGCTAAGATAAGAAAAGAAGACAAACAGAGGTAGGAAGGTGGACTAACCTTAACCAGTCTATTGCCTTCCCTTTCGACTTATAGACTTGTTCGTCGGCGGGCAATTTAGTAAGAAGAGCCAAGATCCAATTCGTAAATAGCAGATGAACCTATCTTAATATTGATTGAAGTTGCCGGCGAACTTGAAAGAGCTTTCTTTCCTCTCACTAATAACCCCTAGAGCAATAAACAACATTAAGAATTAGTGGTTGATATCCGCGAATATGTCTTCCTAGAATCCTGATGCCGAGAATAGGCGGTGAAGGTATAAGATCTAAAATCCCATCATGAGGCTTCGGTGAACAAGAGAAGATCAAATTGCTCCTCTTTCAGGATTGCTTGTGGGGACTTTTCCCCAAGCTCCTTCTTTACTACTTGATTGTATACATAATTATTATGGTTCTGGTACATTAACATTATCGTAGTTATTCGAAAACAAAGGTACTTTATTAGAGTGGAAAGATCTTATCTTTGTTTATAGCATATGTTTGTCCGAAGGAGAAGGAAAGCATAAGAAGGGCTATTGGCACAGACATGGAAATGGCCGCGGTGGAAGCAGACGCATCTTACGCTGCAGGCTTGATCCCTACTCTCTCAATATGTGGACTCATATGAATTTCCATTTGCATTCCACTACTCTATTGTCTAGTATCCTAAGAGACATATACTGCTGATTCTGTTACTGCAACACTCGAACCTCTACCCTCTCCACTGAGTATTAGTACTCGCACAAGAACTTGACTTGCATTGCTTATAACAAGCACCCGACCCGAACTCCATTTAAAGAACCAACACCAGGTCAGGTAGTTCTTTCCAATTCTTGCTTTTGTAGGTCAAACTAACTTTAGCTAGACGAAGAAAGGACACTGACACTGGCCGACAAGGAGCTAGAGCCTTAAACACAAGCATTCGAACGTGACTTTCCTGGACCACACCTCGCATCAAAGCATGTAAGATAGTCTGCCCTAAACAAAACTTCCTTTCCCGTCTCGTAAGCGCACTGAGTCTTCTGTTTTTGGGCCTATACCAGGACTTTTTTCTTGCACCGAGGAAGAGTCAAACATCAATCTTAATTGTTAATATATGTCATATAAAGAAAGTGGGAATTTCAATTGACGGATGCTATATAAGTTAGGGATTTCATAACCTTTCCTTCTGCCTTCTGTTAGCGCTAGTACTTGTTTTAGGAGTTAAGGTAAGTAAGATAGATATTCCTATGTATTGTATAGGCTATGTCTCCTACTCTAGGGCTCTCTTTGTAAGTCATATATATATATATATTCCTATTCAAACTATGTAACTCCACTCTTATACAAATACTATTCATTCTATGTAACTAATGTAACTAATCCTTGTGCCTAATGCGCTATATCTATCCCTATGAATTCTGAATAACTAATACTTACTTGTCTTATACTATCTTATACTTACTTGTCTTAGTAGTACCCTATTCTTATTCTATATTCTGACTTGCTATTCTTACCCAATTCATATACTTACTATTCATTTACTTACTTGCTATATTATTACTAGATCGTACCTTCTTCTTAGTATACTTATTCATATACTTACTATTTATTTCTTCTTCTACTCTAATGCGCTAGCAAATTCTGTATTCTGGCCCGGTAGTTGATCATTCAATTCTATCTATTACTTCAAGCTAGAGCACCAACCCAACAACCTCTATAGGATTATGACTACTCGGTTAAGCCATTAACTACTCGGCATCGCAGCTGACGCTGCCCTCGCCTCGAAAGTCACTTATTTTATTGTCTTCCCCCACCTCTCCTATGAAATGCGTGATTGCGGGAAGTCCACTCTATGAATACTAGATGGTTGATCAAGAGCACTAGGTTGGTATAGAGCAGCCGAACCCCTTCCTTTGTTTGCCTCTGCCTCCGCCTTAGCTTCACCTTAATTGAATGCTTGGACTAGACCACTCCGCTACTTGCTTCATCGGGTTTTTCGAATAGTGGAACATGGCTTAAAGGACGCAAAAGGGCCGCTGTAGCTCCTTGTCCACGAGAATGGGCTTATTATTTTATTGACAGCTTTTGGGGGGTACCTCAATGGGGGAGAGATAAGTTTGCCTGGGACCTTTGGCTACTAAGATGGCTTAAATAGGACTCTCAATCTGGGTTCTTAAGCGGTTTGCCCAGCAGCTCCCTATGCACTTGGTTTGACCTTTGTGTAGAGAGAAGAAGTTGTGAAAAAGGAAGCGAAGCTTCAATTTCCAGTCTGGTTTCAGGTGCTACTTAATATTAAAGATCATCTCTTTCAGTTGCGAGTGTTGTCTTACCTATTATCTATTAATTGGGTGGAGGTTACCCATTCTCTATAAATTGTGCACTCTATTCTATTCCTTATAGTAAGCTCGGGTTAACGTAAGTTAGTTAAGTTCGAGGGATAGTGGTGTCTCTGTGCTTTAATCCGGTGTATAGGGTTCGCCTGCCTATATGATACTCTTCGGCAGTCAGTGAGTTTCGGAGAACAAGCAAAGGCCAGAATGCAGTACTCTTTCCAAGGGTTCCTCTGTCTCAATTCAACAAACCGTTGAAGGAGTTCTTTGAGTTTCCCGATGTTCTTAAAAGAAGCCCTTGTGCGTTAGGAGAGGAGTCTGATTACCCACTTCCATCTATAAGTGATTTCCATTCCATTCTTTAGGTCGGGGTAGAATCATAAGGCGCATAACCGATAACAAAGGGAAAGCAAAGAAACAGCACTTGCATACCCTGCTCCAGTTTATGATCTGTATCAAGCTTCTTATTCTTCTCCTGCAGATAAAACGAGCACCCCAAGAGTTTAGTAAGAGCACCTTGGGCGTCGGGAAACAAGCGACCTATCCCCTAAGTTTTATTACCGCTCTTTCTATACTCCACTCGCTTAGACACAAGCACTCGAACACAACTTTATGAATCAACTTCACTTGCTTGCTCTGCTCCTGCTGATGATCTGTATTCGGCTGAAACCTCCGATTGAAGAGTCTCCTTTCCAAGCACAGCTAAGGCAGCTAATCCGTATTCTGATCCAACAAGCAACGAATAATTAGTAAGCTCTTTGTTAGTGAGCCAGCTTTAATACCCTCTTTCGAATCCTTGAACATAGGTGAAATGGAGCTAATGACAAATCATCGGCAAAGAACAGGAACTATACTTCAGTGCGCGCATTATGTTGTTGGGTCGGTTAACGCTTTATACCCTGTTTTCCCACTTCAATCTCTCTTTTGAATCTGACTGGCTGGCTTGTCTCGGCTTTCTTTTGAATCTTAGTGGCTTGGCACAGCTGAAATTCCTTTACTTTTTGGGGTAGCTGACTCAATCTATGGTATAGTATGGCGCCTATAGATAACCTGTCCTGTCCGAGAAACTCAAAGCGGAATTGAACTCAGTAGTAACAGAGCACGGGTAAGAATGGAACTCCCTAAGGCAAGCAAGAACTAGAGCAATATGGAACGAACTTGAATGGAAATCGTCTCCACTTGGAGCTGAAGAAGCACATTCTCCACGACGTCTCAAGCCAATCAAACACTCGAAAGAGACTCTAAGCGAACAACAAACAATAACTTCTTATTTATATACTCCCCCGCTTGCACCCGAAAACAACACTGAGTCTTGCTTAGCGCCCCCCAACTTGAAGAACGTCTGGCAACAACTGAACAAGTATACAACACTCGCATCGCACTATCGGAAGCAGTTTAGTATGAAGTAAAGTCAACAAATAAGGATCTTGCGAGCGCAGAGCTATCAACACCTATAAGTGATTCAGATTACCCGCTTTCCACTTCACTTGAATAACAACAACTTCTTTTGTTCCTACCGCTGATATATTACTTACTTGAAAGCAGAGGAGTGAGATCTCATATGAAAGTCAAGACTCTCTAGTTACTATGCTGTTCTATACTAACCCATATTCACGAGATTCCATTCTTCAATGAGGGTATCTTGCCGCCAACACGGAAACCTGGACCAACAGGAATCGAACAAATATTCTGGATCATGCGTAAGTAGCAAGCCAACTTGAAACCATATTTCCTCTTACAACAAAACTCAAGCAAAGCAAAGAGACTCCCAAGCACCGAACTCGACTCTTTATTGAAGATTCTACCTTGCCGACCTCCACTCTTATGTGCTAATTGTTAGTCTTATACTTGCTTCCTTACTTCTTAGATTGAGTCTATTTCTCCTTGCTCTCATTCTTTTGTCCGTTTACTTCTATTCCTAAACTAACGCCTAAAAGAATGGAACTGGCAGCAAAAACACTTTCACTAGTGCTTTTCGTACTTTCACTCATGCCTATGAAGCCAGCTCTCCTATCTTATAAGTATTTCTATGGGAACTCATTCCGTAACTCCCGATTCGGATCCTTGCCTTTCAACCCAACACAGTTGACTTTCGTTCTTTCACTAGTGCTTCTAATCCTTTGAACTTATAATACAGAAATGCACTCTACTTCTAATATGTTAACTCGAAACATGGAATCTAACTAATAAGTCTTATAATAATCGTACCTGGAACAATGATATTGGCAATAAGGGGTTCAACATCCAATTGTGTGCATCGAGTGTATATTCCTAAAAAAGGAAGGGTCCTACTGAAGAGAGGAAAGAATCAGTGTATCGGTGACAAGAATCGAAGGAAGTCTAAATAAGGAATTCAATATGCATGGGTCGAGGCTTTCGCTTTTGTTGTAAATAAAGGAATGAGAAATCGCCCACGCAGGAATACACCAACTCACAATTGAGAATGAAACTAAGAAGTTGCAATGGTACTCGTAAGTCCAAGCAAGAAGACTGCTATCGGAATAACCCCACTGCTAACACAAGACGTTAACTACAAACTATAAGATAACTATAAGAATCTGTACCCACTAGAAAGAATTGCACTGGTGCATACGCGACTGGAATCGTGGGCTAACAAGAATAGAGCTCCAAAGTGAGAATTTCCTCCGTGCGGTAGTGCTCAAAATGCTAATGGTCCAAGACAAGAGGACTAATAGATATGCTATTACTTATAGGGGAAATTCCACCCGTAAGGCAAAGAATTGGTATCGGGGCAGAGGGAATCAAACAGGAAGCTAGTCATTTCCGGTAGTAACAAGAGAATCAAACAAACAACTAGGAATCAAGCTCTAAACTCTTTATTTACCTTAGGCATCCGAGACTGTAGCTATTGACCTGGAAAGGGCATCCGAGACTGTAGCTATTGACCTCGAAGCATCCCTTTCCAGCTATCGTTCTGACTTTTCCTGGCATCCTGACTATCAAACTTCCCCTACGGAACTCGAACCCTTCTCCACTAGCAATGAGACTAGGATCCATCTAGTACTTCTCTACTTGCAATGAGACTAGGATCTATCTACCAGTAAAGGTCCTTTCCACTATACTCCTTCTGGGAATACCGAGCTCTCTTTGTCTTTTAGGTTTTCTCTAAGGTCTTCCACCTTTTGCTTAGTATCGGTCCGCAGTGATGCTAATTCTTTCCATAATTCAAACACCAACTAGCTGATGCCGGAATGCTTTAGTTCTAATTGGAATTCCTCCCTTTGTTATTCGGATGTCAAACAAGTCTGGAACTTTTTGTAATAACAGAGGTTTCTTGGCTTATATTCTTTTGGAAGGTGCTTTCCTTTGCTTGTTTGAAGGAATGGTAGCATGAGTAAGGTTAAGCGTAGGCACAGTAGATCCTTCCTGTGTTAAGCCAACTCTTCTAGTATCTGTTCCGTCTGTAACTGTGTGAAAAGGTATGCCTAAATACTGTTCTGTAAATGTATCTCCTCGCTCAGGTGAAGGTGTACAGGCAAGGCAAGGGGCATTCAAAAGCCGGTGTTCCTTAAGTAGTTTAGTATGGAAAGCAAAGGGAACCTCGGGTTTGTTTTCCCGGTGTCCTTTCTTTGTTCTTCTAGAATCTTCACTTGGGCAGGTGAACAAAGAGTGCATTTCCATTTCATGACTAAAGGTAGTATGAAACCACTTACTAAGTTGACCCTTGACTTATCTGATACAATAGATGCCTTCGGCGGTAGGAGCGAAAGGACACCCGGAGCTCATTCCGAGTAGCAATACAGAGAATCAGTAGCATCAGTATCAGGCTTTGATTCATTGGTTAAAGTCTCAGTGGTATGGGTTGCATTCTTAGGTTAACCAGCTTAAGTCTGCCCGGCACCAGTTCTATTCTTTGATCACCCGGTCTCATTCTCTGCCTCACTGGCTCTATTCTCTAACTACCCCGTCTCATTCTCTGTCTCACTTGTTTCATTCTTGGATTCACTGGTTGGGGTCTTGGAGTTAGTGCTTGAAGTCTGGTTGTCAGTGGGCGCATTCCGAGCATACCTCCTATGAGTCCCATACACTAAGCAACCCTTCCAGTCTGCCTAGGCACCGCATCAGTCTTGAAACAGAGACCCGAGCTACCAATACAAATACTTTAGCTAACCAGCGTCAGTCCTAGCAGCAGTAGTTCTAGACCTTAGCCACATAGCATCAGTACCCCAACCCCCAACAGGGATGAAACCACTGTCACTGAGAATGTGCCCCAGCAGTTACAGGCTTCAACCGGACACCAACAAGACTACTGATGCTTGGGTACAGGCTATCCGACCACTAAATCAAAGACTAAAACTCACTCCGATCAGACCGAGCCAGGTACATTAGAATACAACCACTAACAACAAGCCTACCGACACTACCAGCAAGAATCCACCTAGGGAGTGGCAGGCCAAGCAACGAGACCTCTACAGTTCACTTTCATTCTCACTTGACTACTTGCCTACCCGACCTCCAATAGACCCGAGCTCCACAATCAGAATGAACAGGCCTTACCGCAATTAGTACATCTATAGAGTTACCGCAATTCCCCCTTTGCTTAGGAATATATCTTATTTACCGCAAATCCCCCATTAATCTAATTCTGATATGTCTTACCGCAACTCTTCATTCCAATACGAGGGCAGGCTGGTATCATTCCAATACAAGGGAAGGGGGTAGTTCTTGTCGGCTTGGCTCATATATCTCTTATACCATATCTAAGGCTCATATTGGTGCTGCTAGGTATGTAGCTAGGGAAGTTAGAATGCAACCACTAACAACGGGACCTCGACACCCAACTAACAGGCTATAACACCTAACATAAAGACTAAAACTACTCCTAACGAGACGGATACTAGGCATAGGCAGACTTCAACCAGTAACAACCGGTAACAACAGGAATAAGACAAGGTAGTTAAAGAACCAAATCACTAACAACAAGACTCCAACCAGTGCCACTAAGAACCAACCACTTTAAGCTTCCTTTCGAACGGCTTCCTATGTTGGGCCTGGACCTTACCTTTCAACTGATCTTGAAACTTCTTCTTGAAATTCCTGTAGTTGCGAGTGCGAGATATTTTCTCTTTGATAACAACCCTTTGAGTGCGAGATATCTTCTTTTATTGGAAATGGAATTCCGAAGTGTTTACCTTCTCCTCGGCTATACCTGAGAATCAAACGACTAAAGGACTATTACAATTTCACTGGCCCGAAGTGTTGACCTTGTAAGCAATAAATGTTCTGTTTGTTTACTATATTATATTAGTTGTGAACTATCTATCATCTATTCCTCAGCGTTAGAGCGACTATCTATCATCTATTCCTCAGCGTTAGCGAGCGGGTACCTTCGTGTGGGGAAAGCCTAAGTGCGTTGAAGAGTTTTCCACTTGTTGTTTCTTGCGTCAAGTCAACAAATACAACATAGAATCTTTCTTCTGCAGATTAGATCTATCTAAGACACCTTGGGCTGAGGGAAGGGAAACTCAGAAATACCTTTATCCTATAGCTTGAGTGAGGAGAGTCTCTTTTCTTTCCTCTAAGAATTAATACATCTGGCAACTAACCACTCCCAACCACTGTTCTTGTGTGAGTATAATCCCGGTAGTCGTATTCCAGGTAGTCGTATTCCAGTTGACAGGTAAGGTAGTTTACAGTTAAGGGAAGGTTAGCTAGTCAATTTCAGGAAGTCAACCACATTGAAGGAAGTAATAAACCACCCGTAACTAGTCAAAGAGAGAAACAAGGCTCCATTTGTTTTATAGGCATGTTTGCTAGGCAATTTGATAGGCATGTTTGCTAGGCAATAGGAACGACTATACCTAGTGGAATCTAGTTTCCTATATAAGGAGAGTCTAAGTTATCCTATGGGTTTGGCTACTGTTTGTGTAGTTAGTAGGTACATAAGAAATGGAAGTTCCTTTTCATCATAGGGTTATTCTTGCAGTGTGAAGGCAACTCGATACTCCTGAAATGAAGTATTCCGGTTTGAGACCTTAGAGCAGAAATGCTCGTCCGGGAACGAGCGGCCCTGCCGCGACACAAGTGTCTTGGCCGTCCGTTATTCGTGGCTGCCGCGCAACTTACGTAGTTGCTTGGCGGGTCAAACTAGACCTCTCCTCTGGCTCACTTTCCTTCTTACTGGGGAGTGGAATTCCTATACTTCTTAGTGGGATGGCCTTAGTCTCATGCTTTCCAGTTTCATTCTGTACCTGTCTTATGCAACACTTTCTACTTGACCAGAAAGAGACTCGTTGCCAACAAGCACTTCTGGAACAAGACTGGAAGACTCAACTAGGGATTCTAACTATAACAAGAACAGGATCGGTATTCCACTCACACAAGCACCCGAACAGGATTGATTGTATCTCTCTAAGCCAACAACTAGAGCAGCTCTCTCCTCTGCCTCTGCCAACTATTCTTAATTCTTATTTCTTGCTATAGTACTGTTGCTTGGTCGGAACATTAGTAGTTCCTTGGCCGCTACTAGATCACCCCCAAAGACAGATTATTTTCATCAAACGGGCACTAAAATCGATTCCAAGACAGATACAGATGCGGGTTCCCTTTCCTACCTGCCTACCCACCGAAGACACGGGTCAGATCAAGGGCAGAAAGATACTTTACTTACTTGGGAATCTATAAGACCTAGCTACCTAGCACCCTCCACTGCTGTTTCAGACCTACTTGTTGGACCTGGCCCGGGCAATACTTAGTGCTTCAGTAAACAAAGAATTCTACAGCGAAGGAGACTAATACTTACTTACTTTAGTCTGTGACTATGCAGAAGATTTGTCATATCCATTCCCTTACTTTTTCTTATCTGAAGTCGTAGAGCTCAGTTCTTTGCTTTCAGATAACTAGTCATTCTCAGAGTTGCGGTAACTATAGGCCCTATCACTATCAAAAGTGGATAAGATCGAATATCAGTAATCCTATATAAAGAGAATATAGAATGAAGTAGGGGAAAAGCAAGGGTTGGTACATGAGAAATCTGAGTTTTATAGTGTCTTGGCCATTTCTTTTCTTTGATGGTTTTTCTGGTTTCTTTCCCGAGTGAAATATAGTTTCTTTAATAAGATAATAATTCATTTAGTAGGCTTTCCTCTACTTAGTCAGTACACGGGTTTCAAAAGTAGTCTTTCACTTTTTTTGTTCTTTCTAATTTCTTTTCACCGTGTTTTTTCATAGCTTTGTTAGTTTAGTGGTTGACTCGACCTCACTCGACCTCGACTTTCATGGCTACACACAAGCAATTCCCTTACTTATACTTACAGAAAAGAAGTGAACCAAAACACCAATCAAAGCAGTAAACCAATAACATGAAGAAAAGCAGTAAACCAATCAAAGCAGTAAACCAATAACATGAAGAAAAGCAGTAAACCAATCAAAGCAGTAAACCAATACACGAATAAAAGAAGTTAACCAATGCACGAATAAAAGCAGTCGTCGACCAATATACACCAATGAACAACCAATACATCGGCACAAAAACACCTCCCGACGGGATAAACTCACATACCTAACCTAAACTAACATACCTAACCTAGAGCGACCGCGCACACACTCATTCATAGAGCGACTATGTGCCCAATCAGTCATGGGGTACGCGAGCAACAACAGGGGTCTTGAAGAACTCATTCAGAAAGTGACATAGCTCATTCTAGAAGTCACATAACTTAGCCCCAGAGTCACATAGCTCGGTCTGAGAGAGATGTAAATGAGTCTTCTGGCAACATAGTATAGCTCGGCAAGGTCAGTTGGTAGTATAGTTCGCTAAGTTCAGTTTAGAGATATAACCCATGTGTTACGCGTCAAGCAACGACTAGTAGAATGAGTGGAATACCGGCCAAGTAACGGATAGACAAGCAACGAGGGATACAATAAGGCTTTAACCGAAGAGGTGGGCATCGTTTCCAAAGTAAGGGAATGGATATGACCCATTATCTGCATTTACTACTAAGATGAGGTCAATTCTTCACTGAGCTTCTTTAGAATTTCACTCACTAGCCTTTTCGAAAGAAAGGAGACCGGGCAGCGTCCTGACCTTTAAGAACTGAGTTTGATACTTCAATATAAGAATGGAGTTCACCCCTTTCCTACCCTGCTGGCATACCTCTGTCAACGAATAAACTGCATTCGTCTCTTCAACTAAGAAAGTTATTGCTCTGGACCACTAATGGCAAATTCCCTATCTTATGAATCTGCTCCTTATCTAGTTTATTATTATCATCAAGATTATTATCATAAAGAAAGAAAGTAGAGGCAGAACCCCTGGGGTTGATGCAACTCCCTACAAAATGATATCTGTTCTTATTATCGGTAACTCATCCTTTCAGTGCCGAAACTGACTATATAGGCCTATTCCTCTTAAAACTTATGGTCAACAGCACTCGCTCGCCCTAAAGCAGATGATCCCGATCAAGCTACTGAGGGGTATTAGTTACTTCTTGTACACAGGTTAAGAGAGGAAGAGCCTAAGGTTGGTTAAGAGACGAGCCAGAGTAGAGCACACCAGGAAGTGAATCAGTATCCGAAACACTTGTTGACAGAGTGGAGCTCAATTACATCGACCCTTGCCCACCGAGTTGAATACGGATTTGTTGGTTACTCAGATACATAAGTAGTGCTAAGATAAGATTACTCAGATACATAAGTAGTGCTAAGATAAGAGGTATATTCCCCACAAGTAGTGCTAAGATAAGAGGTATATTCCCTACTCTTAACTTCAAGTCTAAGTCAATCTATATCCAGAGGTGCCGTTGCTAGTTTACAGTTCCATTCCTCAATTCAAACTTGGATTTAAGTACTATAGGTTGGTGGTATAGAGCACTGGGTTGGTGACCTTCTTATACTTCCATAATACCTGGCTAATTCCTCTTCTTCTTACCTTTTAGTTCAATTAAGACTTCTTGAGTTGGAGATAAGATCTGATGCTGCCGAGTCGGGGTAACAAGCGACTATGCCCTGTTTTATGGGCACTAAATGAACTCTAACATAACAGATTGAGTTTGGGACTTCTTCATCGCCCAGCCCTATCACTTGGCTTAAACAGGGGCTTACAGCAAACAAAACGAGCATTAACTAGAAGTGGGTGCCAAACTCGAATTCGAATGGACTGTTAGACATTTTACTTTATTCTATGACAACCATCAATATCAAATGGAAATGAAACAAGGCGTTCTGTGTCTCTTCAATCAATTGTTGCAATGCGAGTTTACCGCGAAAGAGATTCCGCGTGAGTTGACACTTCATAAGTTGTTGGCTTGGACAAGAAAAGAAGTTGAGTGCTCCATCTGTTGAGTGTATTGTTCCAGAGGTATATATTGTATTAATTAGTGAACACAGAAAGAGGGGTTACCGCCAACACCCATAATGAATACGAGTAGAAACAACCTACCTATGCTCTAACAAGCAAGGACGGACAATCCACTAAGTATACGTGTGCCTTACCTTAACCGGAATACGAGTAGAAACAACCTACCCTATCTCTGCAGCAGGAGCAGTTCCAGTTGAGGTCGGGTCGGGCAAGACAATTAATTAAGTTCACTTTCGAGGAGAGGTAGATGAGATGGAGGGATATCCTGAGTGAGATGAGACTGCTCGAGGAATGTATCCAAGAGAAATAAGAATAAGCCAGAGCGGGTACAGAGGCAATCAATAGTATAGGCGACATCTAGAGTTGCCCCTAGATTGAAGTTGGGATAGAGATTGTTGCCAGGTTGCCAGCACTCCCTCCTTTAAGAAGAGAATGGAACTCACTATTACCATTATTACACATTGTAGTATAGTAGTCAAGAATTGCATTTCAGAATTAGGAGCACTTGGTTAGTTACCCGTATCATACCCAGGGCGAGGAACAAGAAGGATTCCGTTAGTTGCTTGCCTGATAGCATCGGTGTTTTCATAGCTACTTCCTTTCAATCTGATCGGCTTGGCATCCCTTTTCCCTCTCCCTCGCCTAAAGACTGACTTGCTCTGGGTAAACTAAATACTGACTTGCTCCGGGTAAACTCTTGGATTACTACCCTATTGGTAGGTACAAACAAGCCTGACTTTATGTCCCAGGGGTGTGAAAGTGATCCACTTGTTCTGTTGATTGAGGAGATGCTCTATTCTAATATCTTCAATTAGCTTAGCTTGTTCCGTTGCGCATTAGCTTATTAAAGCTTTAGAGTCGGCTAGGGAAGCTGTTAGATCAGTGGAGCCAGAGCAGAGGGATAGTAGCTAGCAGCAGGGCTTGTTGAAATAAGTATGAGTTTCAAAGGGGATAAGTATAGGATCATTAGTGTACTACCCCAACCAGTAGTAGTCTAGTCCTGTTTAATAAGTTGTCATTTCTAAGGTCATAATTCCCCGAGTGGATCCCCAGTTGCATCAGTTATCCTACTTGATGTGTAAGGGTATAGTTCTCCTACTAGATGTTAAGGGTAGTAGTTGGGGGTCTAGTATACGCCTGGCAGTTTACAGAGGTATCGGATAATAGACATAGGCTCAATTAGTACTCGTTGCTAGCTGAGTTCAAAAGCAAGTCCTTCCTCATTCCTGTGTTCGGGCGTCAGTAACTTCTTTTGGATTTTGGATCATGTAATCAATGAAATGTTTTTGTAACCAGGAAATGTTGACCTTTTTGATGTAACATAAAGGATCGCTTTTTCCTTTTAAGTGAAATGGAGAAGTCTTTCAGCAGATCTATCTACACAATGGAGCATTGTAGTATAATATTCATGCATTTGTCAGTAATGTCGGCATAATTATCTGCATTATTAATGAATTACTTCTCGCTCCCATACTCACCCGTTTTTTTCTCTTTGAGTCACTCTTCTTGCATAGTATACATGTAGATTTCAAGCTTATTGCATAGTATACATGTAGATTTCAAGGTTTGCTATATCAACATTATGACAATAATTCGTAAACTCACACTTAACCATACTGGAGTGGTAATGGATGCCTCAGCATCGACACCCTTCAAAGTCAAAGATTCTAGTTTTTATCCAAATAGCATTCAGAAAGCCTATAGAGTACCGTACAAAATGCCATAAGAGTCTAAGAACATGGTTAGTTGTACTCGAAATAAGGGTTCACGGACTTCAACTCTCAATAAGGGCTCAGGTCTGTCTCTGTTAAGGGAGTTCGGGCAAGAAGATCAGAAGCGACAGATGGAAGGTACCGTAGAGTAGGTCTATATGAGGGGTCCCCAACACCGATGCTTACTGCTGAGCTATCAACAGATTCCACTAATTCTTCTTGAAACAAAGTAGTAACAGAATTCCACTCAGTTGTATAAGAATGAACCTAGTTGTCGACTTGCCTGATAGCCAATAGTTTGATGCGAGGGCAGCTTTAGCTGGCTGCGATGCCTGGAGTTTAGGGTTCACTTTGCACTTTCCCTATCCTGTAGCTTGGTGGGTAGGGTAGTAAAAAGAGAGTACTTACTTTTAGGGTAGTTAAGGGATAGGCTTGTTTCCTTACTTGTTAGGCTAGCTTGTTTACTGACTAGTTGAATTCCGTAACTAGGGCTTGTTCAATTCCTTTAATGACTAGTTTGATTCACCAAGCAACTACTAGACGCCAAGCAACGACGTAAGTAGTTGTGCTAAAGTTGTTACTAGTCCTGTGTTCGACCAAGCAACGGGACAAACAACTACTAATGTTGTGCGGCAGGGCTGCTCTTCCGGCCAAGACACTACTAATGACCAAGCCACTACTAACGTGGCGCGGAGGAGCCTGAGCTAAAGCGGCAGCAAGTAACAGTTATTACGGCCAAGCAACTACTAACGTTGCGCGGCAGGGCCGCTCCACTCTTTCTATTACAATCTATGTTTTCAGCGGTAGGAGTTGAGTTAAACGTCAGCGAGCTGAAAAGCGGTAGCGAGTTAAAAGCGGTAGCGAGCTAAAAACCTGGGTGCATTCTTTACTTCAGTACTTATTGCTTCCTCGCTTGTACTTTACTCTGCCCCAACTCGTATACTCGGGATTCAACTCGTAACACTTATTTAGTGGTAACTTGGGCCGGGTGCAACTGATGAACTTAGGGCTAGGACATCAAAGGCTTTACTTGATCTTGAGAAAACTCCCTGATACAAAGTGTTTCATATCCTTAAGATTCTTCTTCTCGAGTTGAAAGAGCTAGATCGGGATCATAATCCGTTTAGTCGTCAGCAACAAACGATTCCTAAAGAGCCGGGTCAGCAGCAAGTAAAGAAGCTAGTTCCAAATTGAGTTCAATGGCCGGCGCATCTAGTAATGGAAAGTCAGCTCTAGTATAAGAAGAGGCTAAAGTGAGCAGTGCGGGTGCAGTTCCCCAAATAGTACTTGTGAAATATAGGTGTACATGTGAAGTTATAGAATAGAATGAGTTTGTAACCCAAGTCAGGGGTATAGTTAGCTGAACCCTAAAGCTAAGCTAAATAGGAAAGGAAGCTAGTAAAGTAATCAATAAGAGCAAGAGGTGAGTGAGTCATCAATAAGAGAGGTGGGCAAGGGAGCTTCTATTTCCATTCTTATTTGAGTTGACTCGGTGTCAGAAACAAGTACTGGTTTTTCAACTTGAAGTTTTGAATTGCATCGTTTTTCTCGGGAAAACGCAACTTTTCATGAAACTACGATCGGCTCATCTACCTCATTGGCAGCCTCATCCGCTAGTAAGTACTTGTAATGAATTCTTTCTTTCCTATAAACTACTTAAGCATAATAAGGGTCTGGCTCCGAGGCTGGGCAAAGAGACAGGTTCGCTGCTTGTGTTAAGCAATGAGTCAATTAAGCAAGGTTCAATGGTCTGTAGGCAGTTAAAAGATCTGATTGAACTCCTTTACTGGCACAGCTTCTAAATAGGATCAAACTCACACTCGAGCAGGACTACCGGGAGTGGAAATAGAAATAGATGAATTCTTTGTTGAACAAGCAAGTAAGAAAGAGGTCAGCTGCAAGTAAAGAAGCTAGGCTACGAGGAGGAGTGGAATTCTGTACCCGGTAGTGGAATTCTAAGTAAACTACTAGATGCGTAAGATAAGGAATTGGATCTTTCGGGCTAAACTCCATTCTTTGAACCACCACTCGTAGTAGTTGTTACTTGGCGGAAAAAATACAGGACTTGTTACTTCTCTTGCAACACCAGATAGAGAGGGAGAGGCTTTCCTCGCACCGCGTATAGTATAGTGTAGAGCTTACGAGTATAGTGACACCTATTGTCATTCTAGAGAGTGGACAACAACTGGAACTAGCAAAGAGTGGACAACAACATTAACTAGTCCGCTTGCTGCTTACTTGAGAACTGCTCGTAGTACAGTTAGAGTTAGAGTGTAATCCCGCCGAGCAACTACTAATAGGTAGAGTGGAAAGGGAAGTTACCATTGAGTTGAACATAGGTCTTACTTAGAGAAATAAGGGTTGACAACCTTGTAAGAAGTGGGTAAGAAACAGAAGCCTTCGCCAGGTAAGATAGAAAAAGTAGCGAGGGTTGGATAAGGTGGGCAAGGTATATCCTAAGTGACTTTCGAGGAGAGGCTGGCGAGGCAAGAAAGAGATAGTGATTGTGCTGTCGACGAAAGAGAGAGAAGAAGGCCTGTAAACACCTAACCCGAAGCGAAGAATAATAAGCTCATCCTCATATATATATAAAGTATTAATTTAGAGATTAGTGAGGAAGATTTGTATTTACTTTTGACTAAGTCCGTTTACCTTTCTTATGGCCCAGAGAACACCGGATGACTAATCTTAGTATCTAACTCCGTAAGCGCTTCCATATATGATTACAAAGTGCCGGCAACCCTGAGACAAGGAAAGGAGAAGGGCTTGAAGAGTGGAATTGGATCCGAAGTTGCCTTGAAAGCCTAAAGTAGAGAGTCAAGGGCGGGGGACAAGACGGCCGATGGCTTCCACTCCATTTCCTCACACTTATATTAGAATTCGAACAAGCCCAAAGCGCAAGTAGGTCCAAGTCGTCACGAGCAGCCACCGTTTCGGATCCAAAAGTCAAGAGGGCGAGTTGACTCGGAGATCCTGCTCCGAACTCCACTTGAAGAACCGAGATTATAGTCTTTTCAATCAAGCACTCGAAGGCGCTCGACTTTCAACGAATCACTCCTTAGGGGGGCAAGTCCTGTTTCGTTAGCACAGCTCACTGATCGCCAACTACAGGCTCGATATGACCAATCTGCTCTTCTTACTTAAGAGTTTGATACCTTCCGATTTGAATAACTCGCTGACGCGGTAGTCCGGATCGGAACCCGTTTGTTATAGATTTGATGTTACTGGTTATGCTCCTACTTCTACTAGCTTTGTTAAGAGCAACCAAGCAACTACGTTAGTATAGCGGTAGCGAGCGGAAAGGACTTACCCGCATGAAACAACTAAGTAATAGAATTGAACTACCGGTATTGAACAAGAGAAGAGATTTCCCCTCCTAGCCTAGGTATTATAGAAAGCTTGTTCCCCAGCTCTCGCTCTAGGTATGATAGAAAGAAGTGACCAACTGCTCTGGCTCTAGGTATTATAGAAAGCTTGTTCCCTGCTATTGCTCTAGTAGTTGATTGGCGTCTAGGTTCGTTGCGAGGGAAGGTTAGCTAGCTCTAAGTCTGCTCGGCAAGTTCAATTTGTTGAGTGCGGTTCCTCAAGTGACGAGATAGGGTTCGAGTATTGGTTCGGTGATAGAGGTTCTTGTACAAAAGTGGAGAGAGTTAATATGTGAGCAATTGCAGGAGTGCTAGGCTTTCAGCACCTTCCCTGTTAGTGTATTAGTAGAGGCTTTCAGCACCTTCCCTAGTGCTCCTCTCTGCTAACTTAATGAGGCTTATCTCACTCTTGAAACTCACCCGAACCCTGCTTTCCAGGTCATCTTTCGAGCAACACCACTGCGGGCAGCTAGCGAACCTCTGATTCTTGAGTCTCGGACTAACGCCATGAAAGCCGGTTCACTCAGGACGTAGATTAGAAAGCAGCTTAAAGAATTGAACTTCACCCTCGGTTAAGGCTGGAAGACCTGATTTAGAGTTGATAACACAGTTAACTTCCTGCTGGTCATATAATGAGTTTAGATTAGAGTCCAGGTCCAGTGGGTTTAGTGCTTATTCCAATCTTGTTTCTTTGTCGGTTATCCATAATGAATTCCGTGTTTTCCTAGTAATAGGGACCAACTCACTCTCGAGAGGCCAGGCCAGGGAGTACTGCTCCTGTTCTTGTTTCTGTAAACTAACCACTCCACTACTACTTTAAGGATCCTATCCCCGGTTTGATTCTTTGTTTACTACTTGGTATGGTAGTTGAGTTCTTACTTCTTTGTTTCATTAATACTTTCCTACTTGAGAGAAGAGTTACCTTACTTATAGCTTATTGCCTAATTGCAGAATATTGGTCATAGGGTAAAGAGAAAGGGTTGATGCAATCGGTAACTATTTCTTTGATACCTGAATTCGGATCTCTGTAACGAGCAACTCTGACGCTGGAGTGGAATTCTTTCTTATTAGTAGGAGTGCTAGGTTAGTAGGAGTGTTAGGAAGGCGCAAGACTCGCAAATAACTATACATAATGTATTAATTAGTTGCTGTTATAAACAAGTGCTTTTTTTAGTGCTTTGTTCACCGGTGTCATTAACAAGTCCTAATTTTCATATGTCTTTCTTTGTTGTCGTAGATATTAGGACTACCGCTACACTTACGTAGTTACTTGGTGGGTGCGAGAAAGCCTTTACTTTACCTCGCCTCGCCTCAAAGCCAGTAGCTGAAGATTCTTATAGCATTGGTTACCGGGTGGGTTTCTTTGAGTCCAACCCCAAGCATTAAAGGCAGGTCTGAAAGGATAGGTCATGAGCTGGAGCTAGGTAAGTCCGGATAGGTAGGCGGGCTGGTCTATCTTGCTTTATACCCGGGTAGAGAATAGAGTTGACTTCAAACTTGTAGAGAAATCTCGCTACGAAAAAGTCAACTATCCGCTTGTGTCTCTGTTACTAGTTTAGTGCGGTTAAGAGCTTACTGACGCCGATGTACTTGTTTCAGAATTCCACTCCTCCTCGTAGAAGAAGAGAAGAGATGAGCCAGAGTTAGATGAGACTGCCCTTCTTTACTATGAATTTGAATGTATCCAAGAGAAATCAGTTAGTATAAGAGAAGGTCAAAAGAAAGAGTTTCTTATTAGTGGGAAGGCGCAGTGATTGAATAGTCACCCTACCAGAATCTCCATGGAATGACTCGATCCATGAAGCCTTTCTTACCCACATATCGGGATCTTTCTATCTAGGTAAGGTTAGCCACATTGAAGTTAGTGCTCCACCCCTTGGTATGGTACCGGAAGCACTTTGTATTGGTACTAAATGTGTTTCCCTGCCTTGATAGGAGTCAAGGGTATCAGAGTTTAGAGTTGTAAGTAAGGATTCTCCTATAGATACAATTCCAGTCTGTCTTCATTCAATTGATCAGTCTTCCATTCCACTATTCAAAAGTGAGAGTTGAGAGTGTAGGGAAGTCTCCTATAGGGCTAGTACATGTGTGACTTCCATGCTTTGTAGGGCACAACAAGAAGGAGCGAAGCTGCGAGAACGAATGGGAGACGGTCCATGTTAATAGAGCTCGCATATGTCGAAGAAAGAGGGGGGTAGAAAGAAGAGAGTGGTTCTAGAGTTGCTCACCTTGCAGGGACGGACGGATTAAGCAGAAGCTGAAGGGCGTCAGGCAGAGGGTCTCGAAGTTAAGTATCTTCGGCTTACCTTTTTGCTTGTTCCGTGTTATAGCAAATAGTAGAGCCAAGGTGAAGCTCCTGGATCCGTAGCTCGGTAAAGGAATGACAGAAATAACTTAGCCTTGGTAGATCAACTCAAGGTAATGACAAAGCTCGTAAGAACGCGGATTCCAATGAACAAGAATAACGACTACTAGGAATAGCAGGGCTAGTCAACAATGGTTAAGTTGGAACACTCGCTTCTCGCTTCGAAAGTGGAGTAGTAACCATTTTCGTAATTGCCATCCTATAGGAGAGGAGAAACTCTTTATTTCTAGTTCGTAGAGATCCGATTGAGAAGTTATTGATCTGGACAATCCCAGGTTCGTAGAGATCCCCGATTGAGAAGTTATTGATCTGGACAATCCCAGGTTGTTTGTTACGAAGGTTGCCTGGTCTGACTCAGCACATAATGAAAGGGCTTTCCTCCTACTAGAAGAAAAGGGGTCAAGTTCATATTCAAAGAAGGGAATCTTGTCGGGAGCCCCTGATTAGCGGTTGGAAGCACGACGGAATCTAAATAGACCAACGCGTGCTCCACCTATAAAAGATGGAAGAGTACGCTCGATATATCACAGAGGAGGTAATGGGGATCAATAGATCTAGTAGCTCGTCCTAGGATGGTACAAGCCCCATAAAATAGCATACTTCGGGCCTTATAATCAGACTGCAAATTCAATGGATGCATACTTCGGGCCTTATAATCAGACTGCAAATTCAATTAGTTCGTAGTGATCTAATGAAATGAAATGGATTGAGTTCTACATGATCTAATGAAATGAAAGGGATTGAGTTCTACATGATCTAATGCTGGGGTTAGGGAGGAGAGTGTGCGACCGCGAAGTGATAGGTTGCTTCTGATTTTGGATCGGTAATTCTAGAGTAGTCCCTTTCTTTTTTAGTGTAGAGGATTATTGCCCGAGCTGGCTGGAGCTTTTAGTAGTATGTGGGAGCGCCCTTTCTTCCTTTCCATAAATTCCCACTAAAGATGTTGGAGTGCTACATCGTCGAGATTACTTCGCTTGCCTGTTGACGGTTCCCTTTATGTCAGGATGAAAGACAAATGAATACAATGTAAGAAATGACGCGAGAAGGGAAGTTTCAAGTTCAAATACTGGTGTTGGCGATGATAGAGGCAAGGCAATTCCCCGTTTCGGGTTGAATTCTGTTACTACTAGACAAGTCAGTAAGAATTCCGTGATAGGAGCAATAGGTATAGGAGCCGAATTAAGCAAGGCAAGTAAGAAGGAAGGGAGTTCATTCAGCAAGTAAGAAGGAAGGGAGTTCATTCAGCAAGTAATAATTCAGTCAGGGTATAAGATAAGCGGGTACGATCTAGCTCTGTACTAATACATGTCAGAATAAAACATATAGGCTTTTCACGCAATTGATTCAAAGGTTCAGTAAAGTAGAAAGTGTCATCGTACTAAGAAGAATAGGCTCAAGCAGAAGCAAGATATGGAGTAGGAATAAGATCTGAAGCCGGGTGCTCAATAGTTAGAATTCCACTCCTACACAGTAGGGAAAGTGAGAATCAAAGTTAACAGGAGGGGTCTCGTTGCTTGTCTCCTTGTCTAGTAGTAGCTTGGCGGTCATTAGTAGTTGCTTGGTCAGTAGTTTTATGGGAAAATACCTGTAATCTGATCTTCCCTTTTCAATAAATGCATTTCTTGTGTATACCAGGACCCATCCTTCCAGTCCAGTGCTTTCTTACATTTACTTGATGCAGAGTTTTACCACCAGTAGGAAAGAGATAAAGTAGCTAACCAGAATAAGGTAACCAACCGCCAAGCAACAACTCACTTTCTTGGCCTGCAGTAGTAGTTTCATTTAATTAAGTATTCCGGTTTTGACCTTCCTGTTCCTGGTCTTTGGTTCTTTGCCCGGAGTGAGCTAGAGCAACAACCCTCGCTACTACTAACGGGCTTCTACTCTGCATCTAGTAGAAGTATAGTCAAGAATTGCATTTCCACTGATATACCTAGGCGGGGAACAATAATTCTTGAGGATTCCCCTTCCTTTGCCAACAACACGAGACTTAACGAGCAGGTCTTCCACTCTGCTACTACCGGTCTTCTACTTAGCAAAAGGGGTATTATGCCTTCCGCGCTGACTTGCTTCTTTAAGAACTAGGGATTGGATTGCTCCTCCACCTCTGGTTTTGGTGATTTGGTGAACGAAGATCTTTTCTCTCTCCTATGGACTAGAGCATCTCAACTAAATGAATAAGTCAACCTGCCTACCCGAGTCACTGGCAATTCCGCTACAGACTTATTCACTGCCCCTCTCTCTGACCTTAAAGACTCTTTTGACACAGTTGCTTGTTTAGTAGTAACTTGGCGGTTTTCCTAACTAATGGATCACACTCGGAACCTCAAGATACTGTACCAGGAAAGCAAAGCTATTTACTTGTTTCTATCATCCCTAGCTCTAGCTCCATCCTATAAACTCGACTCAAAGCATGGTCTCGAACCGTTCTAAGACAACCCTCTGATGCTTCTTCTCCCGCTTTTGGTCCTGAAGAACGTATTGCTGCTTACTTCCTCTCTATTGCTGAGTGCTTCCTTTCTATTGCTGCTTACTTTGGCATTGCTTCCTCACTAGCCTATGTATTATGGCCTTATAACTATGCATATACTTATTCATAGAATCCGCTGGCAATTATTTATTATGGCCCTATTACTGATTCTATTCAGTATACTAATTCTTCTTTATTATGTGCCAAGTCCAAGTAAGGGAGGAATCCTCTCAACCGCACCCACACACCCGACCCGAACTATCCCTTCAAGTGAAGAAGAATTCAATCAAGCCCTTCACAAGTTCAGAAGAATTCAATCAAGCTGCTCACGTTAACACTGAGTCTTGCTAAGAGGACCGAGCTTGCCAGTCAATACTAACCGATAACCCTCTGGCTAATGAGTCTGTTTCTTCCGACTTAATAAGTAAGGGCAAGCAACCACAAATCTTCTGTTGATTCTACCTAGCCAGTACTCTCTTTTCTTCTTATTGGGATAGTAGATGTTAATGGAAATAGAATCCCGAAAGGAAGAGACCTACAGTAGTCAAAGAATAATTAGCTCTCTCTGTATTATAGAAAGAAGTCACTAACCCTTAATAAAGGACTCCCAAGGAAAGGACTCGTTTATAACTTATTGAACCTATACCGATTGGCAAGCACCCGAAACAACCAATAAGGGCCTATCTTTATGACTTTCCAGAATTCCACTCGAATGAAACTTCCCCACAAAGTAAGTTAACTACCTGCGCCTAGTAACTGAATCAAACTACTACCCTAGCCGAGTCACGGAAGTCAAACTACCCTCTCTACAACTACTGGCTCTGCTCTAACTGGTTCTCTGGCCTACCTCCTAAACAGCTTCCCGACCCGACCTCTCATAACCATACTTGATAACTGGAACTAGAGACTTTACTGCCTCTTTAACAGCACCACTTGGCCGACCTCTCCTCTCAAGTCACTTCTGAAGTCAACAAATCATTCAACAACTCTCCCTTCAGCCACTTAGTCTAGGCCTGTCCTGTCTGAATCATTAATGGAATCTTTCGTTCGCAAAGAAAGAGAAAACTCATTCACAAGGATCAGGATACTCGCACCCAACATATGAAGTAGACCTCGTTTCAAAACAAGTATGCCCGCTTGGCCCCTTGCTTTTCTTCTTTCACTATTGCATGGATAGGCTTACTTTACCGCTTATCGGCCTTACCATGCTTACTTCGATTCTTACGCCGAGCCTGGCACTACTTACTTCATCAAAGCGGAAATCACTGTTAACAGGGCTATAAGAGCGGAGTCATAATGAAAGATGTCATCTGGATACTGGTCTGGTTGGGGAACTAAGCTAAGCTATAAGTCCAAATAACAAGAATAGAACTACTGGAAAACAGCCTAGAGCTACAGCTTCTAAAGCTATAACAAGCGCTTCTCATACTGACTTTACTGATGCGGATCCACCAGGCAACTAAGAAACTCTTAACTATATGAAACTAATGCTAGCAGGAATGGAACTGTAAACTCGTTCTTTAGCCGCTGATCCGGATCTTTGCTCCGTAGCTTCAACACAACCGTCATTCTTTCTTTAACTACCTCGTAAGCCTATGAGTCTACTACTGCTTCCTATGAGCCTGCCCTTACAGCTTTTTAGATTGACTCTCCTTACTACTAGACTGGAGTTCGACTCCGCCTCTACTGTCAGTTAGAACAAAACTACTCCACTTACTTATGAGTCTACTTATCTTATGAGAATCAAACGGGTACTTATCTTTCTTTAACTAATACATCAGATACTTACTTGCTCGCTTCTTAGGTTTAGTCTAACTCTCCTTGCTTTTAGGCTTTAACTACTTAATTGTATTCTTTAGTTGATTGTATTCTTTAGTTCGATTGGTAGGCTTCCTTTCCCTTGCTTTGATTCTTGATTACGTAGACTCCGAGCCTAGGACTAAATCCTATGCCTTCAATGTACTTATCTAGTCTAGTTTAGTTTATTAGCGTAGTAGTGAAAACGGAAACTATCTATTTGCATTCTGTAGTTCGAGTTATCGCCTTCCTGTGTACAGGCTCCCGGCCCGGAGCTCATTAGCTACATTTCACCATCCATTGATTCAAACGAAAAAAAAACTCCCTTCAGAAAGTCTGGCAGCTGGAAACATCTACGAAGACAGGACTTGGTTACCAAAACCATCCCTATGACTTAGAGCTAGAGCACCAACCCCACTGGACCATACCACTACTAATACAGATTCCACTTTACCACTCCTCTGGCTCTTTTCACTCAGCTGGCATACTACACTGGTTAAGATCAAAGAGGTCAGTGAATTATGACTTATGAGTGGAATTCCCCTTAGGCAAAATAGCTTATGAACTCATTCTCACAGACCTAGCTCAGCACTCTGGTTCTTGCCTCCCCTTTAGGGCTCCATCCTCGGATTCTTTACTTGCGGCGGGGTTCGATAGTACTTGCTTGCGGTGTTGGGAAGAAAGAAGACAAGCAGATAACTACATAAATGAAACCAGAGGGTATAAACCTACATAACAGGAACAGGAACAATGGTATGAAAGAGTGAATATAGCTTCATATTCTGCTTTCGTCGTCTTCGTCGGCGGTAGCAACAAGTCCAAAATCTCCTCTAGCAACAAACAAGTAATAAATCTCTTCTCTTAGTACACAAAAACAGAACTCGAAGTATTAAGTATACAGTGCCTAGGAAGGCCTCTTTCTCGTCTTAAGAAGAGGGAAGAATCTCGACGGCCTACGTAAACTTCCCACAGAGCGAGGCTAGGATCTGACTGATCCACCCGTTGTGCAAGAAACTAGTCCTGGTAAAGTCTAGGTGGGTTGGTACTTGGACTGGACCACTACAAGGGAAAGCTTAGCATTCAAGTTCAGGTAAGGCAGAGGCATAGGGTTATGGTATCGGTGAACAAGTAAGCTGCCCTTAAGTTAATGGCGAGAGTAAGTAGTTCCGTTTTCTCATTGAGGAATATTCTTTTTAATGCGCAGGAACGCGCTAAAGTCAGAGGTCAGTGAGCTACTTATTCCTACAATATAGGCTTCTAGGCGGGTGGGGGAGGTTCGAGTGCTTGTGTCTAAGTCCGCAATCGAAGTTTGAGTTTCATCCAATATAGAAGCAGAATCAACGTTATCAACAGTAAGCGGAAAGAAAGGGAGTTGTGGACAGTGCAGTATCGGTAGTAGCTTGTCTGGTTATAACTCAGTGGAAGCAGTGCGAAAGCCATTGCTAGTTAGAAAGACGGATAACTTACTTGTTGGTGCACCCTTACTTGTAAAAAAGGGGGGCGAGTTATTAGTAAAATTTCCTAATTTGAGTGAAGAGCATGAGAATGCAACAGGAAAGTCCGAATTGAATTGTTGAATACATAGCAGGTTAAGAGCAAACAAGCAAGGCGAATATTCTTCTTCTTTATATTTCTGTATTACTACTGGATTTTCTTACTTGCGCTATATCGTACTTGAGGATCATACTCTAATATAAGAAAGAGCACACGACACGGTTGGTTAAGAGCACTAGGTGGGCGAGACTGCCGCCTTGGCTAAAAAGGACTTGTAGGAATTAATTGAACTTACTTGCTGCTGACTTTCAAACTTATCCATATTATGCTTCTTTATCCGCTTTTTATCCAGCCGATGATCTTGTAACTGCGGATTCTCTCTCTCTAAGACACCTTGGGCGTTGGGCAATCAAATCCATCCGTCTATTCTTCTGCTGACTTAACTACTAGATTCCTTTACTCCATAATAACTGAAGATTCTTGAGATCCTATTCCATCTTATGCTTGAGATCTGTATGATGATCTGTCTTCCCTTGCCGACCTCAACTCAAGTCAAGTCCTTTCTTCGTCAGCGTACGCAACTGAAACTGTGTTCGTTGGTATTCATGGCGGTAGGGCTGCTAAGAACCACTAAGAAAATGAATCTTACCTATAAACCCTCTTTGACTGCTTAGTTGAAGTCTGAAGTAGCTGGTTCCCCCTTGCCAACCTCTTTATCGCCCACCTGGTACTCTTTGTTTTGAGTTAGTGGTGCCCCACCTCGACTTGAAGACTAAGATATAAGGACACCTTAGCCTCTCCTCCCTCATATACTAGGAGCTACAGCAACGACACAATAAGCACTCTCTCCGGTTGACTTGAATTACTGCTCTGCTGACCTGGCCTTCGCCTTCCTTTCTGCTTAGAGGGTAATTCATTTTCTATGCTAGAGTCACTCACTATCTAGATTCCATTCAACTGGGAGATCACAATCAGCAAGAAAAGAAGAATTGATGTTATTTCTTGCACTGAAGATCTGCTTGCCCTCACTCCTACTTATAATAGAATACTAAGAATAGGGGATTACACTACTCGTATACTAGTTCTATTACTATATGCGGTTTGCTGGTCATAGGTCTAATTCTGATCTTTGTACTAGGTCATCTGGGAATAGGTCTAATTCTGATCTTTGTACTATAGCATCGGGCAACTGACTTAAGGCTTCTACCCACTAGCTCCCGAACACATAATCAGTAGGCAAGCTACAGGACTAGAGCCAGAGAAAAGCTACTACTGCATCCCTTTCTTTTTCATCTTACTGACCTGTGGAATTCCGAGTTGCATCCGTTCTCCTATATGAAGTTCTATTGGTTTCCGCTACTTAGTCGGTATAGGATAAATTCCAGTGGTTTTTCGATTAATTTAGCTATTCCTAAGGTTATAAGTCTACTCACAACTCCTGGGCTATCCGAACTCGCATCAAAGCCGATACTTTACCGACATAGGAGTGGAATTCAATTTACTAGCTAACCTGCCACCCTTAATACAGGACTCCCGAAGAAAGGACTTCACTCTTTCTAAACTTTCTCCTATATAAGATAAGATCTAATTAAGTAGGGGAGCCAAGTAACTACTAGACAAGACACTACTAATGTGTCGCGTCAGCGAGTTAAAAGCCGCGGCAGTGTTGTTTTCACTACAAATGTGTAGCGGCAGTGCAGTGCTACTGTTTGTGTACTGAGTCAGTATATAAGAAAGATCTCGACTTTTCTAGATTATTTATGATTTGATGGTTTTTATTCATCGTGTTTGATAGCAATTCTTTACTTCTTGACTTATAGCTTCAAAGCCAGTAATTGACCTCGCATCAAAGCCACCGAAAAAGGACTTGGCCAAGCAACGGCGCAAGACGTTGTACGGCAGTTATGAAATAGGGCCAAGCAACTAAGCAAGTCCGATGCGCGGCAGCAACAGCATAGATATATTATATATAGTCATAACAATTCCTTTCTTTTACAGTTATGTAGTACTCATGTTTCCTTAGAGTTATACCATATTGATTCTCCTTTCTGCCCCCATCTCTCCTAGGATCCAATTGGGCCCTACTTATACTTCCAACCCGGAGTCAGTTTCTTCCTTCTTTCTTGATTCTGTTTCTTCCTTCTTTCTTATAGTAACCGGAGGAGAGGTAGGCCAAGTACTGATATAGTAACAACAAGTTAATTAATAGGCAAAGTTTAAGGGATTAGATATGACCAATCTTCTGCATTTACCTACTAGATCAGAATTGAACTAACTTATCTTAGCGCCCTTACTTATAATAAGTAGTCGGGATCTTATCTATCCCATTGGCTCCTTCTTGCGCAACACCATACTTTCTCACTTCCACTCGGTCTTCAACAAGAGCCATAACAGTTGTAAACAAATACTGATTCCACTTTACCCATTAACTTCAGGGCAGCCTATCATCTCTTTACCCTCAAACCTCACTCTGGCTCTTTCAACTCAAATTCATTGAACCCAGCTGGCACACCTCTGTCAACTTCACTGGTTCCATAGCCCCGGTCAACAAGTTATCTTTCCACTAAAACTCCCCTCTCGCCAATCCGATCTGCTTGGCCTAACTACTAGTTGCTAAGTTAACAGTTCCATTTGGAGCCCAGAGCAGAGGTGTTATCGACTTGGACTTTTACCACTTAGCGCATCAAAGCCGGATCTTTCCTCTGATCCTGAACTAGTTTCTTCTGCTTCAAAGCCACCAAGCAACTACTAATGACCAAGCAACGGCGAAAGACGTTGTGCGGTAGGAGTTGAGTTAAACGGTAGCGAGTTAAAGACTGATCTATATTCTTTCTCCTCTTCTCCTTCTAGCAGCTCAGCTCCTTAATGAGTTACAGTTTCCCCTGCGGAGTAGTTATAGGTATACAGAGGAAGAGCAGACTTCACTCCTTCTTGCTTAGCTCTTGTCTAGTAGTTCCTTGGCTCTTTCTAAACTCAATCCTTAATAAGAACAGCTCAATCCTTAATAAGATAATATAGAATTATGGAGGGGAAAAGCAAGGAAAGGACATGGAAAACTTCTTTGCTTAACACAAGCACTAGACCCTTGTAATATCCTTCCCCCAAAATGAACCCATATTTCGGGTGATTGGTGCGATTTCGCTCGGAGACACGTCGGACAATTGGTGCGATTTGTCGGTCGATTGGTGCGCCAAGCAACTACTAATGTTGCGCGGCAGCAACGAATAACTCGGGTGATTGGTGCATTTTGCTCTTGTGTCGGGTAGCCCTTCATTCTATCTGAATATAGTGATGAGGTTTTCTTTGTTTACTATATGTTTGGCGTCGGCTCGCTCCTTTCCGATAGTGGGTATAGTGGTGGTATAAAGCATTCTTCCCTCGTTCCTTTCTTTACCCTTAATGTGCCAGGTTTTACTACTATTTCTTCTGGGTAATCAAGCATTCTTCCTTTTTTGATACGAAATCCATGCAACTATAAACACTTATTTCCATCCAGCAACCAGACTGATCTAAGGCATAACCAGACTTAACCCGGTGCTACCAGACTTAAGCGAGCAAGGACAGGAACCAAACACCTAACAACAAGACTTATACCACGGCTTCCAAGCCTGATACTGATGCTTCTAAGTCCGATGCTGGGTAGCTCGGGTATCTGTTTAAGGGTAGTAAGCCTAACAATCAGTAGTTACAGAATTGACCTAAGGAGTCCAAGAACCAAACACAGAGCTACCAGAACCAGTGCTATCAACTGAGAATGAAGCTAACCAGTCACATAATCAAACGAGTAAGTGTAAGGCTATGAAGTGAGACTTAAACCAACGAATCCAAGCCTGAAACAGGGTAGTTAAAGAATGGAACAGAATGGTAGTGACTCAGAATTGCACTTGGCAGGTAAAAGAACGGAGCTAACTAAACTCAGGCTTAAACAAGTAACAACTAAACTAAGGCACCTAACAATCAGGCTTCAATCAGTGCATCAAAGACTCCCCGCAGTGCCAACCAGAATTGCACTCAGTAGTCACAGAATGGTTAAGTTACATCATAGGGAAGAATCAAACTCATTAGTCAAAGAATTAGTAGTTAGTCTAGGAATTATGAGCAAGGAGGCAAGTCTCAATTTGAAGCCTGTGAACCCGGGAAACACCACAAATAGAGTAGATAAACTAATAGAGTAGATAATATGTTCTAATATAGTACAGTACAAGACAAGACTTAGAGTAGTATAAATATAAGAATGAAAGTAGGAAAGTCAGATAGAGTTAGTTGATCCCTTATTCTTATGAGCTAGTATAGTTATCGGTCATATCGGTCATAACCTTACTTATAAACAGGAACAGGGGATTCTCCACGACAACTACTTGATATGAAACTTTACCACGGAACTACTAGTTTGGGCAAGAACTCTACTAGCAACTCTGACCATTAACTTCAGGGCAGGAACATGATAAGGATCGGCTCCTATGCTTCTTGCTAATTCTTATGTTTCTTAACTTGGAGAAGTCTCTTTCCCTACCGGAGTAACTGAGCCAGAGGGTAAATCTTATAGGCGTCAATGAACTAGAACAGAGCTAAAGTAGTTTGATGGGAAATCCTGAATGTCAGACTCCCAATAGAGCTTATAATGAATTTGTAGCCTATATAGGGTCGGTAACTACCCTTCTTGTGCTAGTGCTCTCAAGTAGGAAAGTGAGAATGAAACCACCTATGATCAATCTGCTGCATCAGTAAGTAAGTATATAAGGTTATGACCCATAAGTAAGTCGCCGAGAAGAAAGAAAGTAAGTCGCCGAGAAGAAAGAGTGGAACTGCCCCTATAAAGTAAGTAGGAAACTCTATTTCACTAGCCCGGTCTTGAGTCTGTAACTAACTAATTCCTCTGTAACTCCCTGGTCTTGAGTCTGTAACTAACTAATTCCTCTGTAACTCCCTTTACAAATTGGAACTTTTAGCTGACTTTAGAACTGATCCCTCTCTTGCTTACTTTCGAGCAGAAACATCATTTCCTCGCCCTACAGCTCCCCTACTATATTGTAAAGTGGTTTCGTCTGCTATTCTCTTCTTTAGCTGCACTAAATTCTACTTTTGCACCCAATTCCTGCTTTCAATGAAATTATGTCGAACTGAGATTCCACAAGAAAAAGAGAAGGGTAAGATTTATACTACTCGGTTAAGCCTTTCACTCCTATGTCTTTAAATGTAAGTTCATAATAGAGTTAACACCAAGTCCTGTGTTAGCCAGTTTCCGGGCTTTGAAGCGGGGTATCTTCACCCGGGGTTTTATCAACAAAATGAGGATTTCTGGGCCCTAAACACTTCCTTTCGAATTGAATGTTAAGAGCAACCAAGCTTATACTAGTTATGGGTACGCTCTAGCGGATTTCAGTAAATAAGTAGACTCCACTCTCACTGCGGACTGCTTTCCTGACACCCGGATACTTCTCTTGGAAACTGGAATGGATTCTGCCCTTCTTTAGGGTTCTTTTGCCGACCTATCCCTTTTGTTATCTTAAAGCTACCTATCCCTTTGACATGAGAGTGAGAGACGAGAAAGACGGATTTAAGCCCCAACTAATATACGAGTAGTTTCATCAATTAGATCTTTGATAATAGAACTGATTCCATAACAGATTAAACAAGGGGCCAAGCTACTTACTAGACACTCAATCCGGGCCAAGCGTATACTGCAAAAGCATAGAAAGAGACGACACTTATTCCAACAAGCAACTACTAATGTTGTGCGTTAGGAGCACTGTTACTACAAGGAAAAGAGGGTTCCCTTGCTTGTCTCGAACTGGGCTCTAATCTACCTCTCGAACTGGGCTCTAATCTACCTCTGTCAACAGCAAAGCAGCTGGCTACTATCATATCCATCCTAACAAGCAAGTAATGAAATCAGCCTACCCTACCCACCAAGCTTAGTATAGACTATCTGATTGCCCCCGAAAACAGGTGTCATCCCAACAACCGGTTATTCCCCACCCGATCTGGCGTTGCTTGCCCCAACTCAGCGGTTAAAGCCTTATTGTTTCCCGCGCCTACCTCGACTATCAGTTCATCATGTCATTGCCTCTGATCTTGTATTGCAACACCCGAACTACTAGACTTGAGAACGTAAACAGCTCTGGAATCCTATAGTCTTGATTGATTGTATCTCTCTAAGCCAACTACTCCGATAACGAATACCCATGTTTTATAGGCAAATATAGGCTTCAAGTTAACTCTAACACAACTTATGTAGTTTTCTGGGAAATACTTCAGTGAATCCGACTAAGAGAGCTTAGAATGCATTTATTGTGTATACCTTAACCTATCCTTTACTGCCCACTATAGAGTGGATTTCTTATTAGACCCCTAAGGCTACTTGACCTCTCAAGCTACTATAACTATGGCTACTAGCACTTCATTCTCACTTGACACTAGTTTTATTCTTGGACTGCTGACAGGAACAGGACCACCACTACTAGAAGTAACTACAACTACTGGTATGAAACTACTCATGAAGGGGATTCAACTCGCCAACTACTGGCTTTTAACCAGAACTCCTGGCTCTGCCGACTTAATATAAGGGCCACTACAACTGTTCTTCTATACCGCTGAAGCACTAACTGACCTCGAAAAGTCTCTGCCTCGCACCAAACCTATATAAAGTGGATTTCCTTCCCGAATTCTGTATTAGGCCCCGCTTGCAGCTTACTTGAGAACAGCTTACTTGAGAACAGCTGCTGATTCTTCTGTTATGCCAGTACCTGCTCCTTTGGCATCAAAGCCTTTACCTGCTCAGACTTATGATCCAGCTTATGATACTGCAACTAAACAAGCAACTACGGAAATAGACCTCGCAACAAAGCCTTATACTTATTGGTTTAATTCCTAGCCTTCTACTTACTTGTTTCATTCTGACTTGATAACTTGAACAGGGCTCTAATCTACCTCTGTAAACTGCCAAGCTACTACTGATCCTTAAGATTACTCCTCTTGCCTTGCCCCTATCCCTCTGATCTTGCTCTTCTCACTCTTTATCCTCTAACTCTGGTTTTAGTAAACTGGTTCTCTTGACACTCTAGTAGTTGCGTGTCCCCGACCCCACTTCTTTAGTTTTAGCACGACCCGACTTCCTAGAGATCTGAGTCCAATAACTTCCCTATTCTTATAGTTTATAGTTCCCAGCCTAGGTATGATAGATTCCGGTAACAAACCCAGTACTACCAGAAGTCACCAATTCGCAGCAGACAAGCAGCTTGAATATAAGTAGGGGCAAGCAACTGCTGTTCTAGTACCTTCTTTTGGAATACCTATATACTATTTGATTCTAATACTATCTTGTCTTATTCTAACTAATACCATCTTGTTGTTCATATACTATCTTATACTATCTTATACTTACTTGCTATTACTTACTATTCTAATACTATACCAGACCTCTCTCTTTTCTTTATAAATCAACTAATAGCTTCCCTTTCCTAACTTATGAACTGGAACACCGTATTTAGACTGCTTCTCTTACCTAGGGTTCATCTCATCTCTTTTCACTCCGGCTCCTAGCTCCTGTATATCTTATCCCATATCTAAGGCTCCTATATTATATCTCTTATCCGATACCGTAGTCAACTAATACAGATGCAACTACTCGTATACTAGTTTGGGACTCCACTCAGTATTAAACAAGAACTGGAGCTATACTACCTGGCCTGGCCTCTACTTAGTCAACTCTCTTCTTTAGTAGGGGACCGGTAAGTAAACTCTATTCTTTGACTTACTATACGAGAACGTATTCCACTCATTCACCTAGCGCTGCTAAGCCAACAAAGATCTCTGACCTAGCTGCAAAGCCAGTACCTGATATAGCTCCTGCTGATTGAGTTTCTGACCTTGGAGTTACTAATCCCTAGTTGGATCTGTCATCCTTAATAAGAAGAGATATTTGGATCACTCGGCAAGTAAGTAAACAAAGTCAGTAAACACTTCGCAACTTGACCAAACCTAGCAACTAGTAATGAAGGGCTCGGTATTCCACTCACACAAGAACTTTCTCTTTTCTCTTGACCCTCAAACCAAACTATGGCTCTTTTCACTCAGCTGACATACCACACTGGTGCAGTGCAGATCCTTTGACAACAACTATCACAAGAACAGGAGCAGACCCACTTGCTACAGGCTCGGCTCTGTTAACTAGCACTCCCGGCTCGGCTCCAGGTGATATTGGTTAAGGCTTCTACCCACTAGCTCGACTCAACAAGCAACTACTAATGTATAGCTAAAGGGCTGCTCCCCCCGATAGGAGAATCATTACCTATCAACTACTGGGTGCTTTAAGGCTTCTCTTTGACTCACTGGTTCCGTAACTCCCTGGGTTAAGCCTTACCCCGACCAGTTCCATTATCTCACTCCTTAACTCCATTCTGAGGGACACTAGCATCAGGCTTGGACGGGTAAGTTGCACTCTGCTCGGGAGTGGGTGGAGCCTGAGTTGGTATTGGTTTGGTTCACCAAAGCAGTGCCGGGCCGACTTCAGCTAGGGCTACTGAGAATGTAGCTAGTCAGTAGACGCCTTAGGGATAGAATTGAGCTAGTTAACCTTTCAACAACCGCCCAATGAGAAACGAGTATGCACGACACTTCCATTAACTACTTACAACGCACTAAAGAAGGACGGAAAGAATAGGAACAATACAAGACGTTGTGCTAACGGGAGTTCAAAAGTAAGATATTAAGTATCAAAGCCGTAGAACAGCCTTTCGGGAGGCGCCCATTTGTTCAACACAACAAGTTTTGAGTAAGGAGTAGTTTGCTTAATTGATGATTCTTATGCCAATACGGAATTGTGTCTCTCTCGCATATGATGGAAGAGATTAGTAAATATGCACGACAACTAATATCAGAAAGTATATATGCACGACAACTAATATCAGAAAGTAGAAAAGATATAATGCACAAGTAAACAAGTATAAGTAAAGTCAACAAGTGGAATCAAGTAAACAAGCAGAGCATTGCTTCCATTATCCTATCCTAATCTTCCATTATCCTATCCTATTTTAGAGTACTGGTGCTAGAGCAGTATAGTTTGGTATGAGGTTACTGATTCGTTTAGGTAAGGGGTTGGTTCTCAAGCCTAAGTGCTCATGTAATCGAAGTGATTGTTTAATCGTTTCAAGAAGAAGAAGAGACTGAATGCTAAACTTCCCACGTAGCGGTAGAAAGGAGATAGATTCCCATAATTCTTTTACTTAAGAGAACAAGCAATGGAATTCAAATAAGGAAGTAACGGAACAGCGGAAGTCACAGGTGCATCACCATCAGCAACAGTAACAGCAACAGCAAGGGTTCTGAACTTCAAGTCGAGGTCGGGGCAGAGTAACGTAAAGGCGAGGAAGCTAGTCAAGTAAGTAATCAGTAACAGAGGTAGGCGTTGTGCAAAGAATGGTTCAATGTTGTTTCCTTACTTCTATCTATACTGGGCTAGGTGCTCAAGAGACTCTGAAGAAGCCACAGGTAGATCAGCAACTCCAAGTCCAGTGAGAAAGGGAGCGGGCTTCAACTCGGCCCTCTCTTTCTCTTGAAACTAAGTCAGATCTTGAAACAGCGGAAATTCTATTATGAAGTATACGCTTGGCCGGGATTACTTGAGAACTGCAGATGATCTGGTCCATTTTCCTCCTACTGGGATTCACTGTCAACTCCCTGACTTCCTGTTTAAGAGAGAGATCCTGACTGTTCTTCAAGGTATGGTTTCCTTACTGCTACTCTGGATGTAGTTATAAATACGAACTAGTGACTTGACTCCTATAACTCCTTTGAAGCCGAAGCTGGCTCTTAGCACCTTATTTGTTGAGTGAACTTTTACTGAGGACAGTAGTTAAGTATTGCTAGGTCCAGGTCCAGTATCAAGTGTTGCAGAGTAGAGTTCACAGAGCCGAGGTAAGCTATTCCAGTGTAGTTGCTAGTAGCTAGTTGCAAGAGGAGAAGTTTCTGTTGCCAGAGAAGATAGATTGGGAGTTTACAGAGTGTGCTATGCTAACAGGAAGTGTAGTTCAAGTTGAAAGATCAGGATCATAAGCAGTGAGATCAGTTCTTGGCTCCAAGTCTTGATCTGAAGAAAAGTAAGCTTACGTTAGCCTGGGTATAGATACGGGGCCATATTCCTAGTCAGCTGTTTTCGTTTTCAGAGCAGTAGTTTCCTCTGTTGTTTACGTCGGTCGTGGAGAAAGGACTTATAGTCTTGGCTCTAGCTCCTTGTATAGGGGGATAGGTCATTGTTTACCTTAGTTGTCGACTCGAGCAGAAAGAAGCAGTGCGGTTAAGGGCTGCAATGACAGTAGAGTTTCATCCTCCAAATCCTATATCAATAGTATTCATAGCTGCCCGCGTAACTGACGTAGTTACTTGCCCAGTGTCTTGGCGGTTCTAACTAAATATAACTTAACTATTTCATGGCTATGGCTGCCGCACAACGTCTTATGTCGTTGCTTGGCTCTGAGTCCAGTCACTAAAACAAAGGGACCGGTCTTCTTCTTATTAGTATCGGTTTCATTCTTATACTACTGAGTGGAATTCTAAGTCTTCTGCACAATATGTGGGTTTCAAGTCATGCTTGTTTCCTTCTTACTCTTATTAGTAGTTGTATCCTTCTTACTTATGAGTTGCACTGGGGTTGGCGAGAAGGAGCTAAATTCGAACTTTATTGTTTCGCATGCCCATAAGTGAAAGTCAGAATGAAGGTATTGTTGACTGACTTGCTTGTGGTGGTGGACTGACTTGGCGGTCTAACGTAGTTGCTTGGCGGTCATTAGTAGTTGCTTGGTGACTGATAAGTGAGAAAGCAAGGTTCTAGTATGAGAATGAAGAGCAGACCCGGCAAAAGGAGTAGTTTAGAGCCCAGTTCAAAGTTATCATATTAGAAGCACTAGTTCCATTTCGACTTATGAGTGAAAGTCTGAGTTCCAAAGTAGAGGAAAAAGCCACTGAGACTAATGAGTTGACTTCTGACCCCATGCGCTTGGTGCTCATTACTACTGTGTTGAGTTCTTTGACTGTTGAGTTCATTCTGCCCCATCTTAGTTGGGTACCCAAAGGAGGGAGGCTATAAAACCAACAAGCAGGACTGAAGCGACCAAAGAGAATACGGATTTGGTCCACGCAGGACAGGAGCCAGCCAGTTTGAAACTTGCAATTAGAAGGCTTACACTCCACTTTAAGAGTAGAAAGGTAGAGTAGCAAATTGCTTCAATCAACCCCTAAAAACTGGACTTGTTCATGATTCCTGCAACGCCTTGCCTGCGCGCTGCTTAGTGACTTGTCGCCTAGGCTATGCCTAACAGTTAGTTTCAGTGAAAAGACGCTTTGGTTGGGCTAGATCCACTTGTTATCTTTGCTTATTTAAGTAAGTAGGAGAGCTGTAGTAGGCCTTCCTTAACCTCCGCATTCTAAAAAGAGATGATATTCTAGATACGACAACACGATCTTATCCCTTCCCTCAAACGGAACTGAAGTACAACCGCGCACTTATTGATTGAGTTGGGACACATACAAGACAATATTGACTTATATCATAGACACAATATTGACTTATAGAGTAGAACGCTTCAGAAGGCTTCTTTCGAGTGTGTTATTTATAGCCCAGAGCAGAGGTGTTATCGATCGACCCGAACTCTAGTCCTAGTGTTGTTATGTTGATTCCTGGATCCGGTGCCTATTCTCTTACTTACTACTCTTATCCGACTACTGACTATCTAGAGTCTTATACTGAGGTTCATAGACTTGTAGTGAACTTCCATATTCCAATGGTTAGTTTAGTATGCCTTTACTGCCTATCATCCTACTAATCCGTTATGGCATCCTTGTTAGGTAGGCGGAGCTTGCCACTCCCCGGGTTAAGTATGTCCACTTCCCCTACTTACTTATAGTCTTGCTTTACTTGCGAAAAAGCTATATTAACCTAGCGGGCTTGCTTTCCTTACTTCAATCGTTAGCCTGCCATTACTACCTATAAAACAGATATTCCTTCACCTAATTCCTCCACTGGGCATAAGCATCGAACTGGAAACTTGGATTTCAACTCATCCCCACCGTAAGAGAAATGAATCTACTGAGGACTATAATGCACCGAGCTGCCCAAAAGGCTTGGTCACTGGGATGCAAGGTAAGGCTGGCTTGGGTAGCTGAGTTCTATTATATCCGGTAGTTTTGCATTTGGTACTTATAGATCGGTTCTTATAGGATTCCGGTCTACTCTTGTGCTGTTGAGTTCGATTCCCACCAGACAAGCAAAGCCAGGCGGATCTCAAGTAAACCCAGAGGACTCTATTTAAGCAAAGGGAGTGTCGGGAGCAAGCTCAAATACAATAAGAATATAAAGGAGTTTTGGACGGAGCGCTAGACTCTAACCAAGTAGTTGCCGTACGGGGATAAGTTCAAGTAGGATTTAGTGCTGGGAGGAAGGGGCCAAGCAATTCAATAGAATTCTGAACTTCAAGTTTAGGTCGTGTCTTATCCTATCTGACTTTATATAAAGAAGTGAATGATGAGTTTAGAAGTGAGTTTCTAGGTCAGTCAATACTAACTTACTCGGTGTACTGATTACTCATACATATCCTTGAGTGCGAAGAAGGGAAACGAGAGAATAATGTCCAGATGCTAAATAAGCAGTGCGCTTGTCAACTGCACCTGTTATAGAAATATTGGTAACCACAGAGATGGGTAGCGAGTTCCCCTTAGAGCCTAAGTTCAGTTGTCAACGAGATCAAACCCTGAAAGAATAGATATTCATTTGAGAGTCCCAGGACCGGATTGCCAACACTCGAGCGCAGAGAGCCGGTAGTTTCTTTCCTCTACTTAATTCCATCTTTCTTGCTTAGCGCCCTACCGCTCCTCACCAGAAAGACGACTTGTAAGCTCACTGCCACTAGTGTGCGTCTCCTAAATTCGGTAGACCTCCCCTCTGGCTCATTCTTCTTTTTCTGCTCTTTCAACTGACACTCAATTCTGAACTTCAAGAAGAGGTCCGCACCTTACAAAGTGATATGCCCAGGCGCAAGTCAGGGTAGAGAGAAGAGCTCGTAGCGTATATAACCGGGTAATACGAGAGAGATGAGAAAATGCAATGCAATGATGAACTGACAAATCCAAGAATCCAGAATTGAACTAACAAATCTCGTTTTGAAACCTTAACTAAAGTGAATCCGCAAGAAATAATGGTGTGAATACGAATTCCTTGAGTATAAGTGAGTTTTGACCTTAGTTCTCGTATATAGAAGCAGTGCGAGTAAAGTCTAGTTCTGGGGCATACTATCTGACTGTTGAAGCGCGTTGACAATCAGTCTCCTATGCAGTGCAATGAAAGTCGACAAGAGAAGAGTTCGCAAATAATAAATGAATTACTCTCACTCAGATCACTGTTATTAATCAAAAATGCACTAGATTCTATTAATTACTATCGGAGTAGAGGGAAGATGCCGAAGCCGAATCAATCTATCTTTATAGTGAGGTTAACCAATGAAGTCGGCTAGAGATAAGCCTGAGTTAGATCAAGAGTATAATAGTATTAGTATAAGATAAGATAAAGAATTCATTTCTATGGGAATGTGGGATAACGTTTACTCGCAACGAATAGGATGAATTATACGACTCTAAATCTGGGTTGACTTTACTTGGTCTACTTCAGTATAGATGTATGATGGGCTTTCCCCTACAAGTATTCTCAGAGCATTGTCGGTAGGCAAGATTGGGAATTTCTTCCAACAATGGAAGTTTACCCTGGCTTTCCCTTTGCACCCTTGCTCGTTTATTATTGAATGAGGAGTTGCACCCTTGCTCGTTTATTATTGAATGAGGAGTGCCGCATATATGAGAATTTCGTAATCGAACTCTTCCACTAAGGTGCCAAGTACTTCATTATTGCCTTTTGCTTTCCGAACCTTTGTAAACTCCTTTAGCACCCCCGCTGGCTAATGCACTTAGACTTGGTGGCTTCTATAATTCTTCTTCCGCGCCTATAAGTAAGGAATCTGAGTATACTCTTTTGGTGCTTGTATTGAAGTAGAGTTGAGTGTGAGTGTTGTCTCCAAGAATCTCTTTGTATGCTTGAGAAGGCCCGTCAATTCTATTCTGTTCGAGTGTCATCTACAATAGAAGAAGAGGCAAAAGCATCAACTGGAGAATCATAATCCGCTGGCGAAGGATCTTATGCTTCTTCACTTGTTGGAAAAGCAAATGTAGTTTTCGTTTTCAGATGAGTTTCAAGATAATAAGTTGGATCTGCAGCTGTGCGATGTAATGATGTTTCTATTCAAAAGTGAAGTGAGGGTGCTAGTTCCCTTGCTAGTTCTTACTCATTTAACTGAACAAACTGAATGGAATCTAATCTAGCGTTCACTGGCATTGTATAGAACTTTGTAACAGGAGAGGGGTGAGCCTGGGCGGTTCCTCAAGTCTTTTGCTCGGGTGCGGAAAGTGGTCTATGAGAGCAGATTCCGTTCGAGTTAAGTCGACTATATAAGATTCTTCTCTTTTGAAATGCCCTACTACGCTAGGATAGTGAGTTTGCCGTCCCGCAGTAGCTCGCTGGTACCTCCGGAATATGATTGAAAGTGTTAGTGTTGTCTACTTGTTCAGTTGCGCTAACGACTGAGTGCAACTCATTCATTTTCATTTGACTCTCGAACATCTGGTCTAGAACCGAGTAAATACAAACACTGCTTCCCTGAATTGAATCATTTCACGGCTTAACCAAACCTCTTCTTCTTAAAACGATGAAACTGGAACAGATCTGGCTTCTGCTTCAAAGGCTGTAAGAGCATCTGATCCCGCGCCAACTCAAGTTTCTGCATTATCTCCTGCTGCCTGCGGAAAGTAGAATTGTGTTATTGGTGTTAGTGCTTCAAGGACTTGTAGAAGAGGCGGTCTACAATACAACTAACAATAAGGGTGAAAAAACCAGCCCAGATACTTTACTTGAAACTTAAGATACTTTACTTGAAACTTGATGACGAGATACAGGCCTACTTCTATTGTCCTATAACCTTCAACAGGACTTTCTACTTCTTTTCTGGAGCAACTGGCTACTCAACTTATTTGACTTGCCCGGCTCACTTTGTTTACTTCTCTTCTGGAATTAGCTAATGCACCACTCACTAAGCAAGACCAAGTAACGGAAACGGGGTGCGTGCGTAAGCTTGTGTTTCCCGCTTATAAAGAGTTTTCTTAATACTGATTTCTTTCCCGCTAACTTGAAACTTCATCTTTCGAGCGCTTTCGCACCAGGTGAAAGGGAATCAAGGTAATAAGAGTAGTTCGTTTAAGGGCAAGAAGCGACTCTCTCTCTACTTAACCTTGCTTCAAAGTCATTAAGATAAAGATAGTAGGCTATAAACCCATCTTTCAAGTACTTGTCAGTTAAAGATATCAACCCAGATTTATGTCTCGCCTTAGCTTACTTGTTTTGTTCAACACCCACACTTGCTGCTTACACTGATACTTTACCGCTCCCGGTTGTTAGATGATTTTCCATTTCATTAAGTGAGTATCGGGGGCTAGTGCTGTATGTATTGTAAGTCTCACTGCCCCAAGCCTTTTGGTTGATGCTCAAGCAGTATCGTCGTCAGTCAGGTATGTTTTCGTTTCTTTGTCAGTTCAATTCCATTATGACTTTACAGCACATGGTATGGATCCCAGTAAAGATACAGCTTTGCATCTATTTCTCATGGGTCTTCAATTGAAAGTAGAGTGAACCTTGATAATCGAATTTCAGAGCACTGCAACATTGACAACAACGAGCTTAACGGCTAACTAAACGGAATTGACAGCTGACCTCTGCTCTTACCTGACTTGCTTTATACCCCTCTTTCTTGCCTTGCAGCTTTCGCTGTTGCTTTAATCATTTAGCTATTATGGTGTAGCAGGAAGTAAGTCAAAAGACTTAAGATCAGACTCCATCATTTATTCTCTCTGGCGCCCAGCTGCTATTCAGAACTAAGGCTTTCGATCTACCCGTTAAGAACTCAGGCTTTCTAAACTAGCATTGCTTAGTACGCAGGCAACTATACTAAAGCTTCAGATCTTGTTGAAAACACTTTCCCGGCTGCAAGATCTCGCTTCTTAGCCTTTTTCTTGACCTGCTCTGAAAACTCTTTCCTCTATGGCTAATGATCCTGATAGCTTCTTTTTATCGTAACTACTTATTAATACGAAAAAGAGAAAGTCGAAACTTATTGACGACGCGCTTAAACTGTAATATAGAGAGTCCGCCCTACCCCTTGACTTGATACTTGACCTCAGCATGAGATTAGCATTCGGCTTCTATATATGATGAAACTAGAACCACCATTAGCTTCAGCAGTAGGTAGAGATTAACATTCGGCTTCTGGTACTCTTGACCTCATTTGCTTCAAAGCCCGGTTATTCCGCTGCTACCGCTAGAACTCGGCTCCCGAAAACAGGACATCTTTTCCTGCTGATTGACAATGTTTGACTTCAAGTTTACGAACACAGGAGACTTTGTAGTGGCTTGGTGGGTGAAACACGATGCTAAATCCGCCCTGCCCTCTTGCCTTGACTTGGAAATACGCCTGATTGCCCTTGCCCGGAACCTTCATTATGTCCTTCTTTAGCGCTAACGAGCAACAGATGAAGCAGAAGAAATAGCTTCAGCAGCAAGTAGTTCTGGAGTGGAAAGATCCTTATTAGTATAGGCAGTCAAATTCGCTCTATATGATAGAAAGAAGTAACCAAGGATAGAGGATAGGTTCGGAGTTACAATAGGCTCCCCTTTCATACCCAACAAGCCAATCTCTAATCTCTGGAAAGTCAAGTTCAGGGGCTTCATCATCATATAGAATCTCATATAGATAGAACCTCAGTGAAGTGAAATGTGAAATGAATTAGTTGTTGACTGAAGCGTTAAGTATTGCCAGGTTTAGGCCTAATAGAAGAAGCCATTTAAAGATCCGAAGCAGCTGTATCGAGCCAGTCAGCATAAGCAGTAGCACCAGCAGTTTCAAGGTTCTTAGTAATAGAATAAGAGGATTTCGCTCTGTAAGTTAGTTCTTCATCGTTTGCACTTAATTCTCTCATGTGCCTTAGTCTGCTTCTGAAGAATTGCAGTTAGTTTACTTTCTTTTATGATAGATGGCAACAATCTTTTCAAGAAGCCCCGAACACAACAATAAGCTAACGGGCAACCAACAGCGAAATCAAAGAATCCACCTCGCATAGCATTTGATATAAGAGCGTAAGTTAGTTTGTTTGCCGATGCAAGACATCGTGCGTCGAGGAAAGTTGTTGAATGCTTTGTTGACTCACCGATCGAAAGAGGGTATTCTTCAGCGTTAAGTAATGCCAGATCCAGGCCCAACTCTCTTTACTGCTAGGTTAATGCTTGACTTTGTAGCCCGCGGAAAACTTTGTATGTCAAATCATAGGGAGAAAGACCCTCAACATAAGATAGGAGTGCTAGTTTGAAACAGTAAAGCAAAGACCCGTCAGTAGTAGCGATATTCTTATAGCTAGTAGTTTTATCCTACGAAGACACATAAGTTGTAGTCACAAAACTCGTTATGCGCTGTTTCTTTCTTTACTATGAGATTCTGAGCGAAATTCCTCACACCGTTGCTCCCTTACACCATTGCTTGTCTAGTTGGGTTATGGCCTATTAATGGAATTCTTGGGCCCCAGGTATGCATACTTCTTCTTCCTTAACCAATAAATCAATGGATTAGTGCATTTGACACTCTAACATAACTTATTGGGTTTATGGTCAATATATAGATCATTGAATACAACTAATAGAGCTTAGAATGAAATGAAAGCATATACTTTCACACCGAGAAGGAGAATACGGAGCGCAAAAGCCAATTATCAGACTCAAACCCCTATAGTTAAGGCTGTAGTCACTGGCTCTTAGCACCTTACTTTCAAGCTCACGCTGGTGCTTTAAGAACTACGTTCCACCATATCAGACTGGGACCACTGCCTCCAAGGCTTTAACTACTAACTAATGAGGCTTCCACCATAAAAGGGAGGTATTGAGTTACCCGTCTGTCCTGTCTTTTCTTCTTACTTACTGGGGCCCCAAAGCGGTCTTTGCTTGTTGGTGCTGAGTCTATTTCTTCTGTTTGGGGTTCGGTTCAGAGACAGTGGATGAGGGGCTTAGTTCCCAGTTTCTGTATTTTTTATTGAATTATTAGAAACCCTGTAGTCAAATAATGGACAATGTGCCATAGATCAGACAGAATCAAACACTAGATACATACGTAATGAAAGAGTACAGAATAGGCTAGGCCCTCGGAGTCTGTATTGGAATCAGAGGAATGCTAACTTTCAAGTAAGTATACTAATGCTAATACTAATATGGAGCTATAAGAGTAGAGCCTTGCTAGGAGACTACAAGTCAGGATGCCGGTCTAAGGAGCCTAATCCTGCTAGATGAAATAAATAATGAAAGACAGAAGCCGCCTACTCTCTATCGTAATATACACGAGGTAATAACACACATACTATAACTACCTTTACTATATGCCCAAGTGGGATCATACCACTACTCTGCTTATTCGTAATTTCAGAATAGAAGTCCTTAAAGTTATACCAAAACACAGTCAAGTGATACTCCAACTAGGGAATAGCAGGCTAATAGGTTTACTACAGAATTCAAGGGTCAATTCCAAGAGTCAGAACATAGGAGCAAGAGAAGAGTGCCCCACTAGTCTGGTTTTTTATGCTAAGAAGAAAGGTATGGCTCGGTTTCTTGGTTTGCTTCTTCTCCTTATGAATCTTGTACTACTTGGTGGAAAATGATGTTTCCTATGAATAATAAGAATGCTGTTTGTCTCCTATGAATAATGAAATAGAATAGAATATATTCTACGTGAACAGAATAATCAATATCAGAGGGGGGAATGCCAGTTTTAGAGTGAGGCTGGGGCTCCTCAGGTACATTCTAATAAGGGGTAGTATCATTCTTAGAAGCAATAGCACCAAGCTTTGAAGCGAAGATCCTACTCAGTGATTCAGGAATGAAAAGGAGCAGTACATGACTAAAGCTAACAAGTAAGGGGCCAAGCTTAGACTAGTAGCATTAGGTTCATACCGACCCTACTTCTTTCTTGAGTTTGAGCACCCGAAACAAGACTTGGAGCTAGGCTAGAGCACCAACACTCAACACCCATTTACTTAAGGGCAAGTCCTGTCTTCGTAGATGCCTTCGTAGCAGTCTAATAAAGATATATCCGAATCGATTAACCGCTTTATTCCTCATCTTTCTCTTGCTTTCTATGATAACGGAAACTGGGACGGACTGGGTACTTTAACAGGGAATGGGTACTCTGTCTTTCTATCCTCGGATGGTAAGACCCCATCAATGAACAAGAATCCTTAGAGTAGGACAGCCTCTCTTTGGCTATCAGTAGCTCTTGGTTTTTCGTCTCCTTGCCTAGCACCTCTACCAGCAATCAACTTCTAGATAGTTTTCTTTCGGCCCGTTTCTTCCCTTCCCCGAAATTTCCTTTTGTGGGGAATAGAGTAAGGCCCACCACCGCTTTATTAAGAGAGGAGGGGCGCTTTCAAAGCTACCTATTCTTCTATCATTCTGATTCTGTTCTTTGTTCTTCTTTTTTAGGAACGTATGTAGCAATTCTTTATCGATTACGCCTATTCGCATCAGAAGCTAAACCCAATGGCATGGGTCATCTTCCTACGCATCGATCAATCTGGTATCACTACTAGTCTGGAGCTCCACGGAGACGGAGCGCGGTAATCATTCTATTTCGTCCCGAGCCTTTTGCCTACAGTGTAGATTCAGGTAGTATTGTCTTGGTGTTTTTCTCTTCTTTCTCTTTTTACTGACTGGATACTTTAAGTGTGGGGCGATAGCAAGACAGAGGTGATGGCTATTCACAAGATTAGCAATTGAAATAGCACTGAGGTCCAAAACCCTCTTACTCGGAACCGCTTAGCAAACTCGGCTGAGCGGAGATCAACTACTTTTGGGTCGAGATCGTTACCCCCAAATCTGGTAAAGCTAGCTTATAGACTTTCGCAAAAGACTCATAAGCAATGAGTATATCATCACCGAGTACTGCATACCTAGTATAGTCACTGGGTACACCTGTTTGTTTGGCTAACCCCCACACCACATAATTGTGAGTTAAGGCAAAGACAGGCCACGATAGAGAATAAAAGGCTAGTCCCGGTGCTAACTTATATTACGGTTGTCCGTCCAGTTTCCGCAATGTAAGGTCCCCTTCAGCCACAAGCCTTCTTTCTTTCCTAAAATAGGCTTTCGTCAAGGCTTTGGAGGCTCCTCAGGCTATCAAGCGAATAGACTTTAAGGGCATGTACCGAACCTGTCCTCTTTTCCTAAGTCGAAGTTAGAAAGGTTCCATAGAGAGATCGCCAGATTCACCTTCTTAGATTCCGATTGGAAATGGAAAAGGAAGCTATTCCCCTTGCGTTGAGGATAGATCCGCTCTGACGCTTGCTTTCGTAGACCTACTTTATGGCTAATAGGATAAGCGGGATAAGTAGGAAAGGGAGATGTAGGGCACCCTCCACTGATAGAGTCGCTTTCACTCTTGGAGCTAGTACGAGCATCTTCATCTTGCTAGCGAGCCAGTCCAGGCTGAGGAAGTGACTTTGGGTTGGCCTACCTAAAAGAAACCATTATAGCAGGCGTCGGCGATACGGACGAACACGAAGAAGAACGCAGGCAGCGAAAATGCAAAGATAAGAGCAAAGATTCCAGGGCTTATTAACTGCTAGAGAAGAAGCTCTTAGGGAATCGATCTAGACTAGATGAGATGCCGGTGCCATTAAACTAGCTGCCAGAACGAGTTCCAGAGAGTACTATGGTGGTTGACTTACTTTGTTGACTTACTTTGTTGACTTACTTGTTAGGCAGGTTGACTTGTTTGGGTAGTTGTGGAATGCCCGAATTTACTAGCGGCGACTCTTATTGCCTTCTTCAGCGCGGTCTACTGAATACTCGTCTCTGTGTTTGCTTGTGGCTTCAAAACTTATTACAGCTGGCTTTACTCTAAATCATATGCACCTCCACTGGCTGGATATGCACCTAAACTAGCAGAATATGCACCTAAACTAGCTGGCTCCAAATCATATGCATCTAAACTACTAATAGAACTAGCTAGCTCCAAATCATATGCATCTAAACTACTAATAGAATAGAAGAAAAGTCACCCCTCACTGTAACTGACTACTTACTGGAGCGGGTGCTAACGTGTGCGGAGCCTCACTCCGAAACTGACTTATTGAATAGAATTGTGTGCTCTACACTTATAGAAGAAAGTCACACCTGAAAACAGGACTGGCTAGTATATGTTATTCTATTTCGAGTTGTTTAACTCCGGCCAGGGGAAACTCTGATTATAGCTAATCTACAAGGGGCTTCAGAATATTATAAGAAATAGTCTTTTCACGCCGGTTCACTAAGAAAATGAAGAAAGGTCCGGTCCATCTTGCCTCTCTATCGGATGTTACACGACATTGACGCGTAATAACATAGACCTTAGAGTCATAACTACACTCAGATTCTTTCCATCCTGCCTTACTCAGATTCTTTCCTTCCCTTGTTGTCTGCAAGAAAGGTTCAGTTGGTTGTTTGTCCTGTTCGACTTGGAATCTTAGTAGTAAGCCATCTATCATCTATTTAAGAATGAATACCGACCTCACTAATGGCAAAGAATGAAGACCCAATTAATGGCAGCTCCACGCTAGCTCTAGCTAAGATATTCTGAAATGAAACCATCTATTAGCACCCTAAGATATGAGTAATTAGTACCATCTTATTTTCTTCCCTTAAGTACATAGTGGGCATTCTCCTCGGCTTCTTCTGATTCTCTCGTTGATTTCGCCTTTCGAGCTTTGGAATGTCCTGTTAATTCTTCCATACTAGAAGTCACTGCGTTAGCGAGCGGGGGGGTGAGTGACCTCTTTTTCTATCATACCGTACCTAGCTCACATACCAGTACTCTTAGGATTTTCTACTCTAGCGTAACAGAACATCATTAACCTTTTGAGTTAGAAGATAAATGATACACTTACCTAGCACAGAAAGCAGTACACAGACTCACTTACTACTCACTCGGGAAAGGGGCCCCGGAAACTCACCTCACCTATGAATTTATTATATTACCTACTCGCGAAGATATCTCCTTGGTTGGGTGGAGAGACTTCCCTCAGACAACAAAGATGAGACCCACTACAGACGGGGAACGACTGGCGTAGGCAAGAGCTACAGCACAAGGAAAGAGCGGAGAGCTAGGATTATGAGGACAGAGAACAGGGGTCAAGATTATAGGATGAAATGCATTATAAGGAATGCTTCTTTTCTTAGGTTCACACATTTCCCATAAAAGGTATTTCTCGGAGGATAAACAACAATACGATAAAAGATGGGGTTAGAGACAAAAGCGATAGCAGTTGTGGGACGTCGTCATAACTCTCCTTTGGTTGGTAAAAGCAAATGGAACAAGCAATAATTACGGTGTACTCAATACGAGGAGAAACAAACTACCTATGCTCTTTGGTTAACACCTTAGAAGGCAGGCAAATGATAATGAAAAGCAGAACAGTTGTGTAGGTAACTCAATCTATTCTATACAAATGTGCTCGAACCGAAAGATTCAATAAATGATGAAACAAGGCGCTCTCAAGATTCCATTCATTCTGAGTTTTCCTCTGCGCTAAAGGGGGAAGGTAGTTTCAAGGAGTTGACAGTTGGCGACCGGAGAAAGAGAGGGAAGTAGTTGGCTTTAGGTCTACGATAGGCTTTCCCGAGTGGAGGTATAGTCCAAGCATCAAAGTCAAGTCTAGGCCCTTTATTCTTCAACTTTGCCGGAATATGAGTCTGTTTCCGTTCGAGTTAAGAACAGAAGAATCCGGTTCCAGAGAGGAATGCCCAGATGAAGCTGTAAGCGGTAGGGAAAGGGATGCCACGAAAGTCTCAAACTCCAATAAGGGGTTCTTTGCGTTGCTAACGCCCGTTTCATTTATCATTGAGCGCAAAAGAAAGAATCGAATGTGAGTAAGTTTCTAACGTGCTTAATTATACATTGCTTGTTCCATAGAAACTCCGTGTTAGTTAGTGACGAGAAAGCCGTTGGTTGCTTGGCTTATTGAGTCTTTAAATAAGTGTAGCAGTCTGGTTTAAAGGAGTAGCGGTTTCAAGGAAGAGTATATAGTATAGTGGATAGAATTTGATATCTCGACGCCCTGTAGAGTAAGCTTGATTCTGTCCTTATGAAGTTGATTTGCTTGTTGAATTGAGTTCACCTAAGTGCTAACGTGTAATTGGTTTAGGGTAGGACATAAGAATCAGAAATATGATGAAAGCTAGGGCGCAAAGAGAAAGCAAAGAACCAACCTCGTAGACAACACTCGAAGGAACATCACTAGACTTAAGTACTTTCGGATACAGCGGGACAATCAGGCAAAGGTAAAGCCAATCACCTCTATCTATGACTGTGAGCTCCAGGAACTAAACTAGTTATTGTTATAGCAGCTTGCTCCCTTGCATCTTCTGCTTCCTCAGAGCATAGCTTCTTCTTAACGCGCTTATTCCCTCTGAAACTATCTGCTCTTGGTGGGCATGTTTCGCCTCTGAAACTATCTGCTCTTGTCTTGGGGCATGTTTTGTTTGAGCAGACATTATTCTTAGACGGATTTCTATTTCATTTCACTGACATGGTTCTAAGACATGAGCTCCGTTACGTGGGCCATAAAAGATGAGTTTCAAATAAGTGGGGCGACTCTCAATCTTGGCGTTCAAGCCTTTTACCCTGACTTCTAAAGTGAAGCGCTAGGTGGTCATTCATTGAGATGATCTTCGGCTTCTGTGTAGGATGAAACTGGAACTGCTTCCTTATAAGATCAAACTAGCACTCAAATCTACTACTTTCTGAAGGAGACTCAAAAAGGGCTGCTGACTTCACTGGGGATTCATTCTATCGGGCGAACTGAACAGCTTATAATCCTTGTTCTAAGCCGGATCTTGAGCTTTGAAGGTAGAGTGGAACGTCACGTGGGTGAAACGATGAGAATGCCCTTATTGACCTCATTTTATAGCCCAACTCACTCCATTTATGCGGTCAGTACACTTTCATTGAAGTTGAGTTCCAGAAGAGAAGTCCAAAAGAGAAGTCCGCAAGCTACTGTTCTCATTGGCTATAGTTTCATATATCGTTTATAGTAGCTCTACGTCAGTGAAAGTCTCAAGTAAAGGCAGTGAATAAGCTAGGGAACAAACAAGGGCGAAGCAACAGCTTTCGAACAAGAAGCAAGGCAATAATGATCTTATTCAGCGGTTGACCCTTTGCAGAAATTCCATTCTTTAGAGTCACCAGCCAGTGTTTTGTTACTTTTGTATATCATATGCTATAGAGAAGAAATGATTGAGAGTTTGGGAAGAATCTAGGGCGCTAGTGAGCGAGTCGGGGTGCTTTAGTTTTTCGGAGTTTAGGTGACTTGAATCCATATGTGTCATTCAGAGTTTAGGTGACTTGAATCTATATGTGTCACGTCACGCTCAATTCTATGATTTGGCACTCCATTCTTTGGAGAACAAGCAACGGAACAAGCCTATAGCTTACGCTTATTGTGTTCGGGCGGGGTGCTTCTTTAGAGTTTCGGGGCGCTGGAGCTTACTTGAGTTCCAAACTCTCACTATAGGAGTAGGGCGCGATGCAGAATGATAATAGAACAGGAATATAACAGTAAGTGTACGCACATCTGATAGAAGAAAGTCATTTAGTCACAAAACATACTTTTCTGCTGCCTTTCATTGTGGTAAAGTAGCTAACACACCTTCGCTTCGGGCTTTTGACTAAACCTATTCTTTCCGTCTTTTGCGCTTACCCTTTCCTATACAGTTTACTGATTAAGCAAAGACTCAACCCTTAGTGTAAGAAAGAAACTTCTACTTTCAATCAAACGGATGAGAAGGAAGGGATTGGTAGGGCTGGAATAGAAGTTATAAGAAAAAAGAAGGATTGGTAGGGCTGGAATAGAAGTATCACGGGCAACTCCCACGGGACAGAATGCTATAGGAGAAGCTGAGAATCACTTATAGCCGGTGAAGCCAGGAGTTTCATTAAGTAGCAAGGTAGGCTCACAAGTTAGTTAGGAAAGAATGGTAAGTAATATAGTAGTCATTTTGTAAGGATCCTTGTCCAGGACTAAATATGCTACTGACTAGATAAGAAAGAATATATGCAATGTAAGAGGACAATGGCTCGGAAAAGATTGTCATTTACCTGCTAGATGAAATAGGATGATTCTTTGTATTCAATCGAAATCTCTGCTCTTAGCTAATGGGATTCTTAGGCATAAGAGTTCCTCAGAATAGTTAGCTGCTCTAAAGGGGAAAAGATGGAACCTTCCATAGAGAAAGAAAAGATTTGACCTTATGGCCAAAAGAGAGAATTTGGAGTATATACCCAAGCCCCCCAAAACTCCCTTGACTCATGTGTAAAAGAAGCCGGAACTGGAAAGATGGCAGTAGATAGTAGCGCTATGACTTTCGTTAACTTGTAGATAGCTGAATCCTCCTTTCAAACTTGCTATTCTCTGGCTGTAAGGATAACTAGATATGCTCGTGTGTGGGCTTACCCTTATTCCGCTATTGGCAGGGCAAACTCAGAACTCACTAATGCGGCTTGTTTGGTAGCTCGGCATTCTCTAGAAGACATAGCATAGAATCTAGTATAGAGTAGAAACAAATACCTTATATAATCTGCTATCAAATCAATTGCCTTTTCTTTAGGTTATCCTCTGAGTATTTACCTTGACTTACGCTTACTTAATAGAGAATATAATAATCTCATGAATCCTAAGAAGATAGAAATATAATAATCTAAAAGGGCAAGCCCCTTGTTTAAGATGTGCTCCTATAGAAGATAGAATATAATAATCTAATGAATCTAATAAGAATAAGGTATTAGGGGAAATACTCAATTGATTATATTCCTCTTTTGCCCTAGCTTTCACTAGATCGAAGACATGCCGAAAGTTGGATCTTGGGGCAGGCAGAGAAGGTGCTGAAAGCCACTTTCCATTCCTATTGCTTATATGAATTAGCCTTCCTTAGTGCAGTTCCTTGCCAGTAATCCATATATATGTTCGTGCCCCTTCTTTCTGGAAGACTCAGTGAGAGGATAAGAAATAGAGCTGGAAGACTCAGTGAGTGAAGAGGGTATAATAAGAAATAGATAAAGATATTGATATTGACATTGATTTGAAGTATATTCCTATCTAAAAACAATAAGAGAGCAGGACAGTGAAGAAGATATTGATTGCTGGCGGTTTACAGCTTATACATTCATTCCTCTTTAGCATCCAACAAAACCTATAATGGTGTATAATGTTGTTATACTTCCCAAACTAAAGGGCACTAGACAGATATTGAGAAGAAATTCATGCTCTCTCTTAAGAGAAAGAGAAGATAGAGGAGCTAAAGTAAGCTGGGGACTCTGTTTGCCATCCAAAGAATCAAGGGCGTTTTAGGCATCAAGGATTGGAATAAAGCCTGTGTGATGAAAAGAGCATTGGGTCTTATTCAATCAGGGTAACTATGGCTTGCTTGGATGGAACCTATGCACTAAAAGAAAGATGTCCTTGGGGTATTCCCTTATCACGTGATGGAAAATGTGGGGGTCGAATTCAATCCTAATCTTATTGCTTTTGGCCCCCTGCTGACACCGAACCTTGCCCTACTAGCCTAAAAGCGGCCTTTGCTCGGGTTCCAACCAAAACCCCCATTTATCAGAATTGAACTAGTAATAGAAACACTCGAACTTCTACCGACAAGGAAGCAAACAAATAACTCATTCTCTAAACACAGATCTGGAGCCTTACCGGTATGCGCCAACGCTACTTCACCTCACAAGAAGGAATTGCACTCGACACCCGGAGATCCTATGCTTTTGGTGGTAGCCCGCCCCAAACCTAGCTCTAAGCTTGCCCTGTCTGACTTTTCTTCTCTCATCACGGAGTCGGATCCTTGAATCACGACCTGCCTAACAAGTCCTTTCCTATTTTCTATTTTAGCTTACTAGCGCGGTAGCTCATTCTATGGCTCCTTGCCTTGGGTCTTACATCCCTTTCTTTTATTCTTCAATGCTTCAATGCCTTATTCCTATGTAATATATGGATTCTTCAATGCCTTTATTCAGTTGACTTTGTTTAATGATTCTTTTCACCGATATTAGAGTTTTATCAATCATATTGTATGAGAATAAACCTAATAGGAGCAAGGGTGGAACTACCAATACCAATATATAGTGAGTAAATACAGAAAGCAACTACAAAAAGAGAGAATGGAAATTTGCCCCAAGACACCAAAACGGGCTCGTTATCTACTGCCTTATTGCCTTACTTGAAAACTAGCACCTGGTCCTCTCCTTCATTCTCTAACTACTGAGCTACACCCTTTCGCCAACCACTGATGGAATTGCAGATGAAACTCGCACTGGCACTCGTCAAAAGTACTCATCGGGCTCAACGTATCAAGTCATGTTTAGAAAAGATAAGAAGAATCCTTAGTAGGGGAAATTCGAATTGAAAACGGAAAAGTCTGGTCAAATGGCGAATCAGCTGTTCAAGAGAATGACTCTCTGTAGGATACAACTCGATAACTACATCTTTGATCTTTATTACCAACTCACTCCGGCCTCTCTTGCTCTTGAAACAAAGTCAGATCTTGAAACCTTGGCTAATTCCATTCTTATAGTAATCAACTCCATTCTAGTAGTGACTTTGCGGGGTGTGAGCTAGCTTCATAAGAGTCTCCTTTCCTTCCTGGTCGATTGGAATCCAACAAGCAACTAAAGCAAGTCCTTTGTTCGGCAACTACTACTCCTGTGTTCACCGGCGGTTATTCCGGAGTCCTACCTAATTAATAGCTAAAGTAACGACTTGTTTTCCGTGTAGTTGAAGTTTGAAAGAGCTGATGCCGATGCCTACCTAATAGAATATAGAATAAAGAATAGAAGTCTAAGTACTATTACTGACTATAGGAATCAAAACTCTAAGAATGAAGTGCAACAGAAGATGCTGGAGAGGACTCAGGAGTTTGAGAAGAAACTAGATTAGAAGCGGGAGGAATCAGCTGAATCAGTAGCAAGTCTTGTTCTATCTGAAAAGAGAGTTCCCGATTCAATACGAGTTGGGTCAATCATCTCTTCTGAACAAGCAACTAAGCTTAAGAGAAAAGGTGGGTAACTACACTCGCGCTTCAGCTCTTTGTAGTGGAGTTATCAAGTTTAGTTTTCATTGTGGAATGAAATCCAGCGAATATGCATTTGTATAGATCCTTTTAACCTTACCTCGCTGAACAAGTCAGAATATATTCTTAACCAGCAAGCTCTGTTCTCAAGTCATCCGTTAAGTCGTCAGCAGCAAGATCTGGTACTTCAAGTTCCGCTCACTCTCTCTTCCTCACCGGCTCCCTCCGTGGACTATCCGAATTCGACTTTCTTTCCTTCCCACGCCAACACACCTGACTTTCTGACTTGAGAGTTTAGTTCAAGCGTTAGCGATCGAGTTCACCCTCTTCTCTTCTATAATACCACCTCTGGGGTGAACAAGCTTGATATTACTCACAGTTGCTTCCTCACCCGATCCAGCGGATGATCTTGAAACTGGTGATTCTATTTCGACTGTTGATTCTCTCCACTCTAAAGGAAGAATGGAATTGACTCATTTCATTCTCTACTACGGAAGTCAAGTATACAGTTCCCGTTTCGTCTTCAAGTCTTGTTCGGGCAATAACAGAATAAAGTATATGCAGGGGATCCTAAGAGGAAGTGGAAGCTTAAGATGGAAAGTGTACATCGACTCAATAATATGCTGTGTAGGTTAAAGCGCTTGTAAGGTCAGATTCATTGGAAGTTAGCTTTAATCGGTAGTTTAGTTGACTTTTCTAATGGAATTGAGGAATCTCATTTGGAATCAGAGGCTCAAGGAAGCGGAACAAAACCATGGAATCTCATTCCTCTGAATCATAAAGAGCTCCATCCAAGCCAACGGCAGCTGATTTCCGATCTCTCACAACCCCCGAAGACCAGTCGGAGCCGAGACTAATCTAAACCTTTTAGCAGGGGGCATCTAGACAGAAAAAGAAGGGACGAGCAAACGAGTGTATCCGGGCCCGGATCCGATCTTGATTAAGTTCAATCTTTCTCTTCCGGCAGAGCATCTCGATATCGGGATCCCCCGGCTCAGGGATGGCATCAAAAGTCAGTCCTTCGTTCCTTTTATCCAGGGAAGAGGTATGGGGCGGGTCTGGTTACGTACCTCTTGAAATCGGAATCAGCCAGACGTCAGGTCATTAAACCCTTATTCAGGTGTCCGGGGATGATAATCTTTCGATAATGTGCATGGACCCAAGTAGTTCTTTCTTTGCCATCCACCAGCCCATCTCTCGTTCGAATCAATCATCTTCAATAAGACCAATGAGCGCAGGCAAAAGGGAATCTCTCCATTGAGTGCTCCATCCTACTCTCCTCCATCTCCCGCTTAAGAGTCCGATTCATCGTCCGTTATTAACACCAATATCAGAATATAAGTAATTGGTAAAATACTTTTCCGTTGGGAGCGGCAGAGAGAAACTAATAAGCATTTAGGGCAGGGGCTGAGGAGTTACATAAAATAGAGGCAGGCTAACAACTATGCTAGTAAGCTCAACTGGAGCATAGGTCTTAAGGTAAGGAGCCCGAGCCTGAGAGGCGCGAAAGGCACGATTCCGGCTTGGCACCGATGTTAACTAACAAGGCTTGGATCGATGTGAAATAACAATAATAAGGCTTTTGCCGCCTGTCGTCGTTGTTTGTCCCGTTGCTTGGCCCTTTCTTTCACCCTCAGGAAGCATATCTGGGAGATCCCGGAACAAAGACCCGTAAGATAAGAAAGACCTCCTCTAACTAGACCTTAATCACTAATCCTCTCTTGGCAGCAAGGCAACCAACCCTCTTAGTCGACCTCTCTTTTCTAGATGTTTAAGCCCTTTCCCATTAGGGGGCCAATACTTAATTGGTAGCCCAAATGTTGGGGCAATACGTAAATAAACACAAGCGACGCTTCAACGACCAAGGGGGTCCGGATGAAGAACAAGTTTCAAAGTGTCGAATCCAGAAAAGGGAACGTATAGAAAGATGATCTAGACTATGCCGAGTAGACCTATCAAATATGTAGTGGTCACAATCAATGCCATAATCAAGTGAGCCATCGTTATGCTTCTAGGTCTACTTTAGAAAATAAATAAGAAACGCATAGAAGCAATTCCATCTCATTCCAAAACCTCTATCTATGTATTTCCAATAATCAAATCCAGAGGCTAAAGCGTCACGGAATTCTCGCTTTTTCTTTGGATCGATTGCCGGTCCTATCCTTCCTATCGTGAAAGGCCAGGCGCCCCACCCACCTATGAATAGGAGCCTTACTTCCTTCAACTGACAGGCATTTTGTTAAAGCAGATCGTATCACCCTTCCAGCGTTTGCCCGCTTGCTACACCAATACAAATAGCGGCTTCTTGATCGACATCTGCATCGACAGCTTCCTATGGGAAGTACCTTCGGCTCAATCCTTTTGCTCCGAGGAAAGAAGCAGCGGCTGCAATAGCTATATAGAATGATCCATGTATTCCAATGCTTTCAAACAAAGCGGAGCCAGATTGAAGAGTGCTTCTGGTAATTAATTGATAGAAAGTGAGAATATCCTTGCCTAATCCTTCGCTTTCCACCTAATTCCAAATGTAGCCCTAGTCGCGGACTTGAAAGAGTCTACACGCTCTTTGCCTGAAACTAATGAGGCAGGTGGGAAAATGCAAATGACTTTTTCCTGTTGAAAAATGGAAAAGTAAGCGGATCCAACCCAAAGGCTACCTTCACTTTGACTTTATTCTTGACTAATGCAATACACTATAACGGAATCGATTTTCTCAGTAGCTTTCCATTATGTCCTGAGGCATGCAAGTAGCAGTTTAGTTCATTCCTCTGGCTGTTCAATTAGCTCTAGTTATCGCTTTTGGTACTATCTTTCTTTCCCACTTATAGTACTTTCTTTCCCACTTCTATCGAGGTTTATTTCTCAATGTTAATTGGTTTTGCTTTTCTCCCCTGGAGGATATTAAACAGGATTACAGACTTCTACAATAGGCGATGGGAATCCTTCCGCCCACTGAAGGGCCAAAGCACAACCAAAGGGAATGACATCCATCAAAAGGGGATGAAGCACCTTATCCGTCCATGTTTGTTGAGGGAAGTAGGGTTGACCTCACGCTTTCTTTACCGATGAAGAGAAGGAGTTGGAGAGAAAAGACTAGCTGTTTAGGTATGTGCTCGAGATGCATCAACAAAAAAAAGAGTTTATGGGAGAGCCACGCCACAGGTTTCGAAAAGAAACACCAATCTTATCTCTCATGTATTTACTACGTAACACCTTCACCCATAGTGCATTAATAAGAGAAGAGTTAATATTCCCCCCATCCGATCTTATAATAAATAAGAGAAGAGTTAATATTCCCCATCCGATCCTCTAAGTTGAACTAAGTATTAGTGAGCCAAGGTGCGGAGCAGTCAAAGCGAGCGGGCGAAGGTAGTATTTACAGAGCCATCCGAAAAGCGGGCCAGAGCTGTGAGCCTTACGTAAGCAGGCTGTGACAAATAAGATGTTGCGAACATAGTCAAAGTGGGATTTTCCTTGGAGATTCCAGTCCATTTCGTTAATAGCTTTATAGACGGACAGTGCAATTGAAGAAAGCGCATCTCAACATTATATATATGCCAAAATGTTCCAACTCAACAAGAAACTGCCAGTGAAATCCAAATCATTCCATCTCCATATAGAAATATATATGATATGAGAAAACATAGGTCTTTTGGGATACCCAAAGGTTCACTCATTTTATTCCTATTAGGAGTTCTGTATGCCAAGCCGCTTTTAAGCATTCTAGCGGGCCCTTACTCACGGACTTCCTCATTAAATGTTAGAAGCACCTCAGAACCTACTATAACCTATTGAGATTAGGAATGACACAGGTGTCCCGATCCCTGATGGGCCAAGGACCTCTGGTTGACATCTATTCTTCCTATTCCTACGAGGCTGCTTTCATTGCTTTCTTCATACATACGAGGGAGTTTAAACCACCCCACTCGACAATTTGAAATATCCTTTTCATTCCTAAAGAAAGAGAAGGGCTTTCTTCATAAAGGAGAAGGGAAGAAAGTGACCAAACACCATTACAACTCCTACTAACATATAACTACAAACATATAATAGTTGTTTGATTTTAATAGATTCCAGTAAATACCCTGCCATCCTTTCCCAAAGATTCGGTTAGTGTGCATAGACTTCATCTTTCCTTAGGTTATTTTATGGCCTATTGACTAAGAAAGGACGGGCTGGCTACCTATCATAAACTCTGCCTTGGCCGGTAGGAAGCCTAATCCCTGGACTCATTTGTCGCTCTTCATCCTTACCCGCCCTTGGGATATTTAGGCTGGGATCCAGACCTTTCTGAGCTACCATTAACGTCTCCCCCAGATTCGCAGCAATTAGCGGTTTGTAGTCTCGGCGCTCGATAGATTCAATCCTTTACTTGGGAAGCGAGGGAATCCGTTCTCGGAGAGGGAAGGCAGAAAGTAGACTCTCTCTCACTTATAGGAGCATGAGACTAAGACTAGTATGGTGAAAGGTTGCTTTCTTTCAAGAAAAAGAGATAAGGAAATGGCAGCAGTGCTGTATAATACTCCTTTTTGATTAAGGAATTTATAGGGATCCCTAGCGGGTGTTGAAGGAATAAGCCCTGCTAGAATGATAATACCAAATGCTGGTAGCTCGAAAGGGAGTTTCAGTCACCCTCGGATGATAGGAGAGTATGATTGAATTCAAAAGACAGAGGGATTCTATTCTTTTAGGAAGCTGAATAGGATAGGATATAGATGCCCTTTCTCCTCTTTCATAAGCTTAGATTAGAACTAGTCTTCTGTCATCTGTTTGATTTTGATTAGTGTGGTATAGCTCTTTGTAGGAATAGCATAAAGTCACACCGAAAATACTCTATGCCTGGGACGGTATGCTTCCAGATAGTAGGTATCTTCTCTTTTGTAGGTATCCCTGGGACGGTATGCTTCCAGATAGTAGGTATCTTATCCTTAGTCGGTATCCCCGGGTGGTAGAAGTATCGTTTTTCTTCCTTTCCTTTCATGGTGGAGGATGTTCTCTTTTTCTTTGAACGACTCCGCTGCTTTTCTTTTCCTGTTAGAGCTTTTGCTGTTAGAGATCTTCTCTTTGCCTTTTTGGCACCAGGGGGACCTCCCTTCTGACTTCCTTTCCGCCTTTCCGAACCTTATCCTTAGCTGTACGAAGAGTCTAGAGCTACTACTGGGCAGAAGTTCGGCGTGATCTTATCCCAGATAATGTGGAATCGGAATGATTGATTGATTGAATAAGAAATGCACTTATATAGAGGTAAGGAATTGATAGAGTCATTAGTTCAAGACCGAGGGGGGAAACTCCATACTATAGAGGTAGGCGAGTAGAGAGGTAGGCGAGCTGGCTTTCAGGCTAAGGAAGCAGGTGTCCAAACTTAAAGGAAAGGGGCGAATGGCAGATAGAGAGTTCAGTGACCCAGTTCAATCACACCCGAGTTAGAAGCTGTTATTGCTAGGGTCTTGACTTTCGCTCGGCAGTAGAATTAGCTTAGCTGTTTGCCTTTGGGGTGGGACAATTCAATAAAGAAAGAAGCCTTAGGACAATTGGACTTAATGTGGTATGGCAGCAGTATCAAGGGCATTTCTGAGTCTGGCAAGCAGTAGTAATAGCACTAGGAATTCTCTCAAGAAAGCTCGCGGGAGTAAATAGACTTAGTTACTATGGTCAAGTCGCTGTTAGTAAGAAGCTCCAGTTCACAAAAGTCAAGAAGCAAGGGATTGATTAGAAGAGAAGTCAAGAAGCAAGAGATTGATTAGAAGAGAAGTCAAGAAGGAATAAGCAAGCCTACTCTCCAAGCATTACCCCCGCCCTCGGTGCCTTCCCTTTGATTCTTTTGTTTCCACAACCTGCCTCAGTCTGCTTTTCTTTGATCTATCTCCGCGGGTCACTAAACAAACCTTCTATGGCTTTGGCTAGGAACCCGAGAAAGGGAATTCGCAGTGGAAGGCATTCATTCAGTGACATCCATATGCCATTGTAGAAGGGGATGAATCCGTTCTTAGGACATTTTTTCTGTTAGATGTCGGCATTTCCCCTGCTAAAGGAAGCAAGGAGTAAGAGAAGTAAAGCAAAGCCAATTCCATTTGGAATCTAAGAGCCAGGGGACAGGACATAGCATAGTCTTTGCGCCTTATCCGCAGTGAGGAGAATAGCAGCTACTAGTGAAAGCAAGTTACATACTTACTAGTGAAAGCAAGTTACATACTTAATATACTTTAGGAGGAATAGAGATCGCAAGAGTCAAGCCTCTTTCCTGATTAGCGAATAGTGCCTTGCCTCACTATCCTTATAAGCTGGCACCAGTCTCAGACAAGAAATAAGAGACAGATCTAATAAGATTTCCTACATTCACCATAAAAGGGAGGAGGGGAAGACTTCTTTCCATGCCTGTTGAAAGTTCCTTATCACCCATATGAACATTTTCCAAAGAATAAGTTGCTTTTGTCGAATGCCTTTTTTCTTGCTACTTATTTAAGACCTGGGCCCAACTACAAGACTAAGTAGAGAGATAGGTAAGGAAAGTCCCACTAAAACAATAGAATAGGAATTGGGTTCAGTGATTTCCGTTTAAGAGAAAGGAAAAGCTGGCTTGTTACCAGTGGGTTCAATCCAATAGTTAGTTGCGGAAGAGTTAGCAAGTAAGGTCAGGACCCCCGGATTGGTAGTCAAAGTATGAGTTCCCAGCTCCCGTTTTCAGCGGTAGGAGCCTGAGCTAAACGGTAGTGAGTGAAATCAGCTAAAGGAGTTCAAAGCGGCAGTTCCATAGTACTGCCCCTTCTTATTTCTCTTGGATACATTCAAATTAGAAGAAGAAAGTACTTACTTGGAAGCGGGGAGTGGATAATTACCTGAAAGCTGGGTGAAGCGAATGCCAGGAACAATACAGAGAATTAGGTAAGAGGACCCCAATTTGAATAACTCTGTCGAGTGGAGGTTTAGAATTATAAGAATAGGTCTCAAAGGTCATTCTTTCGCATCTTATTGAGTTTGATAGCAAATATTACATCGAGTACCCACTGAGGAACCTAGAAATGCATTTGAAACACTCTCTCTTGGCTGTTTGGGAACTCTTCTAGGGTGGGCTTGTTTCATTCTTCTTATTAGTTGCTTGGCCTTCTACTGACTAGTGGAATTCTTTACTGCCGAACACATCTTAAGTAATAACTCCTAATAAATCGTATATATGTGGTTTCTTATTTCAGTTGTCGTATATATGTGGTTTCTTATTTCAGTTGTCTTTGAGTGTCTTGCCTATACTAAGCTTGGCCCCGCTTCTCAGCCAACAAATCAGGATTCTAGTCACTCTGCTGATGCTTACTTTCTACTTGGGATTCAAAAATGGATTATTCCCGAACAAGACTTAGAGCTAAGTAACCGCACTCGAAGGATCTTTATTAAGAGGTTTTCCCTCGTAAGTCGAGTCACTCCGTACTTATAGACGTAAGTCGAGTCACTCCGTACTTATAGAATAGAACTCCTTGTTTACCAATAGAACTCCTTGTTTACCAAACCATCTGCTTAGTTTTCAAAGGTTTTGACACCAGGAAGAATTGATGGCTTTGAAAAGTTGACTTCGCTAGTAGCAGCCCTGCCGCACCAATGACTTAAGGGCACAGGAATTGTATCCATGGGCATTCTCTTCGGTTTCAGAGAAATATTGGGCTTGACTCGATCTTGACTCGTCACTTTGATAACCACAACCTCTTTCCATGCTTGGGGTTGGACCGGACCACTTAGCACTGCAAAGCCAGTAAAACTAAGGATATCCCTCTGCTCTGGCTCTGTCAACAAATACAGATGCAACTGGGGATTCAACCAGAACAGAGACCCGGGCAAGCATACAAGACACTAGGCAAGTAACTACCAAATCTATATTCGATTCTGAAACTCTCACTGGAACTGTCATTTTTTCATATCTCTCTGCCCCTGGTTACCCAATGATTCTATACCCGGGCTGGGCTCACTAACGCTTACTTCTTCCGATCTTGGTTCAGTTTCTGATCTTGATTCTGCTGACGACTTGGATTCTTATTCCGCTCTTCTTTACCCTGCATATCTTCTCTCGTTGACAGAACTCCAGTGAAAGAACGTCTTACAACTGACTTTGGCACAGGGGATTCTTGGCTTCCATCATAGACAACACAAGCAACTGAAAGAGATTCAACTTCATATAAGCAAAAAGAGACCGCTACCCACGTTAAAGAGCGTCATTATCTTCGGCTTCTGCTTCTAAGCCAGTAATATGATAGTATGACCTTTACCCGAAAGCTTCTTCTCCTACATCTAATCCCGTAGGAACATGACTTTCATTTCCGTTTGCAGCTGATAATCCTTTCTTTAACTCGTAGACAAGAAACTAGAGCGGAACAATCTGTTTACGACTTTGACCATACCGAATAAGCAAGATCTTTTTTCTCTGATAACTCTCCTATCAAGCAAAACTTCTGAACGAAACTTTCGCACTCCACTTGGATTTCAGTACCGCCGCAACTGGACTTGTAGCGTCGAGTCAACCAGGAGAGTCTAGTCTACGAAGATCGTCTTGCCCGATCGTTAACTCAATCTTTCTTTGCGCCGGAGTAAACCATATCTTGGGCCGAGGAAAACTGTGAATGGAACTGAAACTGATGATCCAGATCCTACTGATTCAGTTGCTTTAGATACTGATCTAGTTGATGATTCTTCTTCTTGTCGATGTCTACTTTCCTGGCACTGAACAAATGTTAGATGAGCATTAATTCGAGCGTCATTCTCTTCTTGATATGACAACACAATCACCTCCCTTCATTCAACTGAAACTGCAAAGCCTGTACTGATTCCTAGCACGGAAGAATACGTTTTTGAAGAAGCAATCTCACGTTAGTTAGTTACGGACACTCTATTTTTGGTTGAAGTTCCTTTCCTTCCCGCTGAAGATCCTTATACTGCTCTGGAAACTCAATCACTTTAAGACCACGATCCAGCTTCTGCACACTACCCTTTGAATTCGAAATCAAAGAATGGAATTTCCCCCCCGCCCGCGGAAATCTATGGAATCTGACCTCCGCCTTGTGCCAACAAACACAGATGACTTTCGATCAGTCCATTCTCGTCGCCCGCTCTGCTTTGGCTTCCAATCGAGTTATTAACTTGAAGAACAGTACTCAACTCGGCCCCGTCTTTTCAACAAGAAAGGGAACAAGAGGGAAAGGGAATCAATAAGCATAGGAACCGCACCGCAGCTTAACCTCTAACTGCTTACTCTCCCTGCGGTCACCTAACAGCTCTATTACAAAGAATATTGGATAGCATCGTTCCTAAGTTATATATGAAAAACACAGCTTCTTTCTTTTATTAGGCTTAAATGGAAATTGAACTCCTGCTTTATTCACTCTAAAATGGACATTAGCACAACTTGAGAACTATACTTGAGTACACCGCGCTTCAGAAGCACAGAAAAGCGGGTTTAGTTACAGAGCGGAGTAGCCAAAGGCAAGAGAACGAGCAAGAGAGCACGCAACAAAGACAAATCATTCAATTGAAACTAAAGGTGCTGAAAGCCTTTCCTCGCCCAGCATCTTATCCTAACCCAGCATCTTATCGATACAATGACTTTCTCACAGCTTATGCTCCTGTTCTCACTCCAACTTCAAAACTGATACTTTAACTACTCCCTTACTTGAATGTCATCCTATAATATCCTATAATAATCTAATAAGAATATAGTCGTGTCTTGGCCACTCGTTTTTCTTTCATCTTTGTTTCTCAATTCCTACAGTGTTCAGGCAACTCTATTCTCTACTTGGTGCACCTCCTCTGGCAACTATGTGACCAATGCCCAATCTCTCGGTCAAACAAATAAGTCACATCTAAATCTCCTGAAATTGGTAAACCCCTTCTCTTTGGGCCCTACTTATAATACCAACCCGGATTCTCTTTCTTACCAAACAGTAAACAACCCGGATTCTCTTTCTCACTACTCGGAAGGGAAGGTAGAAAACGACAGATATAAAGTAGGGTTAAGGCACAGGACTCGGTTATCCATACCAACAAAAAGAACTGTACAACTACTACCGGGCCCAAGCAACTAGGCAAACTGCTTCTATTCCTGCCTCCGATCCCAAAGGTGAACACTTGACTCTGCTCCGAAACTTACTAGAAAGGCGAAGTTGATACCTTCTTTTAAGATGAACTCCCCTTTCAATTCAAGTGCTTCTGCTCCTGTGAATTCCAGTAGTGAAGATAGAATTCCAGTCCAGTGTTTGTCACCTGTGTTCATGGCGGCAGGAGCGGGGTAAAGAAAAGAATTCAGAGCTAGTGAGGAAGCGGCTTAATATAAGGGCCACTAATGAAAGGAGTGCGCTGGCAATTACGTATAGGGCCTGCTCGATACCTCTTAGTTGGATAACCTCTGTGCTAATGGATTTATTGATTTATTGATTTGCCGGGAGCTCGAACTACCTCTGATTATGGCCCAATTCCATGATACCCTCGGGCTCTCATCTATCTATGGCAACTGTCTTACATCCTCTGTGCTAAGGTAGTCGTATAACCTCTGCACTAAAGCTCAATCCTATTATTATATGATTGATAATTCCAGGGCAAGCTAACCTTTCTGTCCTTCCCACTGATGAAACTCCCCTTTCTTTCAAGATTGACTTCCCGCTTCGTTGCTTGGCCCTTTTCCAAGATTTGTAAGAGTGTGAGCACTCGTTAGGTAAAGAAAGGCCGGCAATCCATTTGTGGTTCTACTCACCCGAGAGGAAGGTTGGAATCCGCCCCATACTATTCTGATTCGAGAGTTTATGCTTCCACTCCGAGGGCTGCGAACCTGTGTTATAGGCGGCTTGGCTTATAGCGCCCAATGTGATCATTACTAAAGATTTCGATGACTTTTATTCATAGAAAAAAGCCAGCTCTATAAGTCGATTACCAATTGATATGGAAAAAGAAGAGGTAACCCCGAGACTCCGATAAAGTACCGAGCTCAACGCTGCCTCTCCCACTCTACTTTTCATACGAGTTACCTTCAGTCCCCTTAGCCGGAAGAGAAAGAGAATCCAAAGGTTAAGGGACATAGCTCTTTTTCATCGTTCAAGACGAAAGTCAGCTTCCCAGTGAGTACGCTACTCGGGAATTCTATAATGGAATAAGATAGGCCGTGATTAATGGGACTAATTGAGCAGAGATCCCATCCCCCCCTAACGCCTACGCTTTTGATTGAAAAGAAAGTGTATTAATGGAAGGAAAGGAAAACTCTGAATTTCTTAATGGAATAGGAATGGACATCCCTATACCAGGGAAAGGGGAAGCTGGAAAGAAGCTGAACCCTGGTTTTGTATTCTCCACTGACTTGAAGATGTAGACGAGGTTATAGGTCAGTAGACGCAAGACAGTTACCAAGTCTAAACAGCAGTGATTGAGGACTTTTGGCCGCCGGGCGATACTTCACCTCGAAACCCTGTGGAATAAAATCAAATACAGAGAAAATCGATTGATATCAAAAAGGAGTGCTATCGGTGACCGCCACATCTCTTTTCCGCTTGAAACTGGTATTGGTGATTGGTCTTTCTGAGTGTGAATATCATTAGAATCATTTGATATGCAGCTTTCTTTCATCATATGGTTTAGAGCTAGACTCCGTTCTTCCATTAGCCAATAGTAGTTTCCTAGTCTATATCCCCCAAATATAGTGAAGCTCCAAATCTGATTCTATTGATATTGAAATACGAGCTCAATTACATCGATACTCGACTTACAGTTAAATGATAGTAGGAGTAAAGAAAACAATCCTGTCAGTGTGAGAGAAAGAAGCAACATTTGGGTTCCCCTGAAAATGTCTATGCTACGGCTATCTCCACTTATTTTTAGGATACTATGTAATAACGAAGCTGTAGTACAAGAATGATAATGAATCAGATGCCTTTGCTATTGATTCAAAATGTACCTAAGAAGCTGTTATCACTCGTTGCTTCGAACAATACAAATTGAGCGCAAACTACCAAGGATTGCTACGGTATTACTTAAAGCAGTGGGATCCTTTACAAGCACACTACTAGGAGGAGTTAACGGGTTAGCTTTTGAGCGAAAGGCCTGAGCTAGCATTCCGTCGCTAAAGAGTTCCTACCTTGACTAACCTAATAAAAGCTTACAGTTGTTGAGTTTAGTAGCTTAGTTGGCTAGGATCCTTGGGAAGGAGCCATAGGCGAGAGTTAAGGAGTTTAAGAAGGAGTGGCAGCTAGAGAACTTCTTCTTTCTTGTCTAAATACATACCCTTCTATCTTATCTGTTAGTCTATACCTCATTCATGGATTAGAGTTTGTCCCTTCTTTCTTGTCTAAATACATACCCTTCTATCTTATCCGTTAGTCTATACCCGACCTAATTAATGGATTAGAATGAGTCCTTTAAGTCACTGACATTTCCTTACAGTTCGTTCAAAAGAGTTACACAATCAATTGAGAAGGATCTTTCTGCAACCCGATCTTCAATAAGCTAGGCCAATATCCGATTCTGACTTAAAGAGCTTGGATTTCTCTCTATCTGTAGAAAGTAAGAAGGACTGTAATGCTTTAGAATTAGGATAGCGACTACCGGAAGATGCATCTCATGCCATGGTTATTTGGAAAGAATAGGCTGCTATTTTTTAGGAATCAGGAATGAAGGAATGGATGGGTCTAAATAGCTTATAGTTAGATCGAGCCAATAGAATGTCCTAAAATCCGGATAAATGACAGGAATGAGTTTCTAGGAGCTTCCCTTCCTATCCCTCTGGTCGAGCCGAACCTAGCTTTTTTTCTCAAGGATTGGGGACAGATTCTTTTATTGGCTTGAAGCTTTTAGGGATTTGTATATCCCCGAAAGGGCAACAAGGGATAGCAAGAGATAACAGCCCGAAGAGGAACTCCAGCAAAGGAAGCTAAGAAGAGTGGTTTAGCAGCTTTCTATAAGGATAGCTCAGGGCTCGCCTTCTCTCTGCTTTGAATCAACTGCCTGGTCTTGATCGATCCAGTAGAATATGATATGTTCCATCAAGTAGAATATGATATGTCCAATCAAATCAATCGCTCTTTCATTTCTATGAATCACTTTATTTATATAGTTCTGGATGAGTAGTGGGAGTGAAGGACTGCGTCTGGACTCTTTTCAATAGGAAGAAAAGCCCAAAGTGCAAATAATCTAAAAAGCGGATGGATAACTTGGTCTTTTAATAACTCTAAATAAGAAGCATCACATAAAAAAACCAAAGGGAATTCCTGCTCCGTATTGGATCTCGTTCACATTCATCCATTTTCATGTATTTCAGAACCTGCCATTGTAGCGCTTTCAAGGGAAACCCTTATAGAAATCAAAACTAAGGAAAGCAAAGCATGGGCCTGGCCTATCTCTCTCAATCGGTTGAATTGGTAACGGCATTGCCCATTGGCCATCCGTCCACAAATCATCTGAAAAAGTAGGTCGATTCCCCCCCGACAGATGTTGAATCACTTGTGGAATCCTTTCCAGAAAGAGATGCTCATCCGCTCGGGTTAGCTAGGTAGAGTGGCAGGCGAAATCCTTCTATCTTTATAGATATAGAGTCGCCGGCGAGTAGCGGTTGAGTGTGCCAAGCCGGGGAGGAGTTATTGCCGATAATTCCAGCTTTGCAAGATGGTCAAGGAAGCAAGGCAGTGTCTCTCTCGGAGTTTTGGGTTATGGCATAAGGAGGGGAGAAACTACTAAGACAGAAGTATAAATGCCAAGAAACATTGATAAAGCCAGGCTAAGAGGTTCACAGGCCATACTTCCACAAGTATACCAGGCGAGTTGAGGTCGGCAAGGTAACCCACAAAGATGTTTGGTTCCAATGAATTGCACCGGCAGTCCGGGCCGGGTCCATATTTTCATTTTCGGAATCAGTTGGTGTTGGCGATAAGAATGAATGGCAAGTAAGGGTAGGGTAGTCTAATCCACTTGATAAGAAGCCGAAGCGGGATAAGGATAAGTGTTAGGTGGAGGAAGCTGTATAAAGAAAAGAATGAGTTCGAGTATTGTATCCGACAAGTCCTATCAAATTATCTGTTCTTATTAGAAGATGTAATTTCAAAAAGATCAGTGGTATTGAAAAAGCTGCTTCTTAACTTGATGGTTCATCTGATCCAATAGGGCAAGAAAGAAAGTAGTAAGGAACTCGGCTAATGTGGAAACACACTTCATAAGGATAAGTTAAGTATAAGTGAAGCTGGCTAGAATCTAGTAAGGGCAATAAGGATAGGGTGAAACTACTTTCTAAGGGATTGAAGCGGGAGATAAGTTCCAGAACCAACCTTTCTTTGGCTACCTACCAAGCAAGCTACATCCCCCATTTACTTATCTCTGTCTACGCCCCGCTTTGGGCACAGGGATGCACTGGTTTCCCTTTGACTATATTCTTTTTATTGGACTGGACTGGACGGATTACGGGAATGCTTCAGGTGGCATAAGAAATAGCTCTTTCTCTTTTTGCTTGAAGAACTATTCTCTAAGCCTTATATGTAGATTTGGAAGATGGAATCAGAGGACTAAATGATTAGTGGTTCGGTGGAACCAGAGGTGCAACGCTAGCTTATTCTTTGAGTGTCATATGAACTTTCCAGTGGTATTTCAGATCATGTGCAAGAAGTTCCTTCACACACCGGTCAAAGTGGCTATAAGCGCTAAAGTCAAGCAAGTGAGAAAAGAAAGCAATCTGTGGATCCGCCTGCCGGTGTTGAACCGCTCCGCTCCTGCCGCGGCCAATTACTTAAGGGCAACTATTCAATGACGCGCTTTTAGCTCATTTACTCTCCACTTCTTTAAGCATCTACCAGATTAGATACTTTACTTGGAACCCTTGCTTTCACACTTAGGAACTCTAAAGAATAGAAGATAATGCCACCTAGGAGCAGATCAATGTTCTCAAGAAAAAGAAAGAGAAATCACGAATCTATAATGTTGCCCACCAGAACTAGCTTTAAGAATCTATTGCTTACTCACCTTCTAAAGCAAGCCTCAGATCCAGCTTGAGATCTTTCTCTGGTTGACTCAACGGAGCTTGTAGAACAACTTGCGTGATACCCAGTTATGATCTCCTACTCCCGATGAAGCTTCTGTGCAAGTGAAAGAAGGAAAGTCGACAACATCATATGAATCAGCAGTCCCAGGAGAAGGAAAGTCGACAACATCATATGAATCAGCAGTCCGAGCTGTCTTTGTTGGCGCTCTCCAGTGAAGAATTTCAGAATGGAATGGAAAGTGGGAATTGCGAGTCTCTCCTAAAGCTAGAGGATTTACCTAAGTGCTGTACCTTTAAGTGAACAGTTTAGCAGTAAGCGGGGCCAAGCTTAGTAGTTAGTAGCGCTAAAGGCGCCCCGCCAGATTGTCTGAAGGTCTTGAAATCCAAGTATTTGTCACAAAGTCGCAGTAGTCCTAATAGTGTTATTCCTTGTGATCACATCTTACCTAACTCAATTAGCTTGACATAAATAAGATCAGAGGGATCGGGCTAGTGAAAGCAATCTGTTTTAAAGCATGTGAGAAATCCAAATCTAGTCTGTGATCAAGCCAGCCAGAAGCAAGCATCCAAGAAATTCCAAACGAAAAGCGACTTCTCTCGACCCCGGCGTATGCTTAGAAGTATATCAAAGGTTTGATCGGTAACTTGACTCGGTCTGACGGCGAAACCCTGCTTTAAGACAACTCAAAGAACGACAACAGGACGGATTCCCGAACCTATCTCTCAGGTTGACTTTCGCCTTAACCTTCCCTTATAGCTTCGTCGCCAACTAAGAAATCTTCCTTGATAACTGTATCTGTTCCTACTCTGACTTAAGACGGTCTATACCCTTTGCTTGTTCTGTTTACTTGAATGGAATTTCTCATTGAGGCAGGCACTCCGAGTTGTTTCTTCCCGTTGCTTTAAGAGTGACATAAGAGAAGCAGTTAGCTGTTTGTATAGAATAGAGTTAGTTAAGAGACGGAACAAGTCAAGTTGTAAGGTGTCAAATTAATGAGTTGGACAGTTTCTGAGTGGAAATAGATTCCACAAAAGGGGAGGTTCCCCGCGATGCGATGCAAAAGAAGCCTTCTTAAGCGGGAACGAACACCTTTATGAATTGCCTTCTTTCCTCTGCGCTAACTGAGTTTGAAAGAAGGGGGATGGTGGGTATTTGAAAAAGCCTATGCCAGGTGCTCGATAAGATGGATATTCCAATAAAGCCTCTTCTCCTGCTCTTCCAACTTCCACTTATGATTCAGTTGTAGGGTAAGAAAGTGACGTTCAGTTCTAGCATTGTCAGCTGTGGAATTGCCTGTTGTTCGAGTTTCCGTTCTTCCTGTGGGGCTGGGTCTTGAATAAGTCGTATATATATACTATGTCTTTTATGGGTCTGTGCTTTTGCTTTTAGAATCCCGCAATGGAAGTTTCCGTTTCTTCTACCATTAATACTGTTTCATGAGGAGTGGCACTTATCCCTTACAGACCATACTTTGATACTCTGGCTATAAGATCTTGACTCTCTTGGGATTATCAGAGTGTCATATTCCACTTTGGATTCTTTCTGCCTTCTACTCTATATCCAATCTTTTTCCCTACCTGTCGCTCTCTTTGGGCGGCCTGTTGATGGAGCGGGAGTATGGGTCTCACTTTTCTTATTTGATTTCCAAGCTAAGCCTCTTCTCTTGTCTTGAGTGGCATTTCAAGTTGCTTCTCTCTTTCCTGGGTAAAAAGTGCTAGTTGGTGGGCATTTGGAAAGCATTTATATGAGTGGAGTTTATGACGCTTAAGCAAGGTTCAGAGTTCTTTCCTTGTGTAAGCGAATCTCCCATGTTGGATAGTTTAGTGGTCAGGAGTGTGTGCCGTTTTCTTTAGAATGTGTTTAGTTCCGCGTCTTTCATAGCCTAGGGAAAGCGCTGAGTAGAGTGCTGGGTCTCCTAGCTTGCTAGAGTGCTTGGTCTCCATGCTTGCCTTCTCGTTTTTCTTTCACTCAGTCAGTAAGTCATTCGTCCCAGCTTTCCTTTCTTTCTTCTTGTCCCGAAAGCATTTCTTTCATAGACATAGAACGACTTGCCCGTAGGTCGTAATGCTACGCAGAAGTGGTTTGGTAAGCCTTTCTCTTCTTTATCTTTATAGAAAGTCGCCTGTCTGCGGTCACTCTCTCTTTCGCTGTCCAAGGGGAAATGGGAGCACGAATACTGACTAGGGACGGACGGAAGGGACTTAGCCCAGCACTAACCGAAGCATAAGAGCGTCAGACTTTCGGCTAGTATTCCGACGATTCAGATGATTAACTTGCCTTAACCTCCCTCACAGTGGTATTCCATTCCCTCTTGCATTTGATGCCATCTTATTATAGGATTCAGATGATTCACTCAGCAAGAAGTTACGTATCAAGCGACTCGAGCAGTCAGAGTTTCTTCCATTGCCTTAAGAAAGAAAGAAGCTATTGTTAGTAAAGCTGCGACAACAAGACCATTAGCAGCAGATGATTGAAGAGCGGATGCGTTGAGGCTCTGAAAGACCTAATTGAAGACCCAAAACTCTAACACCAATAACTTCCATAACACCAAGGGCGGATACGACAAGAGCTCTTTTGAACTCACCAGAAAGACCGGCGAAAAATGGTAAGACCAGTAACTCCTCCAAGGGCGTATACTACAACTCTAACAACCGGACACCAAGAGCACTTACGAAAGAAGCGCAGGCTTTCAGCTCCTTGCTTTCAAATACCCAACTTACTGAATCTAGGCTCTGCATTCCTAATACGGAATCGCCCGCAGGTGGTATCGTATAGTATAAGAAATGCCACATCTGCTTGAAATTCTTCTATGCGCTATTTCGAATTCCCAGTGCGATAGACCCAATAGAAGGAATTCGTGGGTATGATCCCTTATTTAGGAGTTAACCCGTAATGGGCCTAAAAAGAACATGGATTAGGCCAGTGGATAGCCGGATGGATTCTCTAAGCAAAGCCTATAAGCAAAGCGACTCTCTAAGCCAACTACTACAAAAAAGAATGAAGCAATCCCCCGTTGTTCTCTTTTCAAAGCTGTCTGACAGTAACCACTACCTGAACTGGTGCCTACTTCCTATGACATAAGGTAATCGCCTAGCTGACTTCTTTGCCTTTATACTTGCCGTACTGACTAACCGCGGTATTCGAACTGTAGGCTTTACTAACTCCCTTCTATTTAAGACCCATAGACCAGTGCTACTGGCTTCCAGAACTACCTACCAACCCAAGTGTAAAGCAGAAAGCGACTTCTTTGAAAAACACTATGAAAGCCAGCAACAAAGCAAGGAGGAGGTTTCATCAATGGCGAATAGCAAGAGAGTTTCAAGCAAGCCACAGACAGAGAGCGCGAACTATTAATTCGATTATCTAATTCTTATATATAATAGTAGTTTGAAGTTAGTAAAGCAAGCCCCTTGAAACAAGGCTAGGGCGCTTACCCAGGAAACATGGTTTCATTGTTCTTTTCATTTAGAAGCATTGGCCGTATAATCCAATATTGACGGTCTAGATCTGTCGATCGATACCTTGGTCTTCCAGCAGTGCTATAGGCTTTTGACTCTCTCTCTCTCTATGGGCTTCGGGCGTTAGCCCTAGATCCTTTTACAAAATCCTCCAACGGTGAGACATCGTGTATGACTTTCTCAACGGTGAGACATCGTGTATGACTTTCTCTTAAGACTACAGAGGTACGTAAAGTCGAGGTCCCTAAATTCCACTATCTCTTCATCCGGGTTACCAAGACATAGACTCTGATTGCTTGGTCTCAGGGCGCTTACCTTAGGGATCGCAGCTTCGCCTCATCCGTGCTCATTGGAAACCTTTACTATTCAATAGATTCTGATTCCATCTTGATTAAGAAAAAGTGTTGATGTTTGCCTTGACTTCTCCCAGCGCTGCTCAAGAATCATTTTGGTATCTACTACTCCGGTACTACCCACTCTTCTTTCTATTCTTTCTAAACGTGGGGCTTAGCTTGCTCGCCCACTTATCCATGCGTTCTTTGGTAGGCAAGCATCCTTTGGTTTTCCACTTACAAGAAAGACTTGAGTGAATTACGCTGACTCTTGTAGACCGCTCTCCTCGCTTTTTTGGTTATTATCAATCCTTCTTTCTTGAGTTGGGTAGCCACATGATAATTGGCTCTTCCTTTCCTTCCTTTGGTGATGAAGTTTGGCCGTCTGTCTTTCTTATTGTTTCTGAAATAGAATAATAGATAGATGGTGATCCCTGCTCTTAGAAAGTCAAGTCACTCTCTTGCTGCTTCTATTTCACGCTTCCGCTAAAGCTCTAGTTCGTTCTATTTTCATTCAATGCTAATAGGCTAGCTTCACTAAGTAGATTCTAGAGCGACCGACTGCCAGACAGAGAAAAAGATTGAATCATATGATCTACGCTCCATAGAATAGGCTGTTACTGAATATGGTCTTTGGGCAGTATCCTTCTTGTCGCAAATCATAACATGTAGCCTAGCATATCTCATAAATATGGATTAGCGTAATCTTTATACCTATTGTACGTTTCCATAATGGTTGTATATCTTGGGAGAAGTTTCTTAAGATCTCACAACAAACAGAGAATCGAATTGTAGTGAATAATTCTATAATTAAGTAACAACACTTCCACTTTGAGCTGTGTTTTTACGCTTTTCTATATGTTGTGTATATATCTCTTCAACTTATTAATCTCATCTATGGAGTTTCGTTCTTTTCTTTCGTATTAGTTCTGAATTGTGCTTACGTGAGTTACAAGAGTCAAGTTAATAAGTGACATAATGTGTACAGTACATTACTGTAATAATCCTCTTTTCCTACTGGTTTATGAAGAATGTTTTGAGTCTATCACGGGTTATTCATTACAGTTGTTAGGGTTTTGTAGGGTTAAGGGAAAGAATGTAGTGGAAGTTTTGGGTCCCTATAGCATAAGTACTACCATGGTTCAGTCAATAATGTGGTGGATTTGGGGTAGCAGTACCGATAGCTTAGCTGGAGTACAGGGTGCAGGTAAAGGCTGAGCGGGATTGCAGGGTTGAAAGTCTCTTTTTCTCAAAACGCATACTCTCCATCAGGGTATAACAAAACGCATACTCTCCATCAGGGTATAACAAAACGCATACTCTCTATCAGGGTATAAGAGGATTCTTTGAGGGAAATAAAGAAGACAAGATCGAGTCTACAAGGATTGATGGACAGAATGGAATGCCCAAGATGAGTGCTCTCTTATTCCGACTTACCCTTATCCCACCGGTCCCTAGCATTGAATGATTCTCCCCCGTAGGAGGGCCTATTCCTTATTAGAGATTATCTTAGATTATAGTTACAAACGTGCCTCTCTTCGCTATCACTCTATAACTAAGCATAGAGTTGAGATAAAAGGCATCCAACCAAACCTTACAAGTGGGGAATTGGTATAAATCCAATGGCAAATAAGGAGTTTTCAGGCAACTAGCGGCCCCAAAAGCATCTATTGTAATAAAAAGAGTGGAGCGGCAGGAGTCCCCGGAAATGATAAAATAAGTGAAATAAAAGTGATCTTTATCCTATACTGACCAAGAAGAGTGAAACTACTAGCAATAGGCCTTCCTTTACTGTCTCTTAATCTTACTGGCCCGGCCCACCTTTCACTCTTGAACTATGAAGAAAGGATCTGAGTTCCCGCTCTCGAGGCTTGTACTTGTTCTTGAAATCCCTACATTCACCCTTAAGTATGCCCGTACTTGATCTCACTCTTACTATCCCTCTTTTCACTCTTACAGGTAAAGGTTTCAAACCACTTCTCTTGCTCTTAAGTCTTTTGATTTCACCTAAGATTCTTCTACTAGTGCTACCAATACTTGTTCTCATAACAAAGGGTCGAGCATTACCCCTCCTTAGCGAAACTACTATACCAATAACCAGAATAGAAACCGGGCATAAGAGAATCAACTTATTCTGGTCTTCTGTTAGCGCCCCGAAAGCTCACATTATTAGATGGCGATGTAGCACTTTGGCTTCTGTACTGAAGGTGGAGTTCCAGTTCTCAAGTTGTCTACGAGTTATGTTACTTGTGTTTGTCTGCGAGAGAGGTGATTGTGTCGGTGAACAAGTAAGCTGTTCAGAAAGTAGATTTCCAGTTCCGAGATGTAGGCATTCTTTCTGTCTATGAAGGCGGAAGGCCTAATTGATTTAATTGAAAGATACAGATAGAGCAGGTGAGGAAGCAGAAGCACTAACAACAGCAAAAGAAAGATCTTTATCTAAAGCCGAAGCCGACGAACAAAGGACTTGAAGTTGACTGTTACTAGAAGTTGCTGACGCCACGGATTTGGGCTATTTTATCCAGGCTTCTGTATCAAAGCCAGTCGACAACATCATATGGCTAACTAACCTACATCTATAAGCCCTAGCTCGTTACCTCTTCTCCCGCTGAGAAATCCCTATTATTCTCCAGACACTCACTCCTTTGTTCAAGCGTCAGGCGCGAAACTGTGTTCGGGTGCTGAAAGCCTTGAAGAAAAAGGGTTATCTCACTTTATCGGTACATTACCTCTGTAACCCACGGTTCTTGCGAAAGCCCTGACATGCCATTGGTAGTGAGTTGGCCACACGCGATGCTCTTATGCTTTAGCCTAGTGTTACGCCCCCCCGAAACTCAAATGGGCGAACCTTCCATGTGGTCCCGGTACTCGGTAAAGAATATTATGGAATAGAAGCGAGTAAAGCCGCCTCGGAGACGAAAGACTATCCGACACACATAATCATTGCATGTAGTAATAGCCTTGGTATGAGACGAGCAGATGATCCTTTAAACTGTCTTATTAACACAATGATAATTACTATCAGCTACGACACTGCCCCCTCTGAATTCAATGCTTACCCCAGCTCCTCCCCCAATGAACTCCTGTTTCTAGAAATAAGGGCGACAATAAGACAAATGGAATCAACCACACCTTCGCAGTACACTTAGACCTCTTTCATTGAAAAGGAGAATCCGCTTATACACTAAAAGTAGGGGCCCCCTACCGAAAGCAAGTGGGATAAAGTGTTTCAAAGGTTGAAAAAGTCACTCATTTCTCTGACTTACACTAAAAGCTATACTTCTAACTAATAGCTCAAAGGCACATGGCGATAGATGCTTCTTGTCCTATCTTTTTCAGTAAGGAAGAAAACACTTTGCATGCCTTTCTGGACTGTGAGGTCGCTTTGGTAATGTGAGCTGGCCTACTCTTTTAGTATGGAGCCACGAGTAATCAATTGGATTTTTATTGGAAGTCTCTTTTTCTCATTTGGATGGTGGGCCTTATATATGTGCTCGTTGTATGTCTGTCTCATCTGTTACGTTTCCTCATTTTCTATAAGATCGTTGCTTTTTTAGGTGTGACGACAACTTTCTCTTCTTTTATGAAATATGTCTCTTCGGGGGGCCGCATGAAAATGGAAATACTGAGTCCTTTTGAAATAGGCTGTAGTATTGAGTCGGATAGGAAGTATTGAGTCGGAATCCAGCTCAGAGTCAATTAATACTTTTCGTAATGTTATTATGGCAGATAACGAGGCGGAGTTATATAGAATAAGAAGGATCAGAAGATATCTAGAAGAATAGAAGGATCAGATATCTAGAGCGGCAGGACTACTAGAACGTGTCCCCCCAGAAGAATAATGGTTCTTATTCCAGACTTTTGATAGAGCACTTCGATCAAGCTCTGAATGTCGACCATTATCGCTTTTCTATGGGATATCTAAGTCGACCATTATCGCTTTTCTATGGGATATCTAATATATGGAATTCCCCTTTTTAGAGAAGAAGGCAATGTAGCAGGACCGGCTCCAAAATCTCATGATCAATTCCAATCATATTCATCGAATTATGAAACTGGGCCCTTATACCGATGTCAGAAAGGAAGCTACCAACTAGATTAAGTCGAAGAAAGGAAGCTACCAACTAGATGAAGTCGAAGGTAGAGCCAGTGAGCAGCCTAAGCCATGCTTTTCAGCGACATATCATAGAGGGCAGTCTCAATTCCTTTATTAACCAACTGCCTGAAGACGAGACACAAGCGATACAATCTATATTCTATCGTTCATTCTACCGAGATTTTGAACTACGAGGATTTCCGCCGCTCCTTGGGCTTGCCGCTCCCCTATTTTCGGTGGAACTACGTCTGACCTGATCCCTATAAAAAGCGGGGGGGAAATACAGACACTTTTGAAAACCTCATTCCATTCATTTCTAGGCGGGGCCGGATGGTTGTTTGATTCTACAAATAGTTAGTTTAAGTGAGTTGGATGACATAAATAGATAGTTTAAGTGAGTTGGATGACATAATGGATTACCTTCTACGGGAATCTTCCTCTTTTTCCCTAGTCCCAATCTATTAGTGGTTATTAATCTCATTCTTTTGTGGCAGTTTTACTTTCTTTTGCTGTCGTGCCAGGCGCTTTTCTGGGTTCTACTTTCTTTCTCTGGGATTTGGATTCTATCTAGCCAGAGTCCGTTTCCGTTGTTGACTATACAATCAATATCAGTAGAACACTTTTGACCAGTATTTGTTTGCTCTTCAATGTACAAAAAAGGATAGGAGATCATTTCGAATAAATAAAGTCAAGGTTAGAAAGCTAGTAGGGAAAAGCCAGTTGTTTTTTCCTTGCTAAAAAGAAAAGAGTGGTGCTTCTATTCTAATGGAGCTAATAAGCGCTCTGACTATATAATTGACAACCTATACTATACACGTGCAGGGGTTTCTCACATCTACCAGACTAGATAAAGATCCCTTATTCTATCGAGCTAGCCTACAAAATATGGCATACTCCTAGAATTCAGAAAGACTACTAGAAATATTCGAATTCATAAATACCACTGGAAATCTGATTAATACATTATATATAGAAATATAGGACACCTATCTGGGATTTGCTTTCAAGTATTTGACTAACATTCTAATCGTGGGGGTTGGAAGTGCAGAATACCATTTGATTGTGTTTTTTGCTTTGGCAGAATACTCTCATAGGCTTGCTTGCCCATCTGGAACTCCTTTCTTGTAGTTTCTTTTTACCTCGTCCCATCCCGGGGTACTAACTCTGTAGAATTGAATCCCTCTTCGAGCCTGTTCCATTGGGGTACAAAGTTCGCCTACACATTTCGATTGAGAAAATGGGTAAGCGCATCCTCCTCCTTTTGCCTGCCGCCCGGCGCCCCAAAGAGGATAGGATACAACTAAGCGCTCAGGACGAAGACTTATTCCACAAATACCGCGACACAACAGCAGTTCCAGCAGTCCAATAGTATTCTGTTTACTCCCGAAAAGGGTCTAGTTTAAATAGTCGTTAGTTTTCCACGTGATTCGAAATAGTAGGGTGGAATCCAACTCCTATCTCGTTACGCTGAGAGCTCCAGCTGGGTTATAGAGAGGCCGGGATAAGACCTTTCAATGGAAGGCCATTTTCCGCCAGGCAGCACTATAGAGAGACCTTTACAGATCTTCTCAAGCAAGCAAAGCAGTAGAATGATTATGAGATAACTCTCCCTTAGGCAGGAATGGAATTGATATGCTATTGAGAAAGAAATCAGACTCCTCCCACCATGCAGCGTGTAGGCGCATTCTATGATGTTAGAAGGCTATCGGCCCGGGCACTTGGAGTACGGCACTGGGTAAATAGCTATGTAAACGGAGCTCTGTCACAGATAGAGCGGGGACTTCCTTAGTGAGTGGTACATGAAGCCCATGTCAAGAAAAGCTTCAAAGTACTGATTGCAATGTAATAGCTTCAAAGTACTGATTGCAATGTAATATAGTATAGCCCAGCCCCTTCGGTTGTAGGAAAGGAATCCGGGTCCATTCCGGAATGATGAAGACCGATAGAATATAATACCCCAAGCCACTTTAGGATTTACCCTACATATACTCGGGACCAACATATCAAACTATATTTACCTTTCCTCTTTCTATTGTACAGGTCAGGCAATAAGAGAAAGTATAGATCGGCTCATTCATTACAGTCAGGGTTCCGGGAAGTCAATAATTGATTTGTATTATCAACAATGGGTGACCTTTTACCCCAAATTACTTCTATGGGCGCAGGGGTTGTCAATTCTCTTGTGGATAACGGATCATTAATGTCATTAAGGGGTCAAGGGACAGAAAGAATGTCTACGACGAACAAAAGACTTGAGGAACAGCTCACTCCTAACTTGACTCACTGAATGGAATATCTCTATAATGACCCTATTATATACATACTACTCCCTTCTTCTGTATCTGTATAAGATTATACAAGTACTGTTTCATCTGATCCAACAGATCTTGCTTCAGCAGATTCTCTGGATTGTAATCCTTATTCCGCTCTTTCTTCTTTTCTTCCTCTAACTGTGCTCGCCTTTCCTTTAGTACCCTTCGAGTGAGCGCTCTCTTATACGTTGCTAGTTGGGTTCCCCGAGAAACTCCCTTCTTTCTACGTGACGAGCTTCTTTCTTCCCCTAAGCTTCCAGACAAATCTTTGCTTGTTCCTTGGTTGTTGAATGAAATAATCAATCAATAAATACAGTAGCGCACATAGTATAGAGGTAAAGTCAACTCACTGCTTCCCTTCCGCCATGACTTCATTAAGCGATTGTCACCGCGAGTTTCTTCTTTCAAATTATATAGCTTGTTGCAATTGATATAATGAAAATAGGATAGCGGACTCCTTATCGTATAGCTTACTCCTTATATAGTAATCGGACTCAAGAATATCATTTTGGCGGTAGGAATCCTAATTATAGGACAGAGACAGCGGGAGTTCTATTATAGGACAGAGTCGTCAGCGGGAGAATATGCGGGTCAATAATCTGGATCAGAATATGGATCAGGTACAGGATTTGCAGCGATATAAGTTCTTGGCTAACCGAGTGGAGTAGTTGAATTATAGAAAATAAGCGGGGAGGATGCAGGCGCAAGAATATAGTCCCAGAGTTGCGAGCCCTTGTATAGAAATAAATATAGGGTAATTCGAAAAGAAGATAGATCATCAGCAGTGAGAAAGTATGCTGCAAGCGAAGTCCTTTTTTGTCTTTTTGTAATCTAAGTTAGTTTCATTACGGGTGCCCTAAATATAGATTCTATTCTTCATGAGCTCACGTAAGTCTTGAAGAAGTGGTGGTGGGAAGTCTTTTGACTTCATTTTCTTCTATATAATATGCTATAAGGAAGCAATGCTGTGCTTTTACTCAAATCCATATTAGCAACGCTCTCTTCAATTCCACAAGCGTAGACGACGAGAGAGGTTAAGGTTATTGTGCTGAAGTAACAGAAGACGTAGTTACAGAATTCTCTGCGCGAGTTTGAATCCCTAGAATCCGTTTGTTTGTCATAGAATAGAGCGGTGATTTAAGGTAGAGTTAAAGTTCTCTAGTAAGCTTATGTATGAATTGCCAGTAAAAGAATAAGAAAGAAAGTCGACTCGATCAAATACAGGATCCTAGGATTATAAGTTGTTCCCTTTTCTTCCCTTAACTGCTAAGCCAATATACTATTCTCCTTTCCTTCCCATGCCTAACACTGTCTTATTACCCCCTTTCCTTCCCATGCCTAACACTGTCTTATTACCCCCTGTCCCGAAATGCTCTGATAATGCTTTGACGCCCATAATCTTGATCAATACTTGAGAACAGAAAAAAGAAAGATCATGAAAAAGCACTGCTTCATCTCTAATAAGAGAACTATTACACCCAAAAACACTCTACTTCAGTACTTTGAGCTTCAGCGGGACAATCACTATCAGGCAATTATGTTACTGACCCCCACTTTATACAACTGAACCTTAACCACTTTCATCACTGCTTACTTAATCATCTCTCTATAATGACATTTGATAGAAAAACGACTCCCTTCTTATTGCACTTGCGCCGAGGCCACCAGTGACTCTGTGAAAAGAGAAAAAGGAAGATCGCAAATTCAGATGTAGCCCCCCGGGTTGCAAGCTGACTTTCTCTTTCCCGACAAGCGATCCGCGGGCTAGACCAAGGAAACCTAACCATAGAGTACAATATGCACTGTAACGAGAGACAATGAGGAGGCTTACTTCATTGCGAAAGAATTCTAGAACACCCTTATAGACTCTATAAACCACTTGTTCCGGCTGAAAACATCTACGAAGACAGGACTTGCTTCGGGAGCTTCTGCGCCAACACCAAGATACTATACTCTGGCCTGGGCCCGCACTGCTTCATCTAGACACTGTTTCTTCTCGAGTAGACTTTCCCTTACTTGCTTCTTATGCTGATTACCCTAATTCTGGAACAGCATCTAATCCAGATCATGCTTCATATCTTGTCGCCTTAACGGATTCAACAAGAACAGTCCTTTCATACAGAAGCTTCAGATCTCGGAGACAAAAGAAGAACTGAAAGATACTCAAGGTGCTGAAAGCCTCGAAGAGTCGTTTCCCCGCAGACGAAAAGGAGGCTATGTAGTATACGCTTGTCGACTTGCTAATTACTCATACTAACGCCGATGAAGAGGAGCTCCCTTTCTTTAGCCCTGAGTCTTTTTGCTTGTTGTGTCAAGGAAAACAAGTAATGGAACTTGCAACCGAGTCAACAACTCCCTTCCCATTTAGGCAATCAGAATGCATTTCCTCTCTAGCGGTCAGGTCAAGTCAGCAACAAACGGTTCTTCAGTGAAAGGATGGATCTGAGTTAGGCTGTTAGGTCTATCGGGCGAAGGGAAGCTGCAATCGGTTCGTTCATCAATCTCCGTTTAGTTTCTAGGTGTAGGTTATGGCACATTCCTTAACATCATTCAATATATAGCATCAGAACAAGCAAGAAGATCTTCATAGGTCGGATAAAGTTCTTATTGAATAAGAGGATTGAGCTCAGCTTGAAGGTAGAGTAAAGCTTTTATATAAGGGCAAGGCAAGGGTGGAAGTTATTAGGTTCAAATGCATCAGAAAGTACTGTTTATTAGTTTCAATGAGATATTGACCATAAGAGTCGTTTCCGTTCATCGTCAGAAAGTGGAGTTACAGTTCTTGTTGTTGTAAACTCTCAATCTCAATCTTAAGTGAAAGCCTTCTTTCTCATCGCTTAACCCAGGGTATAAACTCATTGAATGGAAATTGGACCTATGTTGTCTTTCGCAGCGCAGTAAGCCGTATCAAGTAGAGTGGAAATAGGAGTGAGGATTGTGAAAGATGGGTGTCTTGATTGTATAGAAAAGGAGTCATACGAGAGAGAATTAAGCCTGGCCTTACGAGAGAGATTTAAGCGGGACAATCCAATAGTTGACCTTTATGCCTTAGGAGTGAGCTTGTGCGTTGAGCCAGCAGAGCTGTAATAGGTGTTTGTTATCCAATTATAAAAGAAGAGAAATCAGCAGGTAGAGCGAGCAGAGCCAGCTGTGTTATGTTACTAAGGTTAGCATATGTGCACTAAATCCATAAACAAGGAAAACAATACTTGCTCCGGACGGTTGGTAGTTTACAGTGTTGGCAACGAGATCATAAGTGGGATCTGGATCTGAGGAAGGAGCAGGTGAAGGGAGTAGGAGAATCCGCTTTCTCGGGAGTAGGAACAAAAGAAGTTGTTGTTCGAGGAAAGTGGACTATACTCGTTAAGTTCAAAAGTCAGCTACAAGCGGTGGTGTTGGCTTAGAGAGAAGTTATTCTAGTTGGCTTGACATCAGTTCACTACGCGGTTCTAGCTTTAGGAGAGTCTCTTCAGGTGCCAGTTAATTCAGTAAAGTCAGCAGTTAGAGCAGTTACAAGATCTGGTGAGGAAGAAAGAGTAGATGAAAGAGCAGAGAACAGAATTCTAAGGGAGTTTACATGTTAAGGGGAGTTTACAAGTTCAATGGAATTCAAGCTACAGGAGCTACACCGAGATCTTATGTTTGTTGACTTACGCTTACGGAGTTGAGTTAACTGAGTTCTTAGTTCTTTCCCGCTCTAGCTCTCAGTAATGACCTGAATGGAATGTCCTGTTCTTATTGAATATGTTGAATCGAGTGTGGAATCGAGATCGGAAGCCATAGTTGTATCAGAAGCGAGAGAATCAGAGGCAAAAGTGGTATCAAGAGAGTAAGCATCAGCAGCAGCGGGAGAATAGGCAAAACCAGGATCAGTATCTTCAGCGGTAAGTCCTGCCTGAAGTAGATTGATTTCCAGTTCTTGTATAGTCTACTAGTTCTGTTGCAGTAAGTGATTCAGAAGATAGGACAATCAGTTTAGTGTAAGTTCCTCCGATGTTACCGACATCAACATTTAGTGAAGCTCGGGATTCAACTCAAACAGACCCGTGGGCTACTTACTTTCGAACTAAAGACTCTATACTTGAAGAATGGAACGAGGAATGGGATTCAGTGCTTGTGTTAAGCAAGTAGTAATTAGAGAACCTAAAGAACACCTGCCGCTGGCTTAAGTCTTGGATTTAGTGGTTTGAGTCTAACTCCCTACAGCAGCAGTCTGAGGCGCACTGGTTTGAGTCTATCACTCACCCGTTCCATTCTTGTTGTTAGTGCTATCAGGTTCGTTGGCACTGCTTTAAGGCTGCGATGCACCGGTCGAAGTCTGTCACTCCCTGGTTTGGTTCACCAAGCAACTACTGATGTTGCGCGGCAGCTTCGAGTAATCTTTCGCTTTTTTTGCATTTCTTCTCCCATTTATTTACACCTCTGGCCAAGAGGGAAGGTTAGCTAGTCAATTTCAGGAAGTCAACCACCCGAACTCTATTACTCAGGAAGGGAAAGCCCGGAACGAAACTCAATCCATATTCTTAGTCTAACCCACCAACCTCTTCTCTTAGCGCCCTCACTCTACTTTAAGAACCGTGGGCAGCTTACCTTCTATTTGATTCTTTTCATCTTGCGTTCAAGCTGGGTGGCTTAAACAACGACTAATTAGGGCGTTGAGCCTGCTAAGTACTTTTGACGAGTTCCAGATAAAAGTAGAATTCCAGTTCTAGGATCAGTGAAGCAGGTAATATAAGAAACAGAGGAATTGGAGAGCCCACTGCTGGCTGGTAATATAAGGATCGGGATATGAAGCTAACGCGGGAGTATAAGCTAGATCTGAGGAATAAGATGGAGCCAGAGAATCTACAGGAGTAGGAGTAGGGAGGCAGGATCCGTTCTCAAGTCAGCAGCAAACGGTTCTTGTTCTTTAAGTCGACCAAAGAGAGAGAGAAAATCCAGAGTTGGATCAGAAGTGTGAGCTCCCGAATCAGCAGTTCCATTCCATTCTCACTTTGGAGTTTGATCCCGATCCCTTGTTTAATCTGTCGATGTCGGTGCTCTAGCTCTAACGTCTAGGAAAGGTTTACTTGTTTTAAGCAATGAAAGATAGAGTTCGGCAAAAGATAAGGGAAGGGAGTGAGTTGGCGACGAAAGAGAAATATCTGAAGCTGGATCCAGATCAGAAGCGGTGCTAGTTGCATCTTTTGTACAGAAGCAAAATAGAATGCCAAAGTTGCGGTAAAGTAGGAAGTTGACCCACATAGCTGTTAAGTATCAAGTGAGCAGTAAGCGGGAAGTAAAGGAAAGTGAAGTTAACTTGAATCGTATTAAGAAGCTAAGCCAAGAAGCCGAGTGAAAGGGTTACGGTTTTCCTCTTAGCACTATAATCAATGAAGTCTTAGTTTACTGATAGAGAGACAAAGCAATCCGATCTGAAGCTTCTTATCCCAGGCTTCTACGCTCAAAAGAACTGTAGATGATTCTTTGTTGCAAGCCGGCTCTAAGGGCTATTCCTATCCGTACCTATCTGAGCACTCAAATCCATTCCAGCACTGCAATCTGCTCCTCTGCGCTCGAAAGTCCTGTTTCGCGAGTTAGACAATGGAAATGAATCTTTGACTTTAGACCAAGCAAGGGAACAAACAAAGAGTGGGTGGCTGAACCAGCAAGGAAATCCGCTAGTGCCCCTAAGCTTGTTGTGGTAAGTAAATAAAGTTCCGTGGAGTCTGCGGAGTCTCTTTGTGGGCAAGTTTCATCCCGAGCCGAGGACTTCATAATCTTTTTCTATTCTTAAAGGAGAGAGTAAGGAGCAAGTGTAGTTTCTTTGGGTGCTTCAGACAGTATAGTTCCGGGCAGAATCCAAAGGAATAGAGTTCTGTATTGAATAGAATCCTATTGTCATTATTTCATAAGAGGAAGAAGAGGCCTAACTCCCAACGAAGAAAGCACTTGCGCTAACTGAGCTCAAAACAAAGCTAACGCAACGAACACATCTACGAAGACACAGGACTTGGCTATAACAGCTAGCTCCACTCTTTGCCTTGACAGCTCCATTCTCAATTCTATTCTTTTACACCAAGGTACGTAATTTAGCGCATGTGTACTGTATGGATGACTTCTTATCCATTAGGCATTGGCATCAGCTCTTTCAAACGCAAACAAGAATATTTCTAGGAATTTCAGACCGCTGGTGGTTTATCTGATTCTTGCACTATTTGGGTGGTTACTTATTCTATTATTCCCCTTCCCTTCGCTGATGAAGAAAGGACTCGCTCATAACTCTAAAAGAAAAGAAGAAAGGACTCGCTCATAACTCTAAAAGAAGGTGCTCCTGACCCAACAAGTAACTACTAGACCAGAGTGCTGAGCTAGGTCTGCTAGAATAATCGAATATATAAGAAGATAATAGCCTAACCTAAGGGGAATGCCACTCATAAGTCAGAATAGCCCTCCCTCGCCAGCCTCTGCTCTTTCACAACTAATAAGTCATAATTTCGATAAAGAGCATCTTGGGCTAAGGATAAGGGCCACAGGATACAACACAGGATACAACACTGGAAACTTTTTATACCTAACTTGATATTGGATACCATGGATACCAAACTTTATACCTAACAGGAAATAGAGAGAAAGTACAAATTACCCTAAGGAGAATCGATACCGACTTAATATAAGGGCCACTACTCCAGATTCCACTGGACCACTACTTTTGGTTCATGCGTCACACCCTTCTTTCTCATCGAGGGGTGTCACTATGCTTTTTTTCCTCATGTTGCCCTCTTCTGGCTCGGCTCTTAGACCTTTACTTTACCTTTGTTATCTTAGCTAGCGTGGAGCTGATTTTCTACTTCATTCGGTGGGCTACCATGAAGCTTCACTTTACTTGAAACACGCATTCGAAAAGATCCTCTCTCGTTGCCAACACTGGAACGTACCTTGAGGAACCGATTGATTGCTACCTTTGTTCTCTGGGTGGGGTGGTTTTGGGGTGTCCTCCGATTCTCTAATTACCTCTTTTCTTGAGGATAGGAGCATTAACAATAAGTGGGCTTAACGCTTCATCATTAACTGGATCTCGCATTGCTTCTGATGAAACTTCTTCCCTTTGCGCTCCATAAAGAATATATAATGCCTCCGCACCAGGAATTGCACTCGCTTAGCGCCAAGTAAACAAAGAATTCTATGTATGGATCTTCGAGGCCATACACAATTCCTCACTCTTGATGCCACCTAGTTTGGGCCTGTTTCTTCTATATACTACTTTCCTACATAACTAGATAAAGGAGCTGAAAGCCTGACAGGCTACTCAACACTTTCTTTAGACTCAATATAGTATGGGCTTTACTTCGAGCGCAGAAGCATCTTCTTTTCTTGCAGGAATCAAACCTACTTGCTCAAGCCTTAAACTCACTAACACGCTTTATTATACTCCGTTTTTAGTGCTCGAAAGTAATAATGGAATTGTGGAACAGAATGTCATTGCGGATGACCTGACTTGCGCCTTATTCTTTGTCTTCTTCTTATAAAGTCCTATGCTTGTTCCTACGCCTGTTTGCGCTAACTTAGTTTCCGTTGCTTATTTCATTGTTGAATAGAGGAGAGTGTCACACATGATAGAATCCAGTAATAACATATCTGACTGCTTGTTCTGTTGAGATACCATCGTAGAGACTTGATGCCCTTACGGACTGACTTTAGCCTGTTCCTTGATACCGCGCTGCTTCTATATACTAAACCACTTCTTTACATACTTTCATAACAACTTGCGTGTACGACGGCTTATTCTTATTGACTAGACCGAGCTAGCAAACTCTAGCTTCAAATAGGAGCACTCCATTCTAGTAAGAAAGCAAACCAGCAAATTTCTATATTGTGAGTAAACAGTGAAGAGCCAGCAGTCATAGACAAAGGCAGCAAGGAAGAGAAGAGCACAGCACCACGTTTACAACCCGGAGACAAAGTAAGCAAGCATAGAGTCAAATTGGCTTTCAGCACCTTCTTATAGAATAGATACAACTCAAAGAATAAACAAACGGGTAGCTAGATGAAAAAACAGTATTAGCTGGCAAGGTCGACATATTTACACCCCTCCACTCTAAAGTTATTATGGAATTATTCGAAGTAAGCTAACGGAGCTACGCCTTGATACCGCACTGCTTAACTGCAGAAAATCATTGAAACAGGAACAGGCAATTAAGAAGCTTCTCGCATTAACCTAGCTGTAGGGCAGTCAAGGAAAACGAACAGTCAAATCCTGTAATTTCATCTTACCTTAACCGGCCAGTACTTTCCCAACGCTGCTCTGCTCCTCCGCATTTGAACTTCGATTCGGCTTCGGCTTCTGTATAGGATGAAACAGATTGGCTTAGCGCATAAGATTCTTTTCCTGTTTACCCTGCTTGAACTCTAGCTCTTGCTAAGACTAGGATACAAGTATAACATAAACTGAGACCTGGACCTGGACCAGCTTATTCAATTGTTGACTTCCCGCTTGCACCACCGCTTGCACCTGCTCTTGTTCTTGCGCCCGCATCTTCACTTTCTCACTTCACTTTGATACTGTAGGATGCCACTGAACCTCTTCTATTAGGATGAAACAAGATATCTAGTATTAAACTCCTTGACTAAGAGACGAGATTGAATCACTTACCGCTGCTTGCTGCTGCTGATGGTGATTTACGCTGAGTAAGGAGTGAGGTTACCACGGAGGGAGTAAGATGTCAGCAGTTAGGGTTGAGTTCGGGGTTAACACTTATTGGAGTTGAAAGCGGGGGAACAAGCACCCGCTGCCACTCAATTCTCTTCAACAAATACGGAATGGAATGCGGATCACTTCGAAACTCCATAAGCGCAAGGGAGAGAGAGCTTCACTTTAGAACTATCTATAGAAGCAAGCTGGTAATACTTTAGAACTATCTATAGAAGCAAACTGGTAATTATGGAAGAAGAGCTTAACCTATGTCCTGGTCCAAAATGCTATACGCTACTATGCTCTTAGCTAGATTCAATGATTTGGTTTTCAGTGAAGATTACCCGCTTGCATATGACCTCCTTTATACTGATTGACTTAGCGCGGAATTCGAGGAAACTGAGAATATCTCTCGAGCACCAATGATAGGAGAAAGTAAAGACATTGTTTGTGCACCTTCACCCTCTCACACTGGACATTCTGTTGAACAAGGCTAAGCTGCGGGACAATCAGTTTCATTACCAACAAGAGGTGTTCATTATTGATTAGTTTGAACTACTCCACCCGGTTAAGGCGGCTTAAGAGAAACCCCTATTTCTGGTCGTTTAACCTCTGTTCCACTAAGAAAGAAAATAGCGAAATTCTAAAGATACAGAAAGAGCTGGATCAGGGAAAGTTTTGTAAACAAGAGATGAAGCTAGATCAGAAGCCGTTATTAGCCTAAGAACATAGACCTCTGAGTGAGAGTAATTAATACACGTGGATTCCTTCCCGCCTTACCCACACTTAAAGAACTCGATAACACACGACGCGAAATGGCTTGTTTAGTTAAGAGGAAGTGCTATTGCTATATATGATCTTTTCATTCATGTGCATTCGGGGTGCTGAAGAACTAACCGTTAGCCAAAAACTGGACTTGATGATTCTTCACTGCTAACAGAGCTTACTTACTTGACTTTGATTCTTTCTCTTTGTGGGCTAACTCTTGCTTTCCTGACCTATGTGCCTACTACCACTATCTATATGAGTCTGTCTCTCCTTGCTTTCGTTCTGTAACATAACACTCTATTCTCTTACTATCCCTTGGAGAATAAAGAAAGAAACTAGTGCTTCTAAGCCTAATCCCTATAACAGAGTAATTGAACCATTACTTCTACTACTTGCTTGGCCCTCACTCCTAAGAATTTGTATCACACAGCACTTACACCATATGATACTGTATATTTCTATGATGAGCCTGTAGATGGTGGACAGATTTCTTTAGTTGCTGGTTGGTGGGACTCTTGCTTAAGTAGAGGTACACGCTCGTGTAAGTTCAGGGCATCATCTAGTACTGGCGTAGCTGTTAAGGGAAGAAAAGAATCAAGCAGATAACTACATAAATACATTCTCACTCGTTATAACCAGACAAGCAACAGAATATGTAAGCATGAGTTCTTAATGAACGAACTGAAAGCAGTAAACTTCTTATCACTTTCGACACTATCTCTCATCCCCTGACGCCCGTTCAAAGCTGTAACCCACACCCAATGGAGTAGTGGAAGAAGCCTGGCCGAGGTAGCACACCTTTGGGCGATATGCCTTTCCGTTTTTATGCCCAGATCTGAGTTTCTGGATTCTCATTTCAAATGGTTCTCTGGACTGCTTTAATGAAGATGGAGATTGAGGAAAGAAAGGCAGTGTTCTTCTAATCTGGAGGACCGAACCCACGTATGTAGCAAAATATGGGGATGACTTGTGGCTAGGGGTTAGGAAGTGTCTTAGAACTTCTCATACCTTCCAGTTTGTTTCCTTTCTTCTCATACCTTCCAGTTTGTTTCCTTTCTTCTTGGAAGAGCAGCGGATTCCAGTTCACCCCGTTCACAATAATCAAGTTCACCCTGTTCACAATAATAAAGACATGTTAGCTCGAACGAAACTCGAAGAAACAATACAGTCCGCTGCAGGAAAGTTAGGATTACCTTAAGAGAAGGGCTTTCGAAAAGAATCTATCTCTCCATCAACTGCTTCTGTCGTTCTGTGCCGAACCTACCGTGCGTGCCTCAATTGAATCAATCATTGAGTGAGTTGGGGGCTAAAGAGGTAAGAAAATGTAAACTAGGAGCATTCATTACTTTCTTATCTCTTCTCTTCCAATTGAAGCTGACTTACCCCAATAACGGATTCCAGAACTCTGAGAAAGCGAGTTTTGTCTTCTTGCCGGCCGCTCCTCGAGAAGATAGTAGGGTGGGCAAAACTAGGTGATAGAGTGCTGCGGTAGTGCTAGTAAGGTGAACGTGCTAGAGTGCTCTGGTAGTGTGACAACCCCTTTCCTTTCTTTTTCATAAAAGGCTATCTCTATCCTATCTCCTCTGAGCGGTTCTTTCTTTCCCCCTTCTAACCTTAATGGGAGACCTATTTTTCCCTGTCTCTGTCCCCAAGAATCGGAGGGGTATTTACTCCCGAGATGTTTCTGATCCTGCTAAAGTAATGAAGGGATAACCTTTGGAAAGAGTCGTTACGCTCTTATATGCGCTGTTCCTATTCCTAATACTTTATCTTATTCTTTGCTTCTTTGTTCCTAGTTTTTCTCTATTTGATATTATCCCTTTATCGCTTGCTTGAATCATTTCTCTTATTTAGTGCTCTCCTATTATAGAATAGAGTCAAAGACCTTTAACCCGGCGGAAATCCTCCCCTTCTTGGCTTCATTGATACTTCTAAAGCATACTTTCTTTATAGGATCGAGGACTGTGTAAGCTGTTACATTAGATAGAACCTTTCGAGCATCATTGCTTTCTTTCGAGCCCGAGTTGCCTCGCTGGAACACTAACTCTTTTTAGAAATTCTATAGTACCGGGAGGCTAGGACAGACTTTTCTTCTTTTATTGCAGGTTTACTTATTTATGGAATTCTTGGTTGACTCCCTACAGCGTAAACAAACGCTTCGAAACATTCTCTTTGCTAACGCGCAACGATCGGTGCCTCTGCCCTGAATCCGGAATGAAGAACTCCTTGAGTGTTTTACTCCATTTCTACACATTCATGGACCGACAGCCTAACGCATATCCTAAAGTGGAAGTGATCTGGCCTTTTTCATTTGGATTGATTTTGTAAACCCACTTCACACCTATAGCATTTTCTTCCTTGAGAGGAATTCCTTTTTATGTGCTGCCCCTTTATAGAACTGCTAGGCGCTGAAGCTCTAAAACAGCCTGCGATGCTCTGTTTGTTTACTTCATTCTATAATGTGCTCGGTAAAGGCGGAAGAACACCTCTTCTCTTGCTAATACTAATCTAATGCGCTCGGTCAAAGGCCAGCACTTCTGTCTCGGCTTTCTTTATGTTTACTTTGGGCTCAATCTTGCTCTTTTAAGATCCTGTGCAAGAGCAAGCTATTCAACAGCCAGTTCCGTTGTGCTCAAGTCAAACGGGGGCGGGAGGAAATCAAGATCCTCACTTTCTCTCTATTGGTTTGGAAGGGCTTTCTATACTATCTCTTCCAGTTCACTGGCATATGGCATTATAAAGGTTTGATATATAGGGTAGCTTCCTTTAGCCTTCGCCTGCACTTCTTTTGCCATCTTCTGTCGCCCAAGGGAATGCTCAAGTGCTCAATCGCTTCGCTTCAGTTGGTTATTCATTAGTCAAGTGTTTTAAGGGAATTGTGCTAAAGTCAGTTACGTGTTAGGAGTAGTTTGGAAGCTATGCTCTGTGAAAGTAACCCTATCTTATGGAACTGCCAGCGAGGGTAAGAACCTGTCGAAGATGTATGTTCTAAATGATTCTTTCTCTTTGGTCTGTCTCTTCCTTTCCTCACTGGATTATTAAGTGCTAGGCTCATATATGATTTCTTGAGAGGCAAGGAGTGAAGAAGAAGCTCACTACTCCAATAAGAAAGAGCCCAACGTAAACATTAAGAAAGAGAAAGCCCTATAATAGTGAAGATGCTTATTTGCTTTTTAGTTGATTTAGCCTTTTTCAATCCAACACTCTTTTGATCACTTTTTCGAAGGACTCTGGGTTTCCCATGAGGCACAAAAGACAGAGGAAAAATCGTCCTTTGTAGATCACTCGATATCCCCTCACGTGCTTATTTCTACAAGATAGAGTGTTTGAGCACAGAACTAGCAGTGAAAAGGCCTAAGCAACAGAATACGAGTCTCTTTGCTTTGGGTGCAGTAACCTCGCTACAACTGCTTAAACAGACTACTATGCCGCAGGTTGGTTGAACCGCGTAAACTTCCCTCTCATCCATCTCAATCCTATTTCCATTCTTGCTAAAGCCCACAATAAGGTGGCATGATATTCTTTTCTTTCTAGGCCAACTACGGAAACAACTCTCAGGTCTGGTCTATCTTTCTAGGCCAACTACGGAAACAACTCTCGGGTCTGGTCTATCTTTCTAGGCGTCAATTCATTAGTTGGACAATTTGCTAGATTGTTAGTAAGGAAAGAGAAGAGAGTAGGATCTGTCTGCAATCGTCCTTTCTTCAATTGCTTCCACAGAGATCCACAGTCAATTCCTATAGTCCGTCCGTCTTTACAATAGATTCTATTCTATATCAAACTAACAACAAAATAGAAGCTAACGTATGAGTGGTATTTATGGCGTTAGGCTGTTGCCCTGGACTCAAGTCTAAAGTCAAGTTCTTTCCCTCGCTTCTTGAACACACCGTAACTGCTGGACTCCCTTCTCACTTTCCTAATCCGTAATAAAATAGATAGATTTAGGAGAGCACCCCTTCTCCCGAGGTTACAGGGTCAATTTCGCCGAGGCTTTCAGCACCTTATACTTATAAGTTCAACCTTTATTCCCATTACGAGCCCTAGAGCTCGCTTTCATCCTTAGTGTTGAGTTACCGGGTTCTTAGGTCTAGTTAGCATTCCAGATTTCTAGTTACATTCCTTCTGACAAGCAAATACTATCAGATATCATATGAAAACAAGAAAACACACATCTTATATTAAGTGAAAAAACACATGCTAATTAATATATGAATTAATATAAGAGCAAAAGAAGTCAGAATAATATGAGTAACTACTGGATTTAGGGCTACAAGGCTCATAGCTCGTATCAGCGCAGGGCAGTATCGCTTATCCGCTGATTCATTCTTATCTTGGTCCCCTTGCTTTTCCACTCTCCTTAAAGAAAGAAAGGAATGCAAAGGACAACTGTCAGTAAGTTTGATATATGGGAGAGATATACCTTTATAGCGGGTAGTCAGAATGCAAGTCAGAGTTGGTAGTGTCGATCAGAATTGTATTCATCGGTATCATAGCTAAATCTAGTAGCCCCAAAGCCTTACTACTTCCATCACCAGACCAGCCAGTGCCTCTCTTGTATCAAGCTAACTCTCCTTTTATTAACTCTATTGCTTAGCAGCTTCCAACTTTATACTAGTGCTTTTCATGCTTTAACTCGGAGTAGGGAATTCCACTAATAAGTCAAAGGCTAAAAGAACTACTGGATCACTGCCGGAAAGAGTCAACCAAAGAGCCAAGTAACTGCCCCAGTTCGAGTATTATCAGTAGGAATGGCGGGCTTACTTCGGTGGGTTTCATTCACCTGATCCCGGGTGCCCATTCAGATAATAATACATTACCTTAATATATTAGTGGGCATACTAACCCTCGTACATGAGAATGCAAGGGACAATTACATTGGTGAGTTAAGGTGAGGCAGTGAAAGAGTTGAACTCCGTGATATAGGTATTAGACTAAAAGCAAGGGGATCGAGCCCGACACTCAAGCTAAGCTTTAAGCAGAGTTGTTGGCATCCTATCTATTTATTGTTGTGTGGGGCTATGGCATACTGGAGCTATCGATACAGAATAAACCCAAGGAGTCAAAGGCTGATATCGTATCGAGGAGTACCGGGCAGGAGAGAAAGAATGAGCTATCGCACAACAAGGTATTATTATGAGTAGTTGGCTCCAGAGTGTAGAGTTTCATGATGAGAAGCACTTGCTCCATTATTGGTAGTATCGACATAAGTCTCGTAAGTAGGAATCCTGGAGTCAAAGAAAGGAGACATAGGCTTATAGGTAGGAAGTTTCAGTTTCAAGATCGAAGTAAAGGATGAGATAAAGTAGTCTCGGACGACCCCAGGAGTTCAGGCTTATTGACTGTGGTGTAATTCCTAATTACTTGTACAATTCTTAGAAGCAGTAGTAGACTTCCTACCTCTTAGTATAGCCTTGGTAGCACTGGCTCACTCTTCATTTTAGTCGATCTGTGTCCCCTACTATAAATACTTGTATTAGAACACCAACCACTTATGCAAAGGCCTTATCCACTGAGTCGGGTCTTACTCAAACTACTGGGATCAATTGTGAGTCTGCTCCTCCCCACTTGCTTTATATGACTACTGATCCCCAGATCCTTTTATCAATGCAGAGAAGAAGCAAGCACATAACTTATTAGGAAACTTCTTATTATAACTCCCAGAAAGGACAGTAATGCCTTAAGGTCTCTTGCTTGTGAGTTAGAGTCCACTGTTATGCTTTCATTCGCACCACTACTGCTATTAGTCTAGGCCCTATGCTTAAGAGCCTATTACGACAGTACTTATACTTAAGAGCCTATTACCACAATACTTAGCGTCATTCCTTGCACCTTTACTTGTTCCTATCACTCCCGTCTTTCACTCTTAGGCTACTTAATCTAAATCATATGTTTCACTTACCCCTCTTTGCTTTCAGACCAATGCCCCTCCTTGTCTTTCTAACTTGACTGTTTATTATGATATAGCGTATAAGTGAAATAGAATAGAATAGAATCAACCAGTAGCAACCGCTGTCCCATATGCACTAGTTTCTTTCTGACTTAATGGATTATTGGATTACCCGGGTAGTAGTAGGTTGGTGCCATCATATAAGTGAAAGAATGCAAGTGAGTAGATCCATTCTTGTTAGCATCGGATCAGTCTTATTGGTAGAGGAGAATAGGGCATTAAAGGTATACTCACACTTTTCAATACAAGAGTAAGATCAAGCAGGGATAGACTGAGTTACATGAAAGATAGACTTAGGTTTTATGAGGTACTTGGTGGATCCAATGCGGGTTTAAAGAAATAGAAGCGCTTGTTACATTCTTTCCAGTAGTATCGATCTTGGACCTAGCAGTGAAAGCCCTGTTGACGGTAGTTATATTCTTGTTAGCCGTAGAGTTGTTATTGCCTTGCCTTATACTTAGGAGTTGGTTTCCTACTTATTTGTTTCATTCTCTCACTTAGTTTACCTTATTATTCGTTGCTCGATTGTTTGTTTTGTTTGCTTACTAGTTCGAACTCCCGCCTTTCGCCCTTGCCTTGTTCTTGCTCCCTAAAGCTGGACTTGCTTCTTGTTCTTTATGTTCTGTTCCAAAGAGCAGCTTACTAATGCCGTTGTATTACTTGTGTTAGGAGTTGACTGCGATAGGTTTAGTCGTCAGCAGCAATGACAGGACAGTAAAGTCGACAACAGAATAAGAAGAGCTCTTTGCGAACGAATACCTACTATACGCTTAAGCTGTGTAGGGAGGAAGAGACTCGAGAGGTTATTGATTGGCTTGTTGGGTATTCAAGTGTAGGTTTTAGGGAAATTCCCACCAGTGACCGTTGCCTTACGAGTTTATCTACCATATGCCAAAGATAGAGATTCCATTACAGGTTTGGTTTACAAGGTGCAAGTTCAAGTCAAGTTCTCACCAAGCAAAGCACTGCTTCTTGAGATCACTGCTTCTTTATACTTCACTTCCGCAGTAGTTGAGGCGCTTTTCCTTCCTTATCCTATGATTCCCGAATCAATTGAATGAATTGCCTGTGCACCTTTACTCTCTCGTGGACTCAGGGCAACCTGTACTTCTTTTCTTCCTTGAACTACACTTGATCAACTGCTGCCAAGCGATACTTATGCATTTTATTTGATTCGATAGGGGATTTCTTCGGCTTCTTATTATTCTTATTATATAATGAAGTCTATTAGAATCAAAAGTCTAGTAGGATCAAAGTCAAGCACTTAAGAGTAAAGAGATGCTTACATCCGGGTAATCAAATCAATTCTAGGTAAAGTGGGCCTCTATCAGGTGTTAATCCATTATAGGTAAAGTAAGTAGGCCCCTATCAGCTGTTCGTAGACATTTTCACCTAATATCTTAGTTGTTCAAAGCCCACACTCTCCAGGACAACCTCTGGCGCAAGGGAAGAAAGATCCTCATCTTAGCGGCAGTAACAAGAAAATAAGAAGTTGTTCTACAACTCTGTGTCTAGTAGTCGCTTGGCCGTTTTAACACATATCGAAGAATAAGGTCATTCGAGTTACCCGCTCTCACTAGAGGTATTCTAGAAAGCAGTAACTAAACTAACCCATCTCTAACCCAGTGGCTCTGAACCAACCTAGCACTCTTCTTAAAGTAGAAAGATATGAAGAAGTTCGAAAGGAAGCATCAAACGGGTCTGTTCGAGTTAAGTATATAGGTGTTAGCGCAGGGGGATAGTGACTTGTTCTATGCCCCATATGCTATTGACGGAAATTCGAACTTCAATAAGGGTACTCCTCTAACTCCGCTTTCCAACTAATATGAAATAATCAGACAACATCCAAAATAGGTATATCAACTCTGCATTAAGAGATAGAAGAGGCGGAGGTAACTTAACCTAGTGCTATCGACTAGAAATACATAATTTCATTATCAAGGAAGAAACATAATAAGGATATCAAAAGAAAGATCTGAGGCAAGAGAAGGCGAGGTCAAGTCGACAAGCAATTCCGCAAGTCTTAAGAATAATAGAATCGGAATAATATAAGAATAATAGAATCGGAGGGTATTCTAGAATTGGGTCACCAACCAAGTGCTCTTAATTCTGCAATTCCATTCTGTGTTTTCCTTTAGTCCCCCGTTATATGAGTGTGGTCAACAAGACTCAGTGTCGTGGAAATGTTCAATTCCTGTTTGCGCATCAGTGTCAGTTCACAATCCAAATAGAGAAATAAAACAAGGCAAGGCGTTTCTGTAACAGTTCAGTCAACGAAATAAGAAGTAGTGCGAAAGTCATTTACTCAAGTAGAGGTCGCGCACAATCAGATCTTCTAGACAGACCCACTTCTGCGTAATAAAGAGATATTCTCGGTTTGACTGTTTTCCTTTACTTTAGCTCTCAATCTTAAGTTCAAGCCTGACTTAGATAATTGCCTTCTTCCAGCCAAGTGGTTCTGCTGCAAGTGAAGTTATACTTTATATGTAGCGAGGAGCGGTTAAACAGTTTCGTCTGGGTTCGGTGATTGGCTTTACCTTAGTTGTCGTAGCGAGTTTAGTTATTTACTTACGTAAAGTCTCTCTTTCCAGTGTTGTCCACGATAGAAGCAGTTACGATAAGAAGCAGTTGAATCAAATAGTACTGCTAGCAAGGAAGGGCAGCGCTAAGCATATTCCTTATTAAGTGGGAGGTTCTCTTCCGCACTCGAAAGAACAGTAGATTCCATTTCCGTTTGTGAGGCCTATAATCAATTCTTTGTTGCTTGATAGAGATAACAAGGGTCGAGCCGGTCAGGTCAGATTTCTAAGATAGGGAAGTTTGGGTGCTCTACTTTAATCCGTGTTAGTTGGCGACTCGAGAATCCGCTGTTTCAAGGCGATAATCTCTTGGGGTGCTAAGTCCGCTTTGGAGTTTAGTAAGCTTCGGGGAGTTTCTCTTCAATAAGTTAGTGAAGGTGTTTTTGACTTTCTTCTATCATGTGCTGGATAGATTCAATGAGCAAGCAATGTATAGAGATTGAAATAACAAAAGAAGACCACTCCTTCCCCTCGCTTTCAAGGTGGAGTTAAGTAGCGAGTTAAGTACTCGAGATAGGAGAGGGCTGGCTTTAGTTCATTTCCTATAGAGTCAGAGTCTCAAGCGCAGGTAAATAAGATGGATCTGCAACTGATGAATGCCCTGTTAGTTCGGTTCGTTCTTATTCTAGGATCAGAGGAAGCACTAGAAGCTGTGCCATGAAAGTCAAGTTCAGGAAAAGAAGGCACTGAATCTAATACTGGCTGGTTGGTTAAAAGCAGCAATCGGTTCGGCTCCTGTTGACAGTGTTAGTGATGATTCTATTATAGCATTGAAAAAGCTAAGGCGCCGGGAAGGCGAGGTTCGAGTTAAGTAGTCAAAGTCTGTTTGTCATTAGCTCTATTATGAGGAGCACTAGTAATAGGTGGATAGTCAGAGTTGGGCGAGGTGGTGACATACCGATAGTAGAACATAGGATCCTGATCCGGGTGGTCGAGTCCATTTCTTATAGATGGAGTAGTGAAATAGTTTTAGTTGTATTCTAATAGTAGCAGTGAGAGCCCTAGCTATTAGTGCAAATCCATACATTCCCATTTAAGTCTTTGTGTGCCCTAGGGTTATTCCTTACAAGTACCCGAGTGCTGTCATTCTCTCAAGTAATAGGTTCCTAATTGAATACACCTAATATAGCTTAGGATCAAATTGGAGCCTATAAAAAAGGGGGGGGTCTCAGAAAGAAAGTATTTGTGGTGGAAGAGACAAACCTATAAGCAAGAATAGCAGTCCGGAAAGTAAGCCTAATAGAAAGGATAGTGGAGTCTAGATCTCGAACATAAGGCATTGGGACCAGTGATTTTAGAATAAGATAAGATTAAGGGAGCGGTAGTTTGTTAGTAGGGGGTTAAGAGTGAAAGAAGCAAGTAAGAGGCTTGGCAGGGCCCCACAACTGTAAGAATTGCTGTTAGGTACTATAGCTATAAGTCTGGGTTTTGTACTCATAATTATAGGGTGTCGATGCCATCCATCAGAGTGAAATCTTATAGTTTGTAATTTCATTCTAATGTAGTAGCGTGCCGGGGCAAGTAGCTTGTTTTAAAGGTAAGGCAGTAGGCCAAGGTCCAAGCCTGAAGAAGGGAGTCAAGAATGAAGGAAGCAATGGCATACTAAACTAACCAAGTAAGGATCTAACTCATATAGGCAAGCATGCGAGGGACAAATACGAGAATTAGATAAAGTATAGTAAGAGCAAGAGGTGGGAAAGGTAGACTACACCTCAAGACCTTACCAGCTTGACCTAATAGAGCGGGCAACTCGCTAGCTTCTTTTCTTGCGGAATTTCTTAGTAACTGAATTCGAAAGTGCATCTCTGAATCTTCCTAGCATACCAAAATGAACCGAAAGGAAATTAGCTATTGAACAACATATTCCGGCCGGCCCTCGTAGCTCTCTCTTTCTCTGTAGCAATATGGATTATGCCCTTCGTCTCATATATTCTTTTTTATGAATAGAAGGAGATTGTGAATCAGTTGAATTAGGTTTAGTAAAGTAAAGATTGACCTTCTTTTTGATACAGAAGAAGCTGTGATCACTATACTACATTCTGGTTCTAGACCAATAGAATCAAAGAAACTGCTCTTTTTCACGCTACTTCGCAGCTAATTCATTCATCCACATCTGTATCGCCTGCGAATCCTTTTTCCAGCAAAGAGAAACACTTCTAGGCATCAATGCTATAACTCCCGGCAAGATCCGAGACGATTCCATTGACTTCATTCTAACAGACTATTTTGGGCATATCGCTCTACTGGACTTCTTCTTCCTAAGATCAGTAGGCTTTACAAGGATGCTAGTTTTGATACATGGGAGTACATCCAATAGGAAGCTTACACACACATAGACTAGCCACACAACTAAACACAACATTACAAAGTGAACTAACAACATATTAAGTTAACAAAAGACATAGAACATCATGAAACATAAGAAAGAAAAGCCATGCATTAAAACACACTACTTTGCTAAGACGGAATACTTATGGAAATCTTATGGAAAGAGTCGACGGACTCTTCTAGTCTCCCTAGTGGATCGGTGACCTAGGGTGACAGCCCGCACAATGAGCGCTTGCTGTTCTGTATTTGGTTTTGTAGAGATAAAGCGCATATAATCTTATATGAGAATTCTCTCTATAGCTGGGAAATGTTCCCAGACCCAGCCTTTGCTCGCATTTGAGCTTATCGTTTTATACCTTACTGATTGATTGCTCAAGGCTTTCCCGTCAGTTCGAGATATCCATGTCTACTCAGACCCTCACTCTTGCTTTCCTCGCCTGAAGTCTTTATCTCACCCTCACTCTTGCTTTCCTCGCCTGAAGTGAAGTCTTTATATCTTTGCCTTGAGTCTACCGCGGCTAACTCTAATACTGTTACAGCTGTCAGTCAGTCTGCCACTGCTGTCCCTATTTCTTTAGCTACTGCCAATAATCAAAGAACTACTCATTTTCATGCTTTATCCTATGATAGGGAATCGAGCTGAGTAGACCAAGGCAGAATAAGCCCACAAAGCTACTTAGGGTAATCCAACTAAATATGTATTTCCACCTATTATTTTCTATGACTTGCTTTGAGTCTACCGATACTAACCAGCAACCCGGCTTTACTGGCCTATAAGCCCGCCCTTGCTTGAAACCTATGCCCACCGATCCTAATTCCTATTCTCTTGTGTTAGCCCGCGACTCCTTGATCTAAATCTGATTTGACTGACCTTAAAGCTGTCTTTACTTCTTTTCATTATTCAATTTGGTATTCCGTGTTCTTCTAAGAATGCAACCATAATGCAACCATTAATGAACTTCTCTTATATTAACAGTCGTTTTTCTAGTCTCCTTACTTCGTTTCAGTCGTTTTCATAGTCTCCTTACTTATTTAGTAGAATACCTCAATATTGCACTACAGAATTGACACCACAGCCAACAAGATTGAACTAGTACCGGGAAGAATCTAACCCGGGGCTAAGAGACTTTAACAACTACCTAGAAGACTTGACACAGCTTACTGGGAATTCACTATAACCGGAGAATACTTGTACTTGGATACTTGGAACTCGGGCTGAAACACTGACATATAGGATCATACTTGCATCCTGCCTTCTAGCCAACCATTACTTATCTCGTTCTTTAACAGCTTACCTGGCATTTCCGATCTCAAAACTCCTTAGCTCTTGGTTGAGTATGCCAATCCCGGTTGTGCGTTAGGGAGCGGGGGGCTAGGTGAGTGACCCTCTTTCTTCTAGAATACAAAGCAAATTAAGAAGTTTCCTATACTGATCTCAGAGACAACACTAGAACTGGGCCATTCTCTTTATTCTTCTCAGGCATCTGATCTTTCAACTCCAAAGTGAGAATTGAGGAATCGAATTTCATAATTGAGTGTTGATAGCCCGGGCCAAGTCACTACAAACGGCCAAGCGTCAAGCAACTCTAAGACAACTGCAAGAATAGAAAACCACTCCGGTAGCGAGTTAAGCCCTTTACTGACTTTGATTCTCCGTATTGTTATTTGAACACTTTGACTGCAGCATCCAGATCTTTGTTTCAGAGTAGTATAACCCTAGTGTGAAGCAATGATCAAATTCCATTTCAATCCGCCCTAAGTGAACCACAGATCGAATGTATTCTGTGGAAGTCGGGTATAAAATAATCGTTTGTCGAGCTTACCTGCGGTTGGATGCGGGTATGGTTTCAGGCGCTCGGTGCTGCATTAGCGGTGGAGGTGCCATCGTAGCCACAATCTCGAACATCGACCTACTTTTTGGCGTCAGTCGGAAACCATATGGGTTAGTTAGGTAGGGGTGAACAAAGAACGAGATGCTCCGTTCGACGGTTAGCAACGTTTGGATACTCTGTTAGTCCTTTGATTGAGACCGAGCCCTCACTTGCCGAGCGAACCTAGTTTCATTATCCTTCGTTCGCAACCCCGATTCGACAACAATCGTCTGGCCACTGGGAAAGCTCATACCAAGTATCAGGTACCAAGTAAGTGTTCGTTGCCATACTCTGATGCTAGTGTATCTGACACAGTCGAACTCCCTAAACAATAAAGAAAAGGACCCTATAGGGAAAGATCCCACTGGACCAACCCCAATGTCCTAAGTAGTTAATGGCTTAACCGAGTATGTAGTGCTTTGCTTGCATGGCTTAACCAAGTATACGAGTTAGTTGGGGTGCCAAAGTAAAGTTGTCGACGAGCCAGATTACCAATAGACTAATTGCATCAAATCCGTTTCTTATTATATATAAATAGCATCAAATCCGTTTCTTATTATATATAAAGAGAATATTGAGTATAGTAGTAGCTTGGAGAAGAGAATATTGAGTATAGTAGTAGCTTGGCTCTAAGCTCCCTTTAGCTAGTGCCACTTATATATCTGCCCTCTCCTCTCTTCCATTTCTCCTTTTTTCTTCTCTGCGTTACTATTTCTATTTCAACAGGATTGCCGGTTTTGATCAATTCCTCGATAACGTCAAACACTCGTTTAAGCCTGTGCGGGCGGGTTGGTTTTTACTACTTCATAAAAGCAATAAGTCCTCCTCAGTATATTCCTCAACAGTCGCCCCTACAAAATAAGTACTCTGCATGAGATTCCTTAGCCCGCTCGAGCCTTATCGCTCTGCGTCCAAATCCATACCTACCTCACTATCCTGTATGAATTCTCAGCGGTAAATGCATACCACTACCACGCCAGCTCTACATCTGCTCGTCCAACCACACTTAATCCATGCGCACCCTCTTTGCGGACCCGTGGAAATCAAGGACTAGAACACTCACCGAGACTCCATTGATTTTCAAGATCACATCTTCGTTCACTTTGTGCGCTGCTTCATCCGGTGTTTCATCATCACCGCTTTTTTCTATCCACTCAGCTGGGTCCCATCTTTCCTCCTCCTGAGTGTACGAGATACTAATGGAATTAGACACTCGGAACCCGCTTATATACGCTTGCAGAGGCCATGCCGCAGAATAGGCTACCTCACAACTCTTCAGCTCTTTTAACAGGGTCTCCTCGCAATCTATTAAAGCTTGAACCCCCTTTTCGGGCCGCTCGCATGCTTTTTGCTGCAGCACCCCTATTGTGAAAGGCCTACACTGCCTGTCAAAGGTATCGAACTTTAGCCAACACACCTGCTCATCCCTCCCCCGCTCAGCAATATTATCTCGCAGCGGTTTAAGAGGCACGAAAACAAACTCCATGAGCGAGAAGACCTCGTCCTTGTTAACCAAGTCCCTTCCATCCAAAGTTATCTTTGTGAGTACCTGCTCCGTTTGCATCTGGGCGTGGAAGTGGATATACTCCTCATAACTATGCCTTGATTTACTCATTTTTTCCACGAGCAAAACCTTCATGCGCTGTTTTCTCTGCGTTGTTAGTATCTCCCTTTCACCTGGCTGAAGCATATCCTCTATTTTCCCCATTCTTTCTATGAGTTCATTGTCTCCTTTTGCTACCCCCAGCTTCTCCTTTTTTGAGCACAGAAGTATTTCCGCATGCTCCTCGTTATACTGCAGTGGTATAAACCTTGCATTATTCCATAGGACCTGCTTTTTCTTAAGTCTACTGTGGATACATCCCCATAGGGTAGCTATTATCCTCTCCTTTCTTAGGTTTTTCATACTGTTTTTGAACTTTAACATCGCATAAATCTTTCATGGAAGGCCCCCTTTTCCCTAATGCTTCTAACAGGATAGTTAGTTATAGTAATTACCGGCACATCACATTTCTTTTCTTGTTGGGCTGAGCGCATTCTGATTCTTGTCTTGGTACGACTTAACTCGAAACTTCACCCTTTCTATTTATTCTTGATTCTAAAATAGGATCTTGAACTGCCATTAACTTAAGGGCAAGCACCGCATAGTAGGCATGAGAAGCGCCGACTTCCTTGATATGATAGTGGATCGGCTTGAAAGCGATATGATGGTGGATCGGCTTGAAGAAAACCCCTGTCTTTCGTTCTGAAACTACCAATTCCAATTATGAAACGACAACCTTATAGCCTTGCTTACATTACTTACATCCTTGCTTGTCCATTTACCACTCTTGTAGTTGTCCCCGACATTCCTTTCTTTTAGTATGACTTTACTGCCCTGCAAACTGATATTAGTATCTTTCTTTAAGTATTGCTTGTTGGGGCTAAAGAAAAAAACGAATAAGTAAGAGATCCACGATTACTATAAGAATCAAAACCCGTGGGTCCAACCCTATTGTATCCATTAATGTCCAACCAAAGCCTTATTGCCTTGTGCCCTTGAGCCCGCTCCCCTTAACTATCGTTCTTACGCTCTTTGCTTGAAACCGAAACTTGAACTAAAAGGAATACGACTGCTACTAGCAAGACTTATATCAATACTCAAAAAAGCGCCTTTCACTAAGAAACTCCCTTCTCTCATTCTCTAACTACTTATTAACGGGTTATGACTTGACCTCCCTTAAGTATGCCTTTCTGGGCTATCATTCTTTGACTGACTTATAAAGCTTACTTGCTTCCCTAGTTAAGAAAACGCATAAGTAAGGATACCAAACCAATCTACTGAAATATGAAATAGACTAAGGAGAACAAGAATAGAACCCGAGCTAACAGGACTTTGAAAACGCTACATAAGACTCCGACTACCACTTGAAAAGGCTGCCTCACCTATATATGAAAACGGATACCGGTGTTAACAAGAAATCGACTACTACAAATAAGGCCGAAAGCACATTTGCCGGTGGTGGAAATCTCTCCAAAGGGTCCTTCGATAATGTTTGTCCTATCTAGCTGACCTCCTGCTAAGCCAAGCCATAGCGCGACATAAGAAGATCTGGACGTGTACATATAGCTTTCATTGGCCGCCTTCTTCATCAATTAGCTTCCTCGCTATTCCCACTTCTAGTAATAGGCCTATTGTTACCCTTGGCTGAAGCTGCCGCGCTACTGTAGCCCAACTCCCTTTAGCCCTTAATACTTGACTTGGTTACAACTCATTAGAACGTGTTAATTGAGTGATTGCCTTTATATGCTTTAGTAGTATTGTCTTGTCTGCTTGTCTCTCTGTCTTTGTAGTAGTGTCTTGTCTACTTGTCTGCTTTCCCCGGTATACTTTGATACAGGAAGGGCAAGACCTGAATCGGAAAGGCTAAACCTTACTCATAGGATAAATGGTGCGCGCTAAAGCTAGAGCTGCTCTTTTTCCCGATATAGGTGTCATTTCATTAATTCAGTACTGAGGATATGGTCTTCCCCCGTCAAACAAACTCATCCAAAATCCAACTCGTGGAGCGATAATAAACATCCTGACTAGAGCTAGGCTAGTTCGCTTGGGGCTTATGGCGCTTCCTCTGCGTCCCGCTTGGCAGCTTTCCTAAAGAAGAGGAATGCCTATCGCTGATGAAGCTAAAGGGAACTCCTCATTAATCCACCTTCGGGTTAGAGAATGAAAAGGCTATTAGAGAATGAGAAAGGCTAATAAGAGAAAAGGAATGAACTCTATCACGAAAATGTGTTGCTTACGGCACGAGCTTCCGAGCCAGCTGCTGACAGAGCTCTCACTCGGACAGGCAGAGAGATACATCCATCAATCGACAGGGATTCACTCTAAGATAGCTCCCCCTTCCATGATGTGTAGTTCAGCACGGAAAGGACTGGTTCTGGGTGATGGTTACTTCTTGTTTCGTACACTAAGCTTTGGGCTTTTACTTTTCTAAAAGAGAGCTTTCTTTTATTGTATAGATTTCCTCCACCATTGCTTTATAGAAATCCTCTTCAAAGGCTTTCAGCACCTTCTTTCTTTTTGGTTTGTGGGTGGTAACAATAGGTCTGATTCTCAATTGATCGCATATACTACCTTTTCTAAAACTAAGTGACCCTTAGATAAAGAATTGGATTTCGAGAACAGAGTTCCGCAATGGTCTTATCTACAGCAGAGAAAAGACAACTATAGGGGAGGCTCTCGAGAGAACCGCTACGATTTTGTCTCACTAACAGCTAAAATCCTTTGCTTGCTTTGGGAAGACTAGCAATCAATTTGTCCTTCTTTCTGGGTCTGGAATCTTGTAGATTCTAGCAAAGAAGGTATTCTTATATAAAGGGAAATCTTATACTCGCCGGATCCTCAGATTGGTAAGAATCTAAGTGTGTTTACTGATTGTATCATCTGAGAGACCACCGAAGCGAAGGCGAATAGTGGCAAGAAGGCTTTATACCGGATGAAGCTTTACTCGGGTAGGGACTGCAAAGTCTGCTACTTTTGAAACCGCGCGTCTAGTAGTTACTTGGCCCGAGTGCCTTGGCCCGTGTCTTGGCTGAGCTTTTATTAGGAAAGTTGTGCTCTAGGCCTTGCATAGTAGCTTGGCGGGATGAAACTAGTAGTTGCGCCTTTATGAGTAGTAGCTAGGCGGGATGAAACTCTAACATCACCTTTATACCATGAAGCTGACCTTGATACTGTTCCATGAGACTAAACCTCAGCAGTTTCTCATTCCGTATGATCTTCTTTATACGATTTCATTCGAATAGAAAGAAAGACAATTGAACCACTTAACCTAACCGACGATTAGCCATGAGCTCTGCTTCACAAAGGTGTTATGACTAGAAATCTACGTTAGCGCAAGGAAAGCGAACCACGCTCTTGCTTGTAGCCTAGGCGGCCTATAATCGATAGGTTCAGACTCTTTTGAGATCTACTCTTCTTTTGAAGAGATCTACTATACTGGATACTTTGGAGCTGTAGTAGGCCCTAACCACTTATAATAGAGAACCCCAATTTCATGTTTAGTTCCGGAGTGCTATAAGGCTTACTTTTCTATTATGGGGCGGACAATCCTTATTTAGGCTTCCTCTCACCTGCTCCTTATACTGATTCCACTACTTCTTCTCTCGTTTACTTTCCTCGCCCTTGTCTTAATAAAGCTTCTTTTCTTTATTCGACTCCGGGGAGTACTAAAAAAGGTGCTAACGGTAGTGGGACTCCTGGTGGGTATTAATTATTGTGGGTATGTCATTCTTCAACTAACTTAAGGAGATTATCTTCGGCTGAGGCTTCTTCTCTCGCAGACCCGCTTGCTGCCGATTCTCTTGTTGATGAAACTTTCCCTGCTGCGGATCCTAGAACTTTATACTTGACTCGCACAAGAACTCATTCACTCTCAGACCTGCTTGCTGCTTCCCTTCGCCCGAGAGACTTAATCGCTTCTTATTATGTTGTAGACTTTCCTGTTATTGCTACCAATACAAGGTTCATCCAATACTAGACTAGGTAAAGTACTAGACTAGGTCAAGCCAAGCACCCGAACACAGGACAGGACTTGAAGTTAAGAAATCATAATTAGTTGACTGAGGTAGATGAGCAATAACTTGATTAGTTGACAGAGGTGTAGTATAGTAGTCCAGAGCAATAACTGTATTTGTTGCTTCCGTAGCTGGGTGTTAGAGATTCCAAAGCTGCTTCTTCTCTTGGGTGTTATAGATTCCAAAGTCAGTAAAGTATCTTTCCCGACTCTTTTAGTCTAGTAGTCGCTTATCCGTTGTTGAATCTAGAAACAATACTTTCTCCTTTCCTAAATCTAGAAACAAACAAGACTTTCTGTGAAGAACCCGCACCGCGCTTCATCTGGGCATTCCGCTTCCTCACCTGATCTAGCTTATGCTTATTCCCCTGTTTCGTTCTATGACTCCTTAGTTTGGTTCTTTAACTACCTTGTTTCAGCCTATGTCAGTATAGGAGTGAATTATGACTTAACTACTCGCTCACCTCTCTAGCTCACCTCTGTGTTGCATTCTGTAATTCTCCTAGTCGTTGCTTGGCCCTATTAGTAGTAATGAAAGCCCTAGTGTTGAGTTGAACCAATGCCAACAAACAGGGGGCACTATTATAGAACCAAACTAAAGATAGCAGGGCTTAACTTGAAACTACAGAATATTGCGCAGTGCACTATATGAATGCAAACCCCACTTATGAGAATAGATACGGGAATAGGGGATCAACTCAAACTAGTAATAATCAAACAAAGAATACAAGGATACCTGGCTAAGTCAACTTATGCTAATACGGGCTAAGTCAGCTGCTAATACAAAAAGAGGGGACCGCCCCAGTAGGGGAATGAAACACATAGGTCAGAATGCCAGTAAGGAGAAGGAGTTGAAAGGTCAAATATAGATGTGGATGCCGGGTATGGGTTGATTCTCACTTTGGAGTTGGGATTCCCCGTTTCAAGTTAAGGTATTTGTAGTAGCGGTTCCGTTCTGATAGTTAGTATTTGCTTTCTTATTAGTAGCGGTGTAATGTCTTTGCATTCTGAAAACGACTACGACGGCAAGGAGAGCTAGGTGCGCAGGGCGTGTCTCCTGTTTTCCAGACAGGAAGGTTCGCTTTGGAGTCAGTAGTTAAGGTCACATAAACAGTAGCTGGATTCCCATTCGGAGTAGTCCCATTCTGTATTCTTTTATTTATTCGTAGAAGCTGTAGCTCTAGTCTTATCCTATAGTAGGACTGATATCGCTACTACCAATAATTGCACAAGTGCTTCTCATATTGAAACATATAACTAAGGCTTCACTGATAGGAACCAACTCTTGCTCTACTGCTTCCCCGGCTCACTATCCTGACTTTTCTTCTTTCTCCTATAATAAGGAATACAACTACGTAGCTTAAGGATTGATACGCTTAAGGATTGATACGCTACCTGACAAGGCCGGTACTACTGCTAATCAGAATCTATACTTGAATAGGGAATTCCACTGTTGACTAAAAGGCTTTGTCCCTAGCTTGCCAACCTAGTTATCTCGAGCAGTAAAGGCAAACTGGAATCTATAGTGCTATCGGGCAGGAAACGAACATGTGTAGTCAATCTTATTATCTATATCGTTATTGCATGCTTACTTGTTAGTTAAAGAACCTCGCTTTACTGACTTTGAAACTGGATACCCATAATTGTTAGCCTGCCCCTTTTGACACTTCATTATTTATTGAACTCTGTACTCTCCTACTGGGATGTGATCCGATCTCTTGTGGCGGGTGCACATTCTTATACTTATGAATTCAATCCTAACATTATATAGCATTAGTCAACTTAGCACGGCACCCTTATCAAATTATCAAGTCAGAATACCTGGCTAAGTTATCCAATTAGAAAGTCAGGGCTGCTTTAGCTGCCGATGGGTAATTGAGTAGATGGTGAGTTGTGTTCTAAAGTCGGAAAGTAAGAGACTAGATCTGTTCCCTAAAGAATAAGAAGAGCAATTAGGTGCCTGTACTAGATGGAAAGGGAGGCGGAATGCTGCTAACGATTTTAGGAATGCGATACGGTCGTTAAGGCATGAAAGCAAGGTGCTAAGAGCCTGAGAGATAGGCCCGGTATTAGTATGATTCTTTATTACGAGCTATAGTTTTGCCCGGTGCCAGTATCTTATGCCTCCGCGCAATTCTTATTGCTGGAAGTTAGTTACAGCCCGAGTTCCTAGCTGTTGTCTTATAAGCTGTAGGTTATCTCCTAGGCGAGTTCCCCTGTAGTGTTATTCCTATCTATTAGTTGTTGCCCTGTTAGCTAAGTGCAAATCGTTATTTCTATTCTTATTCTATGGGAGAGTAGCCAGCTGCTTTGCTAGTGAAATTGAACTAATAAGTAGGAAAGTGAGAATGAAAGTAAATGACTTGGCCCGGTGCCAGATTGGATATATAACTCCTAACTCTAAACTCCCGAACACAGGGGGAAGAAACTGAATCAATCAGGGTTTACTGTTCCTTAAAGTAGTGGTCCAAGTAGTAGTCCAGTAGTAGAGTAGTCAAGAGCAATAACTGTCTTAGTTTACAGAGGTAGATTAGCAAGACCAGAGGGGAGGTAGGGCACTTATTAGAGGTCAGGTCAGAAAGGGAAGCTAAGCTATAAGTACTTCAGTAAAGAATGCAACAGGAGCCTAGCCAGTAGTATACGAGAGGGTAGCAAGTAGTAGAGGAGTAATGCCAACAAGTAGGAGTCCTGCTCCATTTCGAGTGAGAGTGTCAGGTCAGCTGCTGTGAGAGTTGAGATCGGAAAGAGAGATTTGCTATGAAGCTAAAGAATTGCCTGGTCCTCTTACTGTGAGAGTAGAATCTGTTGGTGTAGGCAGTTAAACAAGTCGAGGTCAGGGCAAAAGGGAAGCAGTATGGAGTATAAGATACTGGTAAGGTGACCCAATTATATACAGGAGCTAAAAAGATTCAATAAGGTAAGGAAGGCGCTATCTTCTATTCGATCGAGTGGAGTTGTGCCTCTCTTCAGGGTGCCTCTCTTCAATGGTTGCGAGAACAAGCAAACAAGAGAATATCTAAGTCTGCTTACTCTACAAGCAAGGGAAGAAAGAGCGTCAAATAGCCTAAATGCCGTGAGCTCCGTTGTGCGTGTGTTAGGAGTGAGCTTTCAGATCCTCGTCTACAGCTACAGTAAAGGCGGGATCATAAGCTAGATCAGAATAAGAAGTTTTAGCAGGAGTAGTAACTCGAGAAGATAAGGGATCAGGAAAGTCAACTCAAGAGGAAACAGTAGAAAGAGAATCTGTTGTTGCAAGATCAGAATCCGTTCTAAACTCTGCAGTAAGCGCTAAGTAAACTAGAGCAAGAACAAGAGCGGGTGTTGCGAAAAGTTAATCTTGTGTTTAAGTTGACTGACACACATATAGAGGTAAGAGGTCACCCAAGGTATAGGTCGCTTTAGGATCGATCCAAGTCGTCCAATAGTAGCGGGCAGGTAGTTTATAGACTAGATGTATTCCTAATAATCAATGAAGTATTAACTTGAGCTCGAAAGAATCCAATCCATTCAGTATTTGTTTAATAAGCAACGGTGCAAGCACAAGGAAGGGAATTTATGAGCGAGCTTTGGAGGTGTCAGCAGAACAGAACAAGTAACTAAGAAAGCAAAGGAACCAACAAACAAGTAGTAGATAGAATCCGCAGTATAAGAAGTAACAGAATCATGAGCGAGGTATTATAGAATTGGGTAACTCCCCCTTCCGCTCGCTAACGCACAACAAGAACTCACTTTAGCCCACCAATTACTTAAGGGCACAGGACCCAGTTTCATTAAAGGTTTGACTGACTGTTTTTTGTTCTATTTCCATTCTTTTATAACTTGGAAGAGGGTAATAAGAAGCGGAATGCTAATCTCATGCCCACTACTAATAAGCTGTACCCAGAGAATCAAGAAGCAGCTGTATAAAGGTAAGGGTTCAGGGCAGAATAAAGATCATCAGCTGGTAAGGAAGCAGCTGCCAGGTCTTAAAGTGATTCTGTTCTTGTTTAATACCTTGTTTAGTCTGAGTATTTGTATTTCTATAGGTATTGTACTACTGTACTGGGAAAGGAAGTAGCACATACAACAGTACAGGGTTGTCAAGATAAGAGAGGTGGTCAGGCAAGGGAACCCTGTTTTGAATCAGTATTTGTTTACAGAGTAGAGGTGGGTTCGGGGCCAAGCAGACTTCACTCGGGTAGTCTCAGTTACTTACTAGTTGGGGTTTGGGTAGTGCTGGTGCTTATGAGACCTTTGCTCGGAACGGAGAATTGAGATACTACTGATGGGAATGGATCTAATAACTTGGATTCTAGGGTCGGATACTTTCATTAATGCCTATGAGACTGCTCTTCCTCACTTGTATTCTGTAACCCCGGGGGGGGATAAAGATCTTTTCTCTTATTCATAAAGAATTGGATCACTACGGAGAAGGATTGAACTAGTGCTAACAGGGATGTAACTACTGCACGGAGAAGGATTGAACTAGTGCTAACAGGGATGTAACTACTGCTTATAAGGGGTCTTTCGCTACTATTGGAAAGACTAACTACTACTGTAAGGAATCAACCCAATAATGCCTAACAGACTTATCCACAGTGTTGGAACCCAGTGAACTCAACTCAAAACCGGGAACAACGGCTGCTCTATTGGAATAGAAATAAGGAAACCCAAAATAGAAGTAATAAAAACAAGGTACGAACCACTGCAATAGAATAGGAGCCGGGGCAGGTAGTTTCATAATAAATAAAAGCAATAAGAACCATCTTATTTGTTAATATACCAATAAGAGAATGTAGCTACTGATAACAATAAGAAAACTGGAAGCCCGGAATGAACCCCATGCTTGTAAGAATCCAGCTACCCCTTAGGAGACTTCACCCACTAATCCAGCCCTATACTCTTTATAGCTCCAACCTTAAGCTGCTTAATTGCATTATTTATTGAACCCTGAACTCCTGCCGCATCACAAGGGATATCTTTCTCCTATACCAACACAGTAGAGGAACCTCAAGAGAACCTTATATAGGAGAACGGATGAAACAAGAACAATAACTCTCTCTTTGAACTCTAAACTAGTAATAAGGAATGGAAGAATTCCACTCACAATACGGAAAGGAAGAGACAAGCCATTACTAGGAAGAGATAAGAGCTAAGCAAGAAGGAGTGAAGTCAGACTGGAGCTCAGTAGTCAAAGAATTCCACTCGTACTAGATGCGGGCCAAGTAGTAGTCCAGTTTAATAAGTAGTTGTAGCCAGAGAAGATCCGAGGAGATATTCTACATTTGCTATGAGCCAATAGTAGAGGACCGGAATGACTTGCCTCGTTGCTTGGCCCTTTCTTATGACTCTTCCTTGATATAGACGAATTGAGTTATTTCTTTTATAGTACGTAAGGTTGCTGGTCACACTCAAATGGTTTTGCTACTCCCTTCTCGGGGGGAAAGCACTCCTTTCAACTCATTACCCAAACCTATAAGCATTAAATAGAAAAAAGTACACAATCGATAGTGATGTATTTCAAATGATAAAGAGCCTACGGATTGTGATCTAGTACTTTAGGAGCCTACTGAGCACACTCTTAAGGAGCTATGACGCTATAAAAGCAGTTTTTTAAGACAATGAAGCATATTAGGCTTATATGATATATGAGGGATTTCCCAACTTACAGAGATGATTCAATGAGAACTTAATCGAAAACGTTCCCCTCAATAATATACCTTTAACGAGTGAAACGATATTGGCCTATTTTCAGTGGATCGACTGTAACCTTAGAAAAGATACAACTTGAAACACTAAGTGACTCAGACTTAATTGAATCACTGGGACGCTAATAGGCTTTATTTGACTTATGATGGAGAGTTTACTTAACCTTTCTTTTGTGACCTAGTCCTAGATTCCGCGATTTACATGAGGCACATGACCACAACGATGAATAGATTCTTTAGACTGGGGTTTGAAAACATAGACTGAGCTTAGAACAACTAAGGGTTATAGAAACTTACGGATGCATTCTCAGAAGAATACTGCTTCAACTTATAACTTGGCTAAACCTTAAACGCATACGGATTCTGTATAATCACGAAAACCCACTGATACGGAATTCTTGAAACACCTACTAACTAAAAGTACGAGAGAGGTTCAATGATAATATTGTTTAGAGACTTTCTTTGGAAGGGGAGTGATCTAGCTTAGAGACTTTCTTTGGAAGGGGAGTGATGTTTATTAGACTACTTTAAATAAATAGCCGCTCTAAGTTACCTATCTAAAAAAACGAACGAGGATCACCCAGCTACATGAGCTCTTCTCTTACGCTTTATTGCACACTTACAACCACTGCTATTTACCTATAGCGAGCATGGTAAGGGAATCCTTTTGACTCGCGCAAGTTTCCTAACCTACCCCTACTAGCGAATAAGATCTTTTTTTGTAGATAATATGTAAGAGTTATGTAGTTATAAGGTGTTTATGATGCAACATTTCACAACTACGGTTTAGGGGTGAGTCATCTCGATGTTATCCCATTAATAGCTCAGACATGGACTTGTAAACTCTCTTTGCGCTGTTACACATAGGGGAGACCTTCAACCAAGTATATTAGCTTTTTGGAAGATTCAAACCTAGAAACATATTCGATAGTTGGATCTATGACTCCTCAATCAAAAACGGTAAAAAGAAAGGGAATTAGTACTAGCCCTCTGACTGGCAGCTGGAGACTCTTTCATGTTACTCCGATACGAGTGTTTACAAGCCCCGCTTAGGTACTGTAGCACTCGGTAATTGACCTCCTTTCGAGCTGAGATACCATCCCTCAGACAATAATGAGAAGATGACTCTCTTCACTGGAAACTACTCGGGTAGGCAAGAGAGCGAGGAAAGGATAGAAAGAATATGATTTCTCAGAGGTGTAAGGTGTATACAATAACATAAATGCATTATAACGATGGTGATTTAGGCTTATATGATATATGAGTGATTTCCCAATATATGAATCTAACGTAGCTTCAATTAATTCAATAAGGAAACAATGGGGCTTGCTTGATTGACTTTGGTAAATCTTAGCGGAAAGGAAACAATGGGGCTTGCTTGATTGACTTTGGTAAATCTTAGCGGATGTGTCGGAATGATAGGATACAGCCCTTTCTCCATTCTAACAATCGCTTTCCTCTGAGGGCGCACAATTGAATGGTTCCTTTCACTGCCTATGGGATAAGGTATGCTGGGCACTATAAAACATGAGAAGCGACTCCTTCCTTGTCGGGCACTCCCTTAAACGCATTTAGCTAACCCTAAAAGCACAACTATGCAGAGCTAAAACAATTGATAAGTTATAGCATTCAAATGAGAAACTACCTACTTGTCCCATCCTAGATTCAATGATTTCCATCGGGCCACATCAACATTTCTATTTTGTAGATTCTCGTGATTGAGGTTTGTTAACAACATGCTGAGCTTAGAAGAATCAAGCCTATTGACTCCTTAGACGCATGCATTCATATAAGTATGCTGCTGAAAGATGGCTCTCTTGGGTTCTAATGATTGGATTTATCTTATGATCATTTATGTGGTATCTGAGATCAAATTATGTGCCAAAAAAGGAAGGAGGGCGCTATCTATTCCAATTGAAGGCGGGAATTCTTTAGGAGTGATGTATTAATAATGGGTTTCTATCGAGACAATTCACAACTACAGGCGTGGCGAGTCTTCTCCATTTTCTCCCATGAAACTAAAGGAGATCATCACGTATGCGGAAATTCACACTACATACCAAACTAGAGCGGGGTCAAATGCGATTGGAGGGATTCTCATACGAGTTCAGTATGATACGGGGCTGCTCAATCGGGATGGATTAGCTTATGTGAACAAACTACTGATGCATCCTTTTCAACCGCCAAACAAAGACCATCTTTCTTTTCTTTCGAGGCAGTTGAGCTAACAACGGGGGCAAACGGACACAAATCAACTAGGTGACACAATGCATTGGCTTTCGGAAACAGCTCGAGAATGATTATAACCTGATTTTGGTTCTTATGAGAATGAGCGATCTCAAACATAAGCAAGGACAGTCCGCTTTCTTATCTATCTGCTCTCAATTCTATGCTTTCTGCTCCTGCAGGACAATCCGTTTGTTACCAACTTATGGCTTAATGAGTTCCCCAATGCGAACTACACTTTCCACAAATGATTCCATCTTTCAAGCTCCCGTTAGCGCAAAGGGTTGCTTGTTCCGGTACTTAGTTACTTTTTTCTTGCTTAGCGCTTAAGCTTGTTTGTTCTTGTGCCAAAGACATCTTTCTTCCAGCAGCTTCCTTACTTCTTATTGCTGGCTCTCAGAATATCGGCATAAGAGAATTGGAGTTCGCTGGTTTATGCTAGTTAGCGAGTGGAATTTTAGAAAAGAAGATGCATTGAAGATGACCTCCGTCTATATAATATCGGTTAAGCGCGTTAGGAAGTTATGCACAAACAACAGCTAATGGGAGTTCAACAGAGAATATTATAGGCGTCAATGCTCGAAAACTGCCTTAACCTTGTTTAGGACTTGTATCCCGTAAAGGGAAAGCGGAATCATCAGGCAAAGGAAAGCTGTAAATCATCAGGCAAAGGGAGAGTGAGTTGGGGCTATTCCGAGTTCGAGCGTTAGGAAGGAGGGGAACTCTCAAGATGCAATTCGATCTGGATCAGGAATAGTAGAAAGATCTGAGGATGGAAGGTATCTTGGTGTTGGCTCAAGTTCAAGTCCTTTAGTTGTTCGAGGCGAAAGTCAACCAGAGAGATAGGTTCGAGTGCCGGTGCTTGCCAAGTAATCGAGTTTGGCAAAAGAAAGGGATGCAGTTAGATCTAGGTCAGATGAATAAGAAAGGAAAGGCTTTCAGCACCTGACTTTATTATATGCCAGATGAGGTGATCGAGAAATTCCATTGCATTCTTTACTTGAAGTCGAGAGGCCTCTATAAGAAGTTGCGGGGAAGAATCTTTCTCAAGTACTGGCTTTTATGCCATAAGTACGGAGAGTGAGAGTCGAGGTCGGCTAAATCCAATCTCTAGTCAAGGGCCAAAGAAAAGTCACGGTATAAAGAATCCGCTGTTCGAAAGTTAGCTGCGGAATGAACTGTTCGAACTCACTTCACTTTCATGCTTGGGACCACTCAGGCAAGAAGTCAGATTTATATAAGTTGAAGCTTGACTTGACTGACACTTCATATTTCGGTTCATCAATCGTAGTTTCGTGTTATAGGTATTGGTGCAAGCGGAAACAAGCATAAAGTTCAGTTTACCTTTTGAATGCGAAGGTGCAAGTGCCCTGGTGTTGGCGCAAGTTCCAGAAGAATAGCAGGCGTGATCTATAAGTAGGAAGGCGAGTTCATTGATTGTCTTTACTTGCATAAGTATAGACTTCCTTTTTGCTATAACTCTCCTTAGGGGTTTCTATAAGCCTATTCTATTTCTTATTCAGAATATCTCTCTTCTCTGTTTTTGGCAGATTTATTGACGTGGCTCTTTTCTTTTCTCATTAGCACAATATGTATTCCGAAGGGATTACCCCGCTCTTTATCATGAGCACATATGTATTCCGAAGGGCATACTTCGTTTTACGCTCTTTCTCATTCAAAGATATATTATGCTACTTTCAAAGAAGTGTTTTATTTGACTTTTGAAGCTTGAAGATTGGAATACTGTTATTAGATGCCTAGCACTCGCAAACCAAGAGATTCTCGTAGACAAAACTCGCACCTTACATCATTCTGTCCTCTACCCTAGACAAGGAGCTACTTCATACTTAAGCTTTATCGCAAGCCTTAGACACAAGCACAATCACCTCCTTTCTACTTCTCGACAATTGCCTCTCCCTACTGCTTGTCAAGGAAAACACGGAATTTCTCATTTCCACTCTTCAATTCCATTATGACTTTCTTGCACTATAAGTTTCTTACCTAACGGCTTCCCTAGCTTGTTAGCCTTACTGCCTTCCTTTAATGACACGCCACTGCATTGCTTATGCCCTTTATCTAAGGAATATCATATAAGCACACAACCCCGAAAGTCAGCTACATTACCCATTCGCCCGGAAAGTAAGCTAGACACCACTCACAAAAGCTTTACTTCTTTCTTTCGCTTTCCTTCTTCTGGATGCGCACAAGAATTACACATTAGGCTTTCGCACACTAACAACAGCACTTACTCACTTAGCAAACTAACTAACGTTAACACCCCGACTCAACTCTCAAGTCCGGGCAAAAGCATTCTTTACTAGAGTATAGGATAGGGGGAGGCAGCCGATATTCTTACTCAATTCGTGAAAAGAAGCAATACCGATTGTTTACCAATTTCTATAAGTAGTGTGCAGCATTTCATTCTCCTTTTTTGCAGTTGCTTATTTACCTTGTTCGGAGCAATCAAGCTCCTTTAGCACTACTGGGCAAGAACTTTGAGTATTTCTTTGGATACTGTTCCGAGATACAACACTGCTTCTTTTATTGAAACAGCTTATACTGCCTGTTGCTTGAAGAATGTAAGTGAATTGATTTTCTTTTGCACCTGTTATAGATCTAAGTAAAGACACAGAACAATAAGTTCTAATGGAACCACTCACTCCTTTCCTTACTCTACACTTTCAATTCACTCTAGAACTGGAGCTGACGAACCAACAACGGATTTAGAGTCAAGAAGTCAGTCATGAAGATCTTATTGAGGGAATAGAATTTATTGAATCTTTGGATTTGGCTTCGGCTGAAGATCCCCTGTTCTTACTCCTTCTTTAGCTTATGATCTCGTTGACTTGGAGCTGGTCGAGTTAGAGTGTCATACCGAGTTATGGAATGGAAGGAACCTAGACTCAACTCTCACTACTGATTCTTTGGGGCCTGTACGGGCAACTATCTACTGACCAATCTTCAGCATCCGATACCTATGTTAATTAAAAGAAAAGAAAGAAATACTCTTATCCAGCTCCCGAGAAATACTCTTATCCAACTCCCGAGTCTGTACGATATTCTATCCCCGCTTCAACTTAGAGAAAGAGGGCTTGAACACCTGATTGAGAGTGGCTTGGCTCCTAGTTTAGATTGAGAGTTTCATCCCCTTATAGTAGTTTAGTAGTTTCATCAGTATTTGAATAACAGACCTCCACTAAAGCTTGCACTGATACCACACAGCCTCAGATCCTGCTCAAGTTCCTGTTCTTGACCAAGTCCAGTCTTCGCGGCGTCAGTCAGATCGGAGCAGATATCAGTTTATAGTTAGCAAAGCAAGGTTCAATGCAGTTAGTACAAGAATCCAAAAGGGAGGGAAACATATCCGTTTTGATATCAGCTGTGAAAGCCCTAGTTTCCATTAAGAGTATTGTTTGCATTGGGTTGATCCTGATAGTTAATAGCTGGTTTCCAGGTTGTGAGTTAAGATCTTGTTAGCATCGGTTCCATTCTTGTATGCCCCTAGCTCAATTCTCATAAGCAGTAGGGAGAATCCGCCAACCACACCCGATTTGCTATCCTAATTCCAGGCTATATAAGTATTCCGTTTTCTACTTTCCGGTTTGCCAGGACAGGACAGAGTATGGAGTGCTCTTAGTTGGAATTTCAAGTCAGAGACAAGGAGTTTCGGTTTGAAAGAAGGGCTTTTCAGCCTTACCTTAATACGGTTTGAAAGAAGGGCTTTTCAGCCTTACCTTACATATAAGTACTGAAAGGGGAGGTCGGGCAAGCTTCATGACTAAAAGAGATGTTACTGGCTCCCGAACAACCAAGACACTGCCGCATAACTAGGAGCCAAGCAAGATTACACATATAGAGAATAGTTGGTTACCCAAACAATGATTACTTAGGTGAGGCGAGAAAGAAGATAATCAATTCATTATTCTCATGCAGGTATATATTTCTAAGCTCAAATGCATTGAAACAGAACCTCAACGAGGGAGAACTCGTATACTCGGGAAAGTCCCTCACCGAACTTATACTTTCTTCGAACCCGAACGTAACTCGAAGAATAGACAGCACCACTCACACCGCACTAGCTTCAGCGGACGGGCATTCTTTATTCCATTCTGCAATTCGACTATCTGCTCCAACCCAAGAGAGTCATGGGTGTCTGTCCTGTTTTTAGCGTTAGAAAGGGGCATCTAATCCATCATCTGCTTTTGATCTATCTTCTTCTCAGCTTGTTGAACCGACAACACCCGAACTTTTTGACAGATGTATACAAAGCTTATATAGCATCTTGTTTATTTACCTACTCCCAGGACTGACTCCGGGCGGCTACCTATCGCCAACAACTATAACTATAGCGCAAACAGGTCATTCATAAGCGGACTTTAGCGCTGACAAGCAAGTCAAGTTTTCGGGAGTTATGCAACGGCGCCTGTATAAAGTGTTCTGCTACTTCAGCGTGGTATTACTATCTTACATAAGAGGTCAACTCTCTTTATCTTAATAAGAGGTCAACTCTATTCCATTATTACATAAGATAAGAGGTCAACTCTAATAAGTAGATATCGTTTAGTAGTATATAACATCTTTTGAATCAGAGGGTAAGATCAAGATTCAAGGTCGGCGGGAAGCCTACAAGCGAGTGGGAAAGTTCTTGATAGGTCGGAAATGCAAAAGGTGATCTCGGCTAACAGAGCTTCTGCGCTAAGGGAGTTTACAGTGAGCATAAAACTCACCTTGTTGACTTTACTCGCCGTTACGCCTTAGTGGAGCTCCCGTCTTCTAGCAGTAGTTTAGTTCCCGTTTTCGGGAGTTTCTATTTACACCACAATTGTGGAATTCTTTGTTGCGCCAAGGGAGTTACTGGTTTAGTGTGAAAGTGTAGTCTCTTTGAGTGCGATTGATCTGCGCTAAGGGAGTTTCTCGGTGCATTCCCCAGTGATAGAGCATGCGCATCAGATAAGTAATCCATTAGTGTTTTAGAGGTTATTGATTGCCTTTACTTGGATTATTTCCTTCTTCCGCGCACTTTAGATAAGTATTTTTCTGGAAAGTGTTACCAGGCACTGAAACTATTGTGATTATGGGAATGCTAGACACCCGACCCAAGAATTCAACCACTACAATGGGAATGCTAGGACAACATACCCAAGAATTCAACCACTACAATGGGAACAGTCTAGCTTAGGAACTTCGACGGGGAGCTCCCCGAGTATCCGGCCTTTCACTGGCACTCCCGCTGTAATTGGCTAGCTAGGAAAGTGCACTCGCTTATATTGACTATCGCTTATTTACTATATAATTGAATCAAGGGGAAATTAATAAAAAGCGACTATTTATACTGAGGAGACTGAAACCTCATATAAGAAAGACTTAAGAGGTGGAACTGCTAGGCCTAGTACACAAACTCTTGCAGGTCTGGAAGGTTTACTTATTCACTAGAAATTGTATAAATAGTCGAAAGAGATATTCTATTACTTACATAAAGGGGAGAAACAATAGCTATGAACAAATCTCCAACACAGGGTCTATGGTAACTAGGACTCAAATAAGATGGATTGCTTTCGAGCCTGTAAAATGACTGGCTTTTGAACAAGATTGGTTCCACTGCTTTTCTCAATGGCTTTCCTCTGATACTGATGGATATATCCCTTAGCTTTTGACCCCTTCCTTGCCTAAAAGGTTGCTTGTTTGCGCTTACGCGAGTGACTTCATCATCGGGAGTGGGCAGTTTCTAAAGCCTTTTCTTAAGTGAATTCCATTGCACCCTGCAGTTTCTCCTTCTTCCTCCATTCCAGTTGAAGAGAAGTCAAGTCGGAAGGCTCCACTTGCTCTAAGACGAAGGCCCTCATAATATATGTTTGCAGAAATCAAGAAATAGAGAGACTAGATGAATTTATATGCAAGGGTGGGGCTCAATTTAGTCTTTACTGTGAATATGGAAGTTCCTGCTCCTTGGGAAGTACCAATGAAATGGCAACTCGATATCGATCAAATGGCAGCTCTGGATCTGTCTCTACATCTGGGGATCCACTATCCTTTTTTATCCAACTAGCGTCACTGGTAAAAGGTGGATCTAATGCTTTGTACCATCTATCGTGGCATTAGAAGCGAAAGCAAAGCTCGCCTGGCCCAGAGCAGAGATTACACAAGAATCTTTACAAATGGCTCGATGACTTCAGTAACACATACATATTCTTCAGTGAATTCATGAATCATGAAAAGTCTAACTCAAAACCTAAGCTAAGGAAAGCATCTGAGGAGTGAACGATTCCACCATCACAATAGAATCTTTGACGTCAGCTGCTGCGGTAATACTACGGATGCAAGCCTTTTCCGGAGCGCGTATGTAGGTGTCTTTTGAAGTCCGATGTCAAATCCCAGCACAGGGCCCGCCAATGCATTCATTCCACGAAGGAGCATATCTTCCTTAGGCCACTCTTTCTCCCTATGACCTATGTGATCAAAAAGGGTCTTATAGTTCTTCTGAATATCTCTCTCCTTTCTCGTGAGATCCAATTTCTTTTATTCCAGTCAAGTCCTTGGAAAAAGCCTTAAAGTGAAACAAGGACTGCAGGAATAGAACCTAACCCTCTAACCCATTTTTGACCAAAAGCTAGTGTAGTTTGTTTGCTAGGACGAGCACGAGCGAGCTATCGAGTTGTCGCAGGAAAGTAATCAGTAGCTTTCAATGGAAGGATAAAGGGCTTGCAAAAGCTTTCAATGGAAGGATAAAGGGCTTGCAAAGGCTTTCAGCACCAATCTATTATTTCATAAATCTTGATCTTTTTTTTTCTATTTGATAAGGATCAGTTTGTTCTTTTGCACTTCTTCATGTCTTGGTCATCAAACGAAACATCTCTTGACATCACAACCTTATATGCCACTAACCTTGTAGATCTCAGCCGGGTTAAGCACTTGGATCGGTAACTCCTCGACTCGACTGAATCCCCCGGACTGTTAGTTGATTAATTTCCATGGCTTCTAGGCACTAAAGACAATACACTTTCTTTGGCCTGCTAGCAAAGGCACGATTCTATTATCCGCATGACGTGCCTGTACCTTTCCCATATTTATAGAAAGCTCTAGAAGGCCTAAAGCCTGCACACCTAGACTTTGAGGAGGGCTCGGCTCCCCCTAATGCCTGCTCTGTGGTGTTGAAGATGACTCGTAGGCAATTGCTCTTGAAAACGTCTGCTCGAATACCAGCACGCACCTATAATCATGGCGGGCACTGTAGATAATGCTTTTGCTATAAGGAAAATCAATCCAAATCAATATGCACTTTTACTAGAGCTGATTCTTCACGATATCATTGGGCTCTTCCAATTGAGACCGAAAGATGCATGCCGATCAAAAACATAGCAAGAGCTACTCACTGGGGGAAAGATAGCAAGCAATAGAATAGTCAAGCAGGGGCTTCTTTCAATGAGTAAGAAAATAGAGACTTCGAATGCCTAGGTATAGGACCACAGGAAGAAAGAAACTGCTAAATATATAAAGTACTATAGCATGTCGTGAAAGAGGCACACGTAGCGGGCGTGTTTCCACTGTAGGAATGGAGCATGACACAAAATAGAGAAGATATTCAAAACACTAGAAGATATTAAAACAACACTGCTTACTCAAAACAAAGCTCACTTAAAAGAAACGGAATAGAAGAATAGAATGGAGTGCTGCAAAAGAGTATAGAATAAGGAAGGGGTCAACTCTGCTCTGCCAATAAGCGTTAGAGAGTCCCGAGTTAACCTTTCGAAAATCATCTATCTGACATATATGAGATAATGGAATAGCAAAACACCTATTACTGCTCTGACCCTACTTACTGCCTACTGCCCTTAGAAACTAACTCCTAAACTCGCTTAAGGCACGACGCCTTGCCTTCGACAGGGCTAACACACCTTATTAGAGTTTCGCCCTTTCCTATACAACACTTCCAAACTCATTATCCCATCCATCCCCGAGTAGTAACTAAACGGAATTTGCAGCTTCGTCGCCAACAACATAATCTTCTCTCGTTGCCAAGCTAACAACCAGAATGGGAACTCTACCCACTCTTTCTTTGTTTGGACCACAACCCTTAACTAAAGCAAGCCTAGCATGCAAAGCCAGGGGAAGGGAAAGCCCGGAACACAAAGCTAGTAGGGGAAAGCCCTGGGGAAGGGAAAGCCCGGAACACAAAGCTAGTAGGGGAAAGCCCTGGTATCATTTATTGAGAAGTAATGTCATTCCATTGGAGAGGCTGCCGCAATTCCATCTTATGCTTCAGTATCGGGTGATTCTGTCGAACTCAACACTCAACTGGCAATACTTTTCACGCTTCAGTCAAACAGTCATTTCATCTATGGGGGTCAACGACGCACTTCATTGAAATATTCTCTCTTGCGCATCTCACTCATCAAATATATAGGAATTGAAAAGACAACTCTCATTGCAGATGACTTGCACCCTAATCTTTCATTGCACTGTTTCGATTCGGCTTAAAGTAATCATTCCATTCTTTCTACAGGATCAAAGTGAGTCGAACTTCACTGAAGTAACCTCGCTTCAACGCCTTCTTCTAAATATAGAGATGGAGCTTTTCTCTGGATTTCCCGCTTCAAAGCCAATACCAGATCTAATAAGTCACCTATAAACAGTGGCGCCGAATAATCAGAGGACAAGTAGCGGCGTTAGAGAGTTCAAAGCGAAAGGGCTGCTCCTGTTATGAGCAAGTCCAGTGTCTGAGAGTTGTGACCTAGTCCTGTTTAAGGCAGAGCTGGATCTGGAAGGTAAGGTTAAGGCTCAAGTGCAATAAGAAGGGAAAGGTAGGAGTGTGTGTATATAAATGGTAATTCTAGAGAGATGATTAAGAAATGGTAATTCTAGAGAGATGATTAAGCAAGCAGTTAAGTTTCCGTAATATGGAGATTCATGTTTTCCTCCTATGCGCTCTCAATCTGGCGAAGCAGTAGAAAGGTCGGGTTGACAGCTCTTCACCGAGTGGAAGTAGATAAGATGGCGATGGCATTCAAGCTGGATAAGGAGAAGCTGGGTTCACTGCTGTTAGAGACTCCGCTGTGGTAAGGGAAGCAGCTGTGAGAGTGGATGAAGCCCCTTAACTTGACTATCTGATTGCCCCAACTCGTATACAAGGGAAATCTGGATTGTTTTGTTTGTCTGCAAGATCAGTGTACGGCTCTGAGTCTAGGTTCGGTGATTGTGTCTAAGGCTTTCTCTCAAAGTAGTGTAGTTATTGTGGAATCCTTACTCATTTGGATCTATTAAGAGAGGCGCTTTCTAGGATGTTTGGATATTGCTATAGAGGTGTCTTCCGCCTATTCCATTCCTCCAATGCTAGTCAAGTTGAAAGAGAAAGGATGGAAATGATAAAGTCAAGAGAAATCCTTGAGTATTTGATAAGCACGATTGGCCTTGCCTACTCTATTCCACTAAGAAAATGGATAATGACCTATCTTGCTTGCCCCCTACCCTAGAACTATGCTTTATAAGGACTGTCTCTGCTCTACCTGCTTGACCCTACTCACTCCGCTGTCTCTGCTCTACCTGCTTACAGAAACAAGCATATGACTCTTGGGGTAAGGGCGCGGATGTATAGTATCTACTTCTTGTTCCATTGCTTTAATCCACTTCTTTTTGTACTCATTCATTATGTAAGAGATTAATAGAACTCCGGACTCGAAACTAACTTATAGATATGGAATGGAATAAGGAATGGAATATACCTTTCGCCTAAGATATATAAGCACGTAAACAACACTTCTTACAGCACTGAGCGAACCCAACCCAACAAAAAGTACATTATTCGTTCCCTTGCTTGCTTACTTGTGCGCCGGGCAGCTGACTCTTCTGCTTCTCCGGGGTGCGAGTTCTTTCTGCGTTAGCTAAAGGGCTTCTGGAACTCTACAACTTGTTCCGTTCGTTGCTTATAATCTGAAATTGATTGGATTAAGAAGTCGCATATTATGTGGTATAAGAACCTAACACATTACTGCAGTGTGGTATAAGAACCTAACACATTACTGCTGACTTTAAGATCGCTCGCTCTCAGTTGAATAAGTGGTGATTAGGCACTGTCGGAAGTCAAAGCTAACTCAAGGAGAAATCGAATCTAGCCTCTTTCTTTATGATGGCATGGGCGCCCATAACTAATAAAAGAAGATAGGGGGTGTTTCTCTTATTTGAATAAAGAGGGGGTTCTCTGATTTGGAGTCAACTCAGGGATAGGGCGAATACCAGCGAGAGAGGAGTTTAGAGCAGTTATATTTATATTCGAGTTTAGAGTTCCAGGGTTGTTACTCATTTAGTTGTTACTCATTTATATCATGTGTGTGACTTATATGTTAATTATAGAACAAGTAAGCAGCCAAGGGAACAAACAAGCAACTCAACATTAACTCGCTAACGTTAGCTTCCGGAAGATTCTATTGATTTCGAAAGGATCCCACACGTCAGAGAGAAAGGCCTTATTGTGCCCTTACTTACCTTAGCACCAGTGAACCCTCAATTAGGCTCGCTTCTTATGTCCATCTTCAGCAGCTATTCGCATGTTCCTATTCTTTCTGTCCTTTCGAGAAGAGAAAGCCGTTCCGCTATAAGAGAAGAGAAAGCCGTTCCGCTATTCTTTTTATAGTTTATTACTAATCAAAATATTGGATATTGGAAATGACTAGTTGTTGTCCAAAGAGGGTTTTACACATAATAAGATGATTTCTTCCGTTGAGCGATCCACGCGCATATCACCTTTGTTTTTATACTCCTATAGACAGAATAGAGATTGATGCTTTTTTTACTCATCTCATGTTTAAGCCTACTAATAGGGAAGGTCCACTTTATTAATATACTTTTCTCAAATCTATCTTAAGATGTTATCATGGAATAGAACGGAGCAGATCATCTGTTAATTGATGAAGCGGATGGGAAAGGAAAGATCCCAAAGGAAATAGAATTGTATTTAGACTGCTATTTTGATTGACTATGTTAGATAGACATATAATATTAGTACATACTTCCAGAATAATTACCTATATCTATGGGCTATAACAATAATAATGACCTATAAATAATTACCTATATCTATGGGCTATAACAATGAGATTTACCTACATCTATGGGCCCTCACAATGATTTTTCTCTTTCTATATGGGCTATAACCAATAATCAAGTTATTAATGACTGACTGGACGAAATCCAGAAATCACCCCTTAGCGTGCGTGCTAAATTCTAGAATCTCTCCTTTAAGATCAAACAATTCCATCGAATTTGGAGTATTACTGTATGTGTGATAGCCAGCGACTAGAGTATTACTGTATGTGTGATAGCCAGCGACTATACAATATCAATGAACCCAATTCTTGCAATTGCTCAGGATACCCTCTTTTAGCTTATAGGTCTATTTCTTAGTTCAAGATCCCTCTTACTAACTTTAATAAAAGAATGAGTAGATCTTGTTCCGCCCAACCCCCCAATTAGAATGGGTTGGGTTTATTCACTTCTAAGAATAGCGATAATAAGATTGGCAATACCGGACCAGACCGGAATAGGGTTATTAACATTCTTTCAGATTATGAGGATAGGTCATTCGAGCGTATCCAATTATAGAGACTATTTAGACATATGGATCGCTACGTCGTTACCATTCCATATTAAGGATTATGAATTGGCGTAATCGGACCTGCTTTTTACATATACATCGGTATTGGGGTATAACTTCTGTTTTTTACTTCTATTGAATCGATAAAGAGGTGAGTTTGATTGTACATCCTTTTGAAAGAGATATGAGGTTTCTTCTGGATAATTCATATCGAGTCGAGGCAATTGTCTGTCTTACCCGGGCCTACTACTATGATAAGTTTGATTCGCCCTGCGGGTACTATGAAAGTGGAAGTTGAAGCCTTTCCTGTGCTACAGGGTGTCGAGGGAGCAGTACCCGATACGACAGGAAGGAGGCTAGAAGGAAAAGTACCCGATACGATAGGAAGGAGGCTAGAGGGAGCAGTACTCGATACGACAGGAAGGAGTCAGTTACCTACCAGAGTAATAGCCGACCACAACTCTTGAAAGCTTTCAATCATGCAAAGGGCCAAGCTACTACTCCCTTAGCTTCACACCTATTGCCCTAGAGCTAACTCTGTCTTTCCCGACTCAAACTCTTTAACCACTGATACAGATCCTTACTCCCGGGATTGACTCTCATACTAATACAAATAAACCAAACCGTAGAATAATGTTAATTAGGTTCGACTATTACCTGACAAGAAAGAAACTCGGAACTAAGAAACCAACTATACTACCTCTGAACTAGAAAAAGGGAATGAAACCCAGAACCCCTGCTGATGAGAATGAAAAAAGCAATAAAGAGTTGCACTGCTGCAATGATAAGAAGACTTTGACTCACGCCTATAAACCACAAATTCTGACTACTTGGTCTCGGGCTTACTTTCCTCTATCTAAGTATATCACTGCTTGCTTTGACTCCCCCGCTCCTTCCCCTGAGCCTGACTCTTATGCCTCCCAAACTGATACTGATGCTAGCAATACCTACTAACAAGGACTTTCTTTCTTTGGCTACTGCACCTATGAGCTGCCCTACCTTGAGTTAAGTCTCCGAACTCTTATTTGAATTCTTTTGATGAGTTTAGGTCTGCTACTTTGGATCTCCAATCTATTGCCTGCTGCGCGCCTACCTTTTTGAGTATTCCTTTTGCTAGTATCGCTATTCCACTCTGAACTCTAAAACTACCGACTTGCCCACACATTACAAGCCTTACTGACTCCCCAGCAAATGCAAAGCCTTACTTCTATCCTTGTTTCGAACTAGTACACTATCTAATAGATCAAACTAATCACTTTGGAGAAAACTAGAAACTGGCAATCCAGCTGCTGCTGCTGACGAGACTTTGACTTACCCTATAAGAGTGAAACTGCTACCGATTAGACTAACAACGACTTAGAATAACAAGGCTTTCACTGGCTCTTAGCACCTTTACTGCTACCATTTGATACTAAAATAATGGAATTACTGCTAACAGGGTTTCATCAATGCCTTTCATTACGTAACTACTGCCTACGATCCTATACTCCTCGATATCAGCCTACCATTCATTGCGGAAATGTCTATGTCCTATTATTAGTATGCCTTTACTGCCTTACATTCCTTTCTCTTAGCCTTGCTTCTAAGCGTTAGTCTGCCCCTCCCTTATCTTAGTATGTCTTTACTGTCTACCATTCTGACTATCCTATCGATCTTGCTTCCCCTCTTTCATTCTTGAGTCAACTCTAACTCCGTCTTTCCTTACTATAGGTCTGACTATCCTTTCTCTCAAACTGATACCATGGCATCTCAATCTGATTCCTCTAATAGAGTGCACTAGTTTCTTCTTGTAGTCAGTAGCTGTGGATTGGATTCTGACTTACGTGTGTAAGCGCCTAATACTTAGTGTTTGGATTCCCTTTTTTTGAGTTAAAGCATTTGGGGAGCAGTTACAGCCTTATTAGTGGTAGTTACAACCTGTATTCTTATTCTTATTAGCAATAGTGAAAGTCTATCCTGATAGAGTGGTAGTCTTACTTACCCCAGAGTATTCTTGATTCTGATATTGATTCTAATGGTAGTAGCTCCATTACATCGATCCTAGTTGTGAGTTGTTGTCTTGTTAGGTGCCTAAGGGCATATGAGTCACCAGTTGAGTTCGTTAGTGGGATGTTTGATTCGTAGTTCCAGTATAGTAGGGCCCAGGCCCACGTATCTGACTTATGAGTTGCACCCTATAAGCTAAGCACTCGTTTCATTCCTTATTAAAGGCTTTATTCTGATTGACATGATTCTAATCCGAAATCTGTATGCACTAGATCATACCTCTACTACTTACATCGTACCTCTTCCACTACTTAGAGCGAAATTATTGCTTCCCTACTTGCCCCAAATGGAAAGTTTCCTAAACGGGGGAAGGCTTCTAAAAGAAAATAGGGTTGATCTAGGTTATAGTGGTTACTTGGAGGCTAAGAAAGCTTGAAAAGGTAATAATTCTATGTAAGATGGTTTTCTTCAAGAAGTCAGTCTAAAACCTACAAAGAATCCAATGAAAAGAGGGGAGAAAAAGATTCTTTCCTAAAGTGCTTCAAATACTCAAGTTGGAGACTCCTAACGCAATTCCTAACGAGAGTTACTAATTAAGTGAGAATACTCAAAGATCTGAAATTGATATATGATAGAGGCAAAAGAAATGGATGTATTTCCGGAAAGTCTATAAAATCAATCCTAGAAATGACAATGTTGAATCCATAGAGAAAGTGGTTCTCCACGAAACAGAATGCTAAAAGGTATATAAGGGGTGGTTTCTGAAGGATAGAGAAAAACCAACTCAAAATGGGTGCTGGAACTCCCAAAGGTAATAATCTTTTGGCAAAATCAATAAGTTCAACGATCTTCCCCTCCACTGGGTATTTTCATGAGAGGTTCTATTTAATGATAGGTTCTATAGGAAGTGGGCGATCCATCCTATTTGATTTGGTAAAATACCTAGTCCTATCTTTCCTTCATTACGGGGGCAAGTTCCTGGTGCAAATTAAGGGCTGGGAACTAATGGACAAACTAGGGTTACTCCCAATTCGTTGCTACCGTTTTCTTCATCGGAATTAGAGAACAAGTATCCATACTTACATCTTTCACTATAACCAAAATCCGTTAGGTGTTTTCGTTCGGATACAAACATGGCAATCTACGTGAAGTATCGATGAAGCTGCTGCCCAAGCAAAGATCCAACGCGCACTACTCAATACGGCTTTCACACTGCCATTGGTATAGAAATGCCCTTATAGCATTGCCACTTGCTTCAAGCTGCTCTTTAGAAAAGCTATATTATAGTATAGATTGGGGGATTGCACTACAGGACTACGTGCAAACTTGGCCCCCGGGTGTATTATGTAACCCCACACCCTATTTTCCCAAAACATAGCCTTGAAAAACCATCTTATTATAAGTGAACCTTAAACCCAGCATTGAAATCGCAAAGTTCTTTTTTGTACACTCATATGGACGCCTAAAGTCTTCTAGTGAACGGTCAACACAGGGGAATCGTCAAAGCTTACAACCCTATTCCCTGCATGAGGCTGTTCCAGACCCCAAACAGAGACAATCACATTAGTACAAATTACTCCACCCAAGAGATAACCACCTAAGAAAAGCGGCTCTGTCATCACGTCCAAAATGTGAGGACGGTATGCCAACCCCAAAGATACAACCATATCATAACACTTCCACATGAGACCAAAACGGACAATATTGGATTTTCTCTTTGGATTCTTTCTCTGCTCTGGGTTGTTCTATTCTAATAGGCACATCCTTGAAGAAAACTATTGTAAGGAGACATCAGATCGAAAAGCGACTGTGTAGTACCAACGCACATTAAGATACGCTTCATCCTAATAGCACCTATGAGGATTAGCCAGACATCGGATTGAGATTGGAGGACTCAACCCCCATGTAAAGAATCTCTTAGAAAATACCACTGCTACTGGATGTGAGATTCCACATTTGGTTTTGGATATAGAAACAGAGAATCTCCCTATATATAGAAACAGAGAATCTCCCTAATACTTCGTGGTACTTCTGCGCCACAGCTTGGTCGGCAATGAGAACATCATCGCCAAGTACTGCATAATCGGTAAACTTCGGGTACACCTGTTCAGCACACCACCAAATAATAGTGATCAAATGCGAACAATGGGGAAGAAAGAGGAGTCCGAGCCTAATGCCCTGCAACAAAGCATACTTGGGACGGGACCATTAGCGCCTGACTAAGGGTACCAACATTTGTAGCCAGTGCGGAATTAACAACACTAGAGGTATAAGACCTATCGAACAAGACCATAATTTCAAAACATTATAATAAGCTTAACCGGTCAGTGGCTGCACTAAGATCATAAGATAAACAAAACAGCCTTGACGGCCAATGAGCCGATACAAAGGTGATATTAACCATCCATTGGAATGGACTTCAACCCAGATGCTGCCCACTTATGGACCGGTCTCAATAAACGCTGATTGACATAATTGCAAATCGCGCTCCTCTTGCCTGCTCCCTCCAAAGAAAGAAATTGAAACCTAGACGACCAGAGACGGATGAACACCAGCTTGAATTCGGTGGAATACCGAGATTATCACAAGTTGGTAGATATGGGGACCTATACTGTTTGAAAACCTGTCTAGATCCACAATCCTGTGAGAATTGTCTTCTTCACATCCAACGGGTAACGAATCAGGTGATGAACAACCCTGACTCAACACCTTGCGCATGCGTGAAGGTTCACAATGAGGCTATTTAATAAGACAGACAAATCAAGTAGTCATTCCTCACTTTCTGGTAGAATGTCAATTTGGTTCCTCTTTGTGTTAATGCTGCCTGAACCATCTTTAAAGTCGGCAAGGCTTTCTAGGTTGGTTCGAACTCAAACCCTTGAACAAGGGGCTTGGTCCTGATCCATGGACAATATCATCGTCTAATATCGATGAAATGAATTTGATGTTCCGATACCACATTCTGAATAGAGTCCATATCCTCAATCCTAAGGCGGGGTAACAATCGATTGGAATGTTGCCTTAGTCAAAGAAAGGTTTTGCTAACAGTATTCATTTAGATATGGATCCAAATAAGGAAGAAAGGTTTTGCTAACAGTATTCATTTAGATATAGATCCAAATACAGATAAGTCAAACAACAAACACGAATTTCTCAGCAGAGGAGTCCCGAATCATCTTTATATGGAAAGAAGGGATAATTCGAGGCAGACCGGACCGAGTTAGGGGGAATGGCACAGACAAATCTCTGGGAACAGGTTGAACAAACACCACCGTATCAAATCCAATCTTAAGGCTAGATGCTGCTTGGTTTAGATATAATGAAACAAATAGTCACCCTTTCGTCCGTCCTAGAGATTGAGTATAGTCCCTTTACTAGAGACTGAACCCCTATGTGGGCATTCCATGTTTGTAGTATACGCTTGGCCGTTGCTTGGCCCTAGGTTTGAGTGGAATTCTGACTTGATAGTTTCGAGCGCAGGTGAAGTTTGAATTGGGTTGAGAGCGCAGTTACCCTCTTCTTGTTGGTTACCTTCTTCTATTACACCCCGTACACTAATAGATTGATTCGAGAGATTCAAAAGTCAGTAAAGTCTCTTTCCCTACCGGAGTAACTGAGCCAGAGGGTCAAGATGTTAGGCAAAAATGCATTTCTAAAGCCGAGAAGTAGATTGAATAGGTCAATCCCACTGGACTAAACTCGACCATAACGCTCAGGAGGTTAAGAAACATAGCACGCCTCTTCTCTTCTCTCATGTCTCTGTCTTCTCTGGTCAGTACGGGGTTTATCACAATCATCGAATCATGGCACCGGGAGTCGAGGTGTAGCGCAGTCTGGTTAGCACATGAGTTTTGGGTAAAAAATGTCATGCATTCCAATACTTTAATTACTACCTATTACTTCTCTTCTGGGCAGTAACGAGGGATCCATTGAGTGATAACATCCAAAATCCTTTTCTTAGACCTTTTCTTTACTGTGAGAAGATCTTGACAGTGAGAAGAAATATACCTCCTTTTCTTGACAGTGATAAGAAAGCGTGACAGTGATAAGAAAGCGCTCAGTTCGGTAGAACGTGGCGTTCGACATCCTACAGAGCGTGATTGCTTTATTGTGAGGTCTAATTACAATGAAATAACTTAACTAACTTGAACCCTGAATTTCTTAATAGTAATCAAAATATACCTATTCAATATGCTAGATTCATCGATTCAAAAGGAAGATATAGGTTAGGTTGAGTTCAAAAGGAAGATATAGGTTAGGTTTAGTGCTTTCTTCCATCGACCGGAGCTCTTGTTATTTCTCACTTTTCTCCTAGGAATTACTGCTGACTCGGGGCCATAGACAGTAAGTCATATCATCGGGCAACTCCATCGACGACAAGGTCTCATGGGTCTTGGTCGTGGGCTTCGACCCATAGATAACGTTGAAACACATGTGGTATGGTCTCTCTTTGTTTGAATACCAACCCGAGTTGGATCAATGAGGATGGTGTGATCTTACCTCTCTCTCGTGGCTTTCCCCATCCATATGAGGACTCCCTCGCCTTTTTCTTTCCTTTCGGCATAGAGTTGATATTGAATTTAGAAACTTCAAAGGAGTACGGGCATGCTTTATTAGTGGTTTTGAGTTTGGCAAGAAGAAAATCCTCCTTTTCGAAGACTACGAGCTGTTGTCCACCTTCATTACCTAAAATTCATCAAAAAAACCCATGCTACGACAATCAGAGATCCCTCTTCGATAGACATGAACCAGGTGATTAGCCTTTCTGTTTTGTCAGCTGATCCTATCCTACTTAATTAAAGCATATATTCTAGTTCTATTAAAGCCTATATATATTCTAGTTCTAGTGCGTATAAGGAGGGAAAGATTGGATTCTCTGTGCTCTTTGACCTACCATAGATCCTTAGTGGTGGACCGATCGACCCTTCCATTCAAAAGCCCTGACCCCTCCATTCAAGCCCTATCTAAAAGCCTTATCTCTAACGGTTTTGGTGCAATGAGAGAGATACTTTCACATCCGGTGGGTTCCAAACCTAAAGCTGTAGGGCGACAATCCTGAGCTTCGTCAATAGGCGTCCTGGGGGAAAATCCAGTTAGGTTAGGTTTATGGGGGCGGTGCCGCGCGCTTGGTGATGTAGTACATCGAGCCCCCGGTTGTGCATGCAGTACTCCGTCACTCACCGAGCCGTAGATCTACCCTCTATCCATTCCCTTCTGCTGCTATAGCCTCTATAGATAAGGTTGGCACAATTCCTGCTACTATGAATATAAAGAACCAAAATAGAGTCAATTATAGAAAGAAAATGGGCTAGGCTACTATAAAGAAAGAAAGTAGATTAAGTGAACCAAGAACCTATAAGGTGTGTTGGACTTATTACTCTTTAACAAAGAAGGTGGGATTGTACCGGTCGACTGAACGATGGGAGGAGAAATCCGGGCGCGTGCCTATTGACTATTGATTGGATTGGGCTTGCTTGGCTTTATCGTAGCTTCCCTTCACTTGTCCCATATACTTGGAGCAAGAGTCATCGGGTTCGGGTAAGCAATGAATCCACTCGCGCTTACTTACTTTCATTTCATTTGAGTTTGAGCTCGCTTCTTTCTAGTAACCTTACTGCTTGCTACTGCTTGAGTAAGCTCTCTTTCCCTTGCTAGCTTGGGAAAGGCACGAGATGCTTGAAGCCGGCTCTTCTTAAGATTCCAGTATTTGCTTTTTGATTCCTTTTTGGTTGACCCATCCTTCCTCAACTGTCCTATCGAACCAGCTATTTCACCCTTGTACTGTCCCTGGGTAGGGGGGAAGGACCAACAATCCATGATCTTGTTCATTCATATCCACCCGTCCGCTAGCTACTAAGGAGGAGCGGAGCGGCATCTTTTCCTCCCCGGGCATCCAGATAATGCATTATTTTCTGTTTCGCATGCATTGGATCGCCCTTTCTCGTACTGTACATTGTGAAGATCCCTATATGCATTCTAATACTACGGTCACACTTAAAGAAGTGAGCTACGGGCTATTCCCTCTCGACATCTGTTTCTCTTTTAAAGCAAAGCGGACTTAAAGTGCTTTTCTTGAGCTTATAACTAATACTTTCTTTCTTTGAGCTTCACCTTATTACTAGTATATATATATATACGACCGTTCTGGAGTTCGATCCTAGAGTTCGCTATGATGAGCTACTTCATATGAACTTCGGACAACTAACACAGCACCGTGACGTGCTACTTTATCTTTCCACTAATGAACCTGCTCACAACCTTACTTTCTTCGTGGACTTGATTGTAGTTCTCTTTCCCCGCCTATCGTTGACGCCTAAGCATTCCTTTTCTCGATTTGAGTGATAAATGTGTTTGACCTTGGCACCTTGCTTGAGCACTTGGCCCAGGAACTACCCGCCTATGAAGAGAGAACTTGCATTACCAGTGAGGAAGCTTGAACCTGTATTTCAGACTCCCTGAGGCGCACTATGGACTCTAGTTCTTGACTAGTTCAGTTCACCCTAATCTAAGTTCCGTTTCACCCCTTATTTCTAATCGAATAGATTCTAGCTATCTTTCTCCGAGCTCCTACGACTGCTTTCTTTCTCCATTTCGCGTTCAAGCGGTCGACCGCCTCCATCATGAAAATCTCCCTGTCGCTAGTCAGTCAAGGAAGTTCGTCGAGTGGACTCTCGGGGAATCCAATAAATGTGCATAATTTCGCCTGCGCTCAGGAAGCGAGCAAGAAGTTCAAAGACAGCATAAAGGGCACATAAGAACGTTTTCTAGAAACAGAATGAGCTAAGGCTTTCAGCTCCTTCCTTCTTTGAGCACTTTAAATATGGGTATCCATCCAAATATAGGTATCCATCGGGCAAAGACAAAACATTCCAATACGATCTGGAATTACCCCCTTTTCCATTTCCATAGGTACTCTCCAATCAATGGTCCTAAGTCAAGATTCAGCGACGGAGGGATAAGTTCTTATAATCCAATGGAACCAACACTTTGGTTATCATGAGAAATGGGGTCAGAAGTGGGCTATCCGATATGAAGGAATGTAAAGGGCTAAACTGATCGATTCGATTTGGGCTTGGCGAAGATGATCTCTTTTCTTTAGGGTGGTGTCCCTGGAGTCGCCCCACCTCAACTTCATTTGACAATAGAACGCTTTCTCGAAGGCGAGGGTTGCTCAGTCGACCTTTCAGAGGATTAGGCTCAGGTTAAGGCAGAGGTGCAGGAGCATGGCTAAATGGAATTTAGGAGTCAGCAGAGCTACAAGGGAAGGTATAAGTAAGATCGGTAGGCTCCACCCAGATGAGGCTATGGAATGAATAGGTTTTGTCCGTTTAGTTAATCTTAGCCGGTTCCTTAAGTTTCTACCATTGAACATGTAAATCCTATAAGAGAAAGTATCTATCTCTGGAACCTTTCAACTTCTTACCTTCTTTAGATCGAATTGTTGAACCGAACCCCATTGAACCCCAGGCCCCTTATACTACGCAGCAGCAACACAACAGCGTCTTTGAAGGCTGGCTGATTCACAAGTATCAACAGCTGTCATGGGATCACTAGTAGATTATGGCTGTTCATGTTATGGGGCATTTGGGGGGATAAAGTGACATAAATCAGAGAGGCTATCCGGCTTTACAGGGCGGAGGTAAAGCGCAAGGGTAAGGTTTGAGGGGTTTCCCTTTCGCTTTTATAAGCAATCAACACCAGAGAGAATTCCAGAAAGACATAGTAGGAAGCGGTGCTGTAGCTAAGTAGGGCAGAGTTCGTTTTGCTCAGGCCGTGTTAGTTACTGCTTCAATCACGGAAGAGAAGAAGGAAGGCCATAATAAAGCTGACTCCACTGGGCGAGATCTAATAGTTCTATACTCTAAACTCCACTTGAGACTTTAGCGCCTTAATCCGATGAAACAAGAACTTGCACTGGTATTCTTCATATCCTGAAACTACAGGTATTCTGCTTCATATCCTTCCACTTCGGATTCTTCTTCTCGTAACTGACCTTCTTCTTATCCTGGCTTAAGATTGAGTCTTCCTGCTCTACTCTAGCTCTACCTTACTCCGAAACGGATGAAACAGACAGATATAAGTGTTAGCGCAAGGGAGCTGATAGTTTCAACTTATTCTTTCTTTTCAGTCCCAACTCAATGAGCGGTCGGTGTGTACTTGAGTTTTGTTCTAGTGAAGTCTGCTGCAAGTGGCAGTAAGTGGTTCTGCAGACGGTTCTTCCACTAGAGTTTAGGTTTCCAGTGTTGTTGTATACGATAGATAATCAGAGGAATAAGAGGTGCAATGATATTCTTCAATCAGAGGAATAAGAGGTGCAATGATATTCTTCAGCGCCAGTTCTATTAACAGGCTCTTAGCACCTTTACTTGACACAGGCCCAAAACCAGAATACTCTGTGCCCCAGTCAAATTGAAACGTTGGGCAATGCTCTCAAATTCCTTTAATATAGAAGAAGTAATATAGAAGAACATCAGTGAATAGAAGTAATATAGAAGAACATCAGTGAAAGTGTTATATTGAAATGGAAATGATTGTTTTCCTGAAGACTCAACTGTCTCAACAAGAACAAGTATGCTAACTGGAACAGAGTGGATTTAACAAGGGAACATTCTAGCAATTGAGTCCAGTCCGGGTGCATTTCTTCTCTTTTCCGAATCTCAATATGTTTTGGATGCAGCTCATAAACACTTAAAGAGAAACATAAAGCTGATTAGATAAGTTGTTGTTTGTTTAGAAATAGGAAATGGGATTCTCAAGGCTCACTAAAAGCCGTCAATTTCATAATATGCGTCCTTCGATCGTCTGGAAAATTATTGAACAAAGAAACCTGAGCTTGAAAAGCGCTCCTATACCTTATGTACGAGCTGATCCAGATGAGCATCCTTTAGCAATAAGTTGATATTTCCCTTGAGGTAAGGGAATACACTAGATCTGGCTAACTATGGAATAGCACCCGACTCTCCGTTTCTGGGCATATGTAGGTAGCCTACTATACCAGTGACGCTGGTCCAACTACGATAACGGATTTCGGTTTCATCGGTTCAACTAGGCTCTGCAGCAATAGCTATAGCGTCTCAAGAGGAGTCTATTTTTCCTCAGGGGGAGCTTGGCTTGGTGGTATAGCCTTCCTTCAAAGCAACTTTCGAACATTGTGGATCTTGCTCGGCTGGGAGTCCAGCTTGTGGAGAATAGGACATGGGTCTCGGAAAGAGGGGGGTGGGTTTCTAGGTCGCATGCGTGCATGAAATTCGAACAATAGAATACGAATACGTCCATAGAGCCATTGATCGCGAGCCAACAAAGAATATGGTTATTCCCCCATCCTGGAATCATTCATTAACCTTGACATAAACGGTTTTGATAGTTGGAGTTTGCAATAGTGCTTGCTTGACTAGCTGCAGAAAGTGAATGAAAGTGAAAAGTCATCTGGCTAAAGTAGAAGGTGCATAGATAATAACCATCAAATGTCATGTGAAAGCAAAGGGAGCTTACGATTCAATAAAGAGCCATCAATAATAACGTGATAATAGACCTCTATGCTTGGTGGTATACTAGAACTCTCTTAATGGAAGGTAAAGAGCTTGTAAAGAATAGTTTCGTAAGGGTCAGCAGAGGTTTTTTTGTGCAAGTCGATTATTATCTTCTCTTTCGCCCCATAGCAGAGGAAGTATTGCCTTTTTGTGGTTTCATCGTTAATCTATCCTTGGCATGCTCTCATGGCTTCATACAGAGGAACTGACTAATCCACTCACAATGTTGATTGCCTTATTAATGCTTTCCATGTTATACCCAACTGACAGATCATTCCTGCTTGGATGGAGCACTAAGACCCATTCTAGCAGCCACTGGTTGATCCACCAAGAAATAGGCCGAGCGTACGTCTCAAAACAGCCGAACCTTGCGGGCATGCACACCCGAACATATGAATGCGCGGGCATACATTTACTTCTCCCCACACGCCTAGGCACAATGGATTGAATAAGAGGAATTCCCACCCAATTCATGAGATTGCCCCAGTATAGGTATAAACCTTCGAACTCTAATGGTAGTGCCGGTACAGGAGCTTGTTTTGGACTGTGTGAGCCAATGCCTTTTCGATGCCTGCTATATCCATACTTGGCCCAGACCTGAACTACTTAGCAACTAGGCGCTTCCTTTTCCGTGGTCTCCAGGGGAACTTTATGGCATTACCCTTCCACGTGGTCTTATGCTATCAAAGTCCACAGCCAAAAAGAAAGGTTCTATTGTTGCCGCCTCCCTTAAGACGGAGATGCGCTACCGCCTGAAGCAAACTATAGTGGAACCAGATGCCCTAGACCCAGACTTACAGGAACCAGTGTTCGGCAGTAAGTAGTGCGTCTCCTTTCGACTACCACTATACTCAATTCCATATAGGTAAAGCGCAAATCATCGGTTCTTGGACGGGCCACTCCGGTATTCTTCCTTTAGCGCAGTCGGTGTTCTAAGCTATACCTTCAGATTCCCTGAACCCTTCTCTCTTTCCCGCAACCATTGAAGAGAGGCAAGACATCCCTAAACAAGAATGTGGTTGCTTACTAGATTTTGCCTTGCTCGTTCTCTAACCTCTGGTTTCCTATGTCCTCTAGAGTATAAATCCTTCTTTCTCTGGGTTCCCATGTCCTATAGTATCAATCCGGAGTCTATAAGATCTCTGATTCTATTCATGTATGTGGGCAGCCATCCCCTTCCCGAATGGACGAACTCTATATTATATAGAGATATATATACGACTTGGAGGAACAAGCCAGAATTCTCCCTCGGCTGGAGGCTAATGAACCCTATTTTGGTAACGTCTTTTTATTTCTTTCCTGTCATCCAGACCTCTCAGGCTAGTAAATGCTTCTGTTAGTGTTAGGAATGCCAGAATAGCTATCAATTGGAACCTTACCCTTCCAGAGGGGGAGAATCGTTAATTCCTTTTGCCGAAGGAAGGCATACAAAGGAAAAATCTGATTGATTGCTGATTGAGGCAAGTGATCTTTACTGGGGAGCTATCTTATTCGAAGAAAAGGGCCAAGCAACTACTAACGACAAGCTACTACTTTTCTATTTCCTACTCAAGTTCCTGTGAGAGTTGAATACCGCCAAGCTACTACTAGTTTCATCCCGCCAAGCAACTTAGTTCTCTTTATAAGTATTCAACTGGAAGGTCATAACCAGAGTGCTGAGCTAGGTCTGCAAGAATAATAGATATAAGAGTCAAGTCATAAGAGTAGTAAGATAGAGATTCGACGTCTGCTAGAATAATATAAGAATCAAGTCAGAAGTCACCTCTCAACAAAAACTAAGAAAGGAATTGGCACTGAGGAAACTATCAAGTCAGAATGGAGAACTGGGGGGGCACTGAGGAAACTCTCTTCTGTTTAGGGCACGGCACCGAGGTGCTAAGAGCCTCTTCTTCCTTTACATTGCAAACAAGAATATAGATGAATGAGCCGGATAAAAGGGGTATAGTATCGCCGGAGAAAAGCAGAATTGGAATGGAATAGTATTGGAATTGAATAGTCATAATAGGAATAGCTACTCAAACCCAACTCCGCATTAAGAGATAGAAGATGGCTACGCATTAAGAGATAGAAAAGGTAGAGTTCCTTGAGATCAAGCCAAGCATATACTAATGCGGCAGTAAGTCAGTGAAGAATAGAATATAGATTGTTCTTCCAGTAGAGAAGAATGTAAACCCACCAAAACTCACTACAGCACGCTTATTATTGGTTGTTGCTTGTTCCTATTACTATATCTTTGGACGTTAACTATGGCCCAAGTGTATTATAACCAGATGCAGAAGAAAGAAGGTCGACATCGAGACGTTACTCGCCCTCAAAGAGACTCCTATTATTACCCCTTTATTGTATGCCCAATATGCCTGCTTGGCCTGTTGACGGTGTTGTCGGTTCATAAAGTGAATGAGTGAGGGCCCTTATAGTCAGTTCCTTCAGATAGAGTTAGCCCTTATAGTCAGTTTCGGCAAGGGAGGAATTCCACTAAAGCGGAGAAGCTTATTGCTGGGAAGAATGACTTGCTACCAGTGAGTTTACTTATTGACATACGAGGTGCACACTCAATTAGTACTATTCCCTCCCCTATTGAAACAGAAAATGAGGATGTTTACCACCCTAAGCTACTACAGCAACTAATACAGTTATGGCTTTGGAGATAAGAAAGATCTGAACATTGCTAACCGCCTAAGACATCTTATTGGGCTAAGCGTATACTAACTAGTTGAATGAAGACCTTTATGTCACTAATTGTTACTATGGGGAGGTTACCTGCTTCTAGAATACCTAGGCTAGGAGGGGAACTCTCTTCTTTTTCTTACCCTGGATCATAGATCAGTCTGATAGTTGATAGTTGCATTCTTTGGTAAGCCAGCCCAGGTGTTTGGCGAGGCGATAGTGGCAACAGTAGGAGTGTAGTGAGGCCAAGCAACCTTTCCGTCCTTCCCTCGCTTGCAGCAGACTACTTTCTCACTTAGCAACTCGCAATTACTGGCATTATCGAATGAAACTGATACCGAGTCAACTAATTCAATTCCATTCGCCAAGACGACAAGCAGATAAGAGAGACAAGCTACTCAGATACAAGACTCGTAATAAATCATTATAATAAGTTATTCCAGAGTCGACAAGCAGACTAGCAACCACAAGTAAAGAAGCTAGTGAATAAGTATGAATTTCAAGCCAGTGACATAGAGGGCAAGGAATCGATTGTAGCTGACTTTCTCACTCCAGTTTAGGAACGACTTTCCGCTTTATCTGCTCCCGCTTAAAAACCAGTACTCTCTTGCGCCCTTAACCCAGCTTCCGCTTTTGATCTCAACTCCAAAGTCAGAATGAAACCACTAGAAAAGCTACCAATTCTGTATTATGGCCTTAGCCTTAACCTTACTTTACCCGGAGAAGGAACAAGAGAAGCAGCCTTCATAAGTAAGTGCCCTCTGAGAGTCTTCATCCCGTTGCCAACACTGTCAACTATCCCCTTCCCTGATACCGAGTCAAACTGTTGCCCAGTTCTTGCCTACCTTAGCCAACACCTTTTCTAGCTTCTCTTGCCTGCCCACCTCTGTTGGATTATACCTCGCCTACCTCCAACGCAGCTTCCCTGCTTTTTGTCACTCAATGGTTTTTTTACCTATCTTTCCTAAAGTTGAACCTTATCTTGCGAAACAATCCCTTTTCTTTTTGTCCCTGTAGCTAGTGTTTCTATACCTAGGAACCCATCTTGCTGCTGAAGATCCTTATTTATATCCCAATCCTGCAACTGATCTGTCAACTGCCTCTGAGAATGCCTCCACAGCCTCTGCTTGAGTTGTAGCTTGGCCTCTATTCTTTTGGTAGGCGAGAAGGATCACTAGCACTACTTATATGACTAGCTTTAGCTCTTTATCTCAAGTATTCAAGTGTGAATTGAACTCACTGGAGCAAGAAACCCCGTACTTTGACCTTAAGAATGGAATTGAAAGACATAGCTCGGAAAGGTACTCTCAATCTTGGTTTACAGCCCTTTGCCCCGGTATCCTCTAGCTTTAGTAGCATGTGTGAGTTAAGTGGGTAATATGCTTGTGATTCTGAAAAGCAATGTTACGATGAGTTAACCCGACACGGGTTTTGGTGAGTGGGTTGGTTTCAACAAGCAGTGAGGTTTGTTTGGTTGTTTACTCCATTCTATTACTAGGAACGCTAGATTGCATTCTGAAAGCTATAAGGTGAAACTCTAAGAAAAGACTTGCTGCTCCCCTATCCCAGCGAGTGACTAAGCGCGAGACGGACGAGCCATAACATAAAGGGCGAATCTACTCTTATACGAATCCGACCATAGATATCTTCTTTTTTCGGTATATTTGCATCAGGCTTAGCCCCATTCCCCGACCCTACAAGTAAGAAGGTGTTCCCGAAAGGGGACGAAACCCGTCGAAGATCCTGTGTGCGGCTTAGTAGCGCGTGAACAGAACACGTAGCCTAAGCGGAACTCAATATTCAACCAACAACCTATGATCCATTTATTTAATCAGCTTACTATCAAGAAACCATGTGTTAGGTTCTCGTTGCGGGAGATCTTGGAACGTGTCCGTCGTGTGGATGCGCATACAAATAGGGTGACTATTCTACAACTACTACATCAAAATAGGGTGACTATTACTACTAATACAAATAAGGTTACTATTCTACAACTACTACATCAAAATAGGGTGACTATTCTACAACTACTAATAATAGGTGGCAGAGAGTCAATTCTATAATTAAGGGCAGAGAGTCAATTCTATATTCTATCCATCGGGTAGGCAGTACATGTCTTGTAAATGATCTACGAATTCCTCTTTTTTTGCAAGAGACATCCCTGGGTTTAGTTATGTCTCCGTCAGCCTTGCTTGGATCTCCAGATCGAATAATTGGTTTACAAGAGATGCTCTTCTGGGGTCTTGTCTTCTCGGATTCCTTTGACTTTTCTTATCAAATTGACCTATACTCCCTAAGCAGGGATGTAAGCTTTATATAGGTAGTGATAGGTGGTTGGGTCATGTATACTCATGGTATGGCTTTTTTTGTAGTAAAGATTTCCATGGTTGCGCACCCCAATAAATCAAGATCTATGTAGTTGTGTCAGTTCAGTATATTAGACTTATTGCATGCAGTACCCGAGTCTTGCCCATTTAAGGAATTCGGCTAGGTGATCTCCTCCTCTTGGACCAATGTTTCTCTTTTGATCTACGGATTACCACCCCTTAGGAGTATTCCAGTCCCTAATGTAGGTCTATTGAATGATATCATTCGTAAACGGATGCGCCTAAGGCAGCCTTTTCTTTTCTTTTCGCTAGCTTGTACAAGTTGGAGCAGCGGGCATTCTTTCTGTCCCCGAAGGCGAAGCAGGAGGAAGCCACCCGATAACCCAACCTAGAGCACTTCCTAAAGTTCGAGCACACGAGTAGAGCCAACTCCCACAAATCGGGAATACTTTGACTACCTACTCGACTTTGTTGTATTGAAGATATCCAGCCCATATGGGGTTTGTTTTTCCTACTCTTCGGAATGGTCGGGAAGAATTCCAACTCTCACTTTGAGAAGAGCTATACCGAAACTCTTATCAAAAGGCAGATGATGGAATCTACTTTCTGGGCAATTTGAATCTATATGTGTGCGGCCAAGCAAGCTAGCCAATGCGAAGCGTTCTGTGATTATCTACGTCATATTCTTCTTAGATAGGAATTGTTCTTTTCTTCAATAGCGCACCAAATGCGCGCAAAGGCAGAGGGTCGGGTGGAAAGAGAAGTCAAGGTATCAGCATCAGCTAGAATATATGGTGAAGGATCTCCAATCTATAGTAAAGATGATTCACCACCAGATGACTTGCAGCAAGGTCAATTCTTTTTGCTCCCGATTAGAACAGTGGGCCTCGCCCGTCTACTACTCGACCTTCAGTAACTACAGAACTATGGGACTGGGGGGATCCATCCAATCCAAATCCAATAGCTTTCCAATCCAAATCCAATAGCTTACTTACTAGCTTGGGTAATCTAAGAGGTAAGCCCGATCGACCATAACTCTAATTCGAAATCCTTCGTTGAGCTAAAGGGATGTAAGGCTACCCCGATCGACCATAACTCTAATTCGAAATCCTTCTTTGAGCTAAAGGAGTTCCCTAGCCCTTCCAGTTTACATGCTGATCCCTCTATGATGGCATTTTGCTTCCTTTCCCACTTTACACGATATTGATTCTTTAAGAAGCTAGTGATTAGCTGAGGCTGACAGTCGAGTATCCCGGCAAGGGCTTACTCCACTACTTAAGATTGTCGAATCGAATCTACCTTCTATGACCTAGCTTCTGGTATTTGAACCAGTTACGTCGATTGCGGAACCTTACTTTACTTTGACGGGTTGGCTTTTGCTTGTCCTATATCTTAATGAATCGGAAGAGTCAGTGGCTATCCTGCGCTCCAGAGGAATAACTCTACTCTTTGCAAAGCAAGGGGCATCGCTCTAATGACTTATGTAATAACCTTCCTTTGGAATGCCTAGGTTGTCACCTTTATAGCGATAGCGAGTCGTGTCTTTCGATCAGAAAAGAAGGAGCTTTCCCCTAATCTATACTACTCCTGTCAAGCAATAGACCAGACCTAAGACCCCTTTGCAGCAGGTAAAAGGTCCTGACCCGCTTGCTGCTGACAATGAACTCAACCTTTATACCGCCCCCACTGCTTCATCTGTAACGTAAACAAAGAATTCTGAAACGTAATACGGAACAGCCCATTCTTCTGCTGACTCACCTTCTCCTGCGGATTCAGTTGTGTACTTTACAGCTTCCTCTCTTTCCACTAGATAAGATACTTTACTTCGAGCATAAAGTCTGGATACTCTACTTTTTACTTTACCTCGAACAGAACTCTACTTTAGGACACTTCAGTTTCATGCTTGGACCATGACGCACTTCCTTCAATTGACTACTTTGACACTGATTTACTTATCGCTGAACCTTTGCTTACCGCCGCTCTACTTGGGCATTACAAAAGATAAGATATCATAGACAACTTTAGCACAGCATCTTCTAAGGCTTCAGATCCATATGATACTACTGATCGATAACCCTAATGTTATTGGTTTCATTTTCGTTCTTCCATCTATCTGCATCCATTTACCTTGTCTTCGTCTTCCACTTATGTACACTAATAAAGTGGAAAGGAAGTGACATCCTCGCAAGGATGAGGGAGAGAGCTGGATACCTTACCCTGGCATTGACCCGAATGGGATAGGGGGCCAATACAATACTTTAACATAACAAGTATACAACACTTTCACAGGTCATTCTTTCTTATGCTTTATATCTTGGAACTTTTCACTGGCAATGATTCTTCTTCCTCACCTGCTTCTTTACTCGTTTACTTAGAGCCTATAACAGAACTAGACTTGCCCGGCACAGATCCTTATTCTGCTCCTTATTCTTATGTTGTCGATGTATACTTTCCTTTCATCTCTATTTCTAGGCTACCTGCCAACTCCGCTCCCGAAAACAGTGTCCGCCGCCGAAAGTCAAGTTCTGGAGATCCTTCTTTCGGATCTATTCCAATTGTCTATAAACTCTGTCTCCGTCAAACAAAGAGACGAGAGTCAGTTCAAGAATAGGATGTAGAGCCTGTGCCCCCTAAAGAGGACGAGGTTAAGTAAATGGATCTCGGTACTGTTGACAATCCTCGCCCTGTATTCCTAAGTGCAAGTTTAGAAAATGAAATCAATTTGACAGTACATGGATCTACTCAGAGAATTCATTGATGTTTTTCGCTTGGAGCTACGCCGAACTAGACTAGACCGAAAGAGAAATGAGTTAGCTCCAGGTTCAATGGATTTAGGAAAGCTTACACGTTACATCCCAAAGTGAGTCTTCTGCTTTCATTGTCTTATCGAAAGCTAAAGGTAGTTAACCTAGGATCAGAAAGAGACTCTGCTTTGCCTTGCACTTTGTACCTTACCTTCTCATCTGCCAGCTTTGGAATTCTATTCAATAAAGAGGACTCACAGATTGGACAGTGGCACTGGAATGATAGCAAGCATCCCTTCTTATCTTTCTTTTCTTGGTATTAAATAAGTAGCTAGGACCAATCTCCCTCACTGTGTCCTTTCCTTTCTAGGATTCTCTAAGAGCGGGGGGCATATACATGATCAGAAAGTAGTAACGAAGGGTAAGGTAAAAGTTCAGCAAAGAACAGAAATGCCGACACCATCCTTTGGGTTTTCCATGCTTTGAGAGTGCCTTTCCGCCAGCACTTTCTTTCGATACCTGGACTTCATCAGTAAAGGTATGATCCATACATGGAAAATGTAAACGTTGACTCACAAGCAAAACCCTCACTGGGTAAATCCAGATAAGTGCAACTGCTTCTGGACTCAAATCCTTATTTTCATTTATGGAGTCCAACCGAGTCTTTCAGATTTCTCTTTCTGGGGAGTGCAACGAGTCTTTAAGTAAGTGGGCGTTAAGCGTAACGAGCTTACGGGAGGTATCAAATGTTTGCCTAACGTCTTTATGATATAAAGAAATAGTAATGCGAGGCTAGTAAGAGAAGGAGAAAAGAAAGGTAATAAGTATAGAAGTCAACTCACTTATAGTGCTTTCCACACCCCGCCCCGTAGAGGGAAATTGACCTGTGAATGCGGTACGGGCCACAGCTCCCCCTTTCCTTTCACTCGAAACAATAGTTCTGTGCGCCAAGCATAAAGATTGAATCAATAGGGGCAGACCAGACCGTATTAGAATCCCCGAAATGCCATAACTCTCTTTCTGAATGTCTCGACTTTCTTTCTCAAAAAACCGGACCGTGCTGAAATAGCAAGAATAGAATGCAATGAATAGGCTCTTGTCAATAGGTTGTTTGGCAGCTTTACGCGAATCAACACTAGCTAACTTTACACAGAAGCACCATTGATACATTGATAGTGGATGAAGTGGCAAACCTATACTATGCCCCCAAGTGCGGAGATCCAAAAGTACCCTATTGCTAAACATCCGGCTACCTATATAATGAAGAGAAGAAGCCAATGTCTGGAGCTATGCCACTGTAGACTGATTCATATTGGCGGATACTTTTTCTATTATCGGACACAGCAACCAGAAGCTACATCTTTCGAAGGGAAATGCTACTTTTCATTCTATTTAGAATGAGATAATGAAGTAAAGAAATATAGAATTCGAAAAAGCGAGAGTTGGCTATAAAGGCGCTTACGACCTGGAGATTCGCCGCTTGTTAGAAACAATCTATGTAACTAGCTATTCAGTGGATTCCTATCCCTTGACTCATGGTAGAGAAGAGAACACCGGTACAGCTCGCGTTCTTTCTCTTTATGTGGGGACGAGAACAAACTGACTTCTATTGATGACTAAAAATCGGAAGAAGAAATTACCCGCTCCTGCTTCTTGGTCACCAGAATCCACTGTCTCCACCTGTGCTCTAGCTTCGGGTTCACCTAGGTGGGAAAGAAAGAAGCTCTCTTTATGTTATGTGTAGATATGGCTGGTGAAAACAGTTGGACGAACAGGACTCGTCTTTAATGCGGGCTTTCTCCATACCACAGGGATTCTATAAATTACTCTTATTTCACGAAAGTCTGGAGAGTTATGGACGCAATACAAGAGTCCTTTGAAACCTTTAGGGCGGGATACCAGTTAAGAAAGTCAATCAAAAAAGCGATAGGGACTATAAGCCTAGCCCCTCATAAGACTTCCAATGATAGTAAGACTTCCAACGATAGAATGAATTGAAAGCTAGAACAGATTGAACGATTAGAATCCTTAAGGAATGCTTACCGAAGCGAAATGTTAACTACTTGAATAAGCGAAGACCGGTGGGATTGAAAGAAGTACCTTCGGCCTTTGAAACTCTCTAAAATGGGTTGATACCTTCGCCCACCCTCTGGTTTTCGGGAAGGAAAGAAAAGCATTCCGTAAGCTTAGTAAGCAGTAAACAATGAATGAAAGTAAGTCCGCCTTAGCTAAGACATCTTCCTTAGCTTGAAACCAATCTGACTCGAGAACTAGTGTTGTTTGCCGGAAGTAAGGTCAGTGTGAAGCCGGAGTGGCGTGGCATAGACTCTCTCTCTCCTTTTCTTCCTCATCTCATTCCTTAGACTTCACTAGAGGAATCTCACTATCTGTTCAACTGTGAGCCGAGAGGGAAAGCCTTGAATAGCTTTGTGCAACTGTACCTGTGCTTTTGAGTATTCAATTCCATAAGCCAGCCAAGGGTTGCTATGTTTTTCACGGGGGCCTTAGTTGTAAGTTGTGCGGCAGGAGCGGTCGTAGCACCCGGAACTCGACTTCCCGCTTCTAAGCTAACTCATTCACGGAACTTTGAGCTTGATGGTTCTCTTTCTGGTTCAGCTACCTATGCTCTTTGGTTACTCCCATTCTATAACTGGCTTTCAGTACCCTCAGCTCCTTGTAAAACCATAATTGATCTATGAATTGAACTTGAACTGGCATTCCGCTCCGAACCCTTTCTGCGCTTCTGCCTTTCGCGCTTCCATTGATTAGTAGGACACAAGGGGAGCTATAGGTATGGCATTATCAATCTTTCTCTTATTTTCTACGATTGTTTCTTTTCTCATTGCGCCCATCATATATTCAATCACCAACCCCTCTTGGGATCGTTTGAGGTTCGGGCTATACTGTGAGGAATGCTTACGTCCGGTTAATTGTTTCATTCCCCACATGGCCCCTAACACAAAGCAAAGTGAGTAGGAGTCTGACTTGACGCTTCAAAATAATGCTCCTACATGCGCATATTATAGTTGGGTACGATAGGGTGCGAAGGGCGGGCAAACTCTCCGTCGATTGAATGGTAGGAGTGGTGTCTGATAGAAGCAGAAGCAGTAATATATAAATCCAGAATAAAGGCAAAGGACGAGCCATAATAAAATAGAAGAAGTTCTTTCTGTTCATAAGACATGCATAATATTTACCCTACCCCTAAAACTAGAAGAAGCTGCTGTATCACAAGGCAGTCTTCGGTCTGTTATAGGTACGACATCGCAGCAAATTGCATCCTTGTAGGGTGGGTTGGTTTTCCAATGGAGAAAGTGATCAATGTCCCTTATGTCATTTCTTTTCTGAAACCATGATATTTGGATTGTCTATCTGAACTGAAGTTTGTATTTATCGACCATCTCTAGTGAGACATTTGAAACAACTTCCTCCATCAATGACGACATTGCATTGCAGACTCGCTGTGCTTCTTCAATCGGGTTCTTTAGCTCTCCACCCATTCATTTGACCCTTAGAAGATTTAGGGACAAGCGAGGAGTCATCAACGTCCTTATAACTGATATCAATCATAAGCGCTTTCTACCCCTATTCCTGATTCCTTAAAATATGCTAGTGTATAAATAAGCTTTCTTTTATGCCGGAAGCTTTCAAGCGGAGGAAGCCCTTGGAACTGATTGGTTGTGATTGAGTCCTGGGTTTACCTTCTGTCGACCTTTGTCCCTTTCTTTTCTTCAATAGTGCTCTGCTCTCTTCTAGTGTTATGGCGACGTAGCTTGTCAGTTATTCCTACTTCTTGTAAGCATGAAAAAGATCAGCCATCCGGTGTAATGAGAACTCATCTGGGATTGGGAGTAGCAATCCATTCACATAACGAGCCACATCAGGATGGAAGTGCTTTCTCCTAACTAAGAAAGATACAAATTCTATGAAACTACTAAATTGATTCTTTACCCCTTCCATTGGACTAAGTTTGAGAGTGATATAGAATTCATAACGTGCAGCACGAATTATCCACTACATCTAGACTTCCATTTATCCCACGTTTCAATCTTGACCTTTCTCTTCACTACATCTGTGGACTTCTTTCTTGTAGAAGTGGGAAGTATAGAATGGACTGATTGATATGTTTCTGGTTTAGGTAAGGAGTAGGTATCCGCTCTTTAAGAATGCCTAGTGAAAGATCCTATTGAAGCCGATTTCATTCCTTCTTTAGCGGTGAACAAGTTATCTGCAAGCGGAAAGGAACTTCAAGCTGGGTTGGTGTTAAGGTAAGGATCTGGATCTTGATCTGATACAGGAGAAGAAAGAAAGTATATCGGGCTAAAGTCTGCTGCAAGTGGGAAGTAGGTAGAAAGTCGTTCTGCAAATGGAGTTCTTGTTGAGTTAGTTGGAGCAATCAGATCTTTGCTATCAAGTTTTGGTGAGTGACTGAGTGTGGGTGGAGGCTTCCGCTCTGTGCCGTGGGTGTTTTCTCTTATTCTTGAGTAGCAAACATGGATTCCACTCGGAGGAGAACTTCTTCAACAAGGGGCCAAGCTGGCATACAGGCTTAGTTTCGAGGAAAGTTGACTATACAGACTTGCTCATTAACCGCCGGACTAGTAGTTGTTGCTTGTTTGTCTTTGAATCAAGTAGTATAACCCTAGTGTTCAGCAGTGAGTCAATAGATCACTTGTTGAAGAGAGTCTTCGGCCTTGTCCCACTCTAAAGTCTGTAGCTCATGCCCACTTAAGTAAGGATGTCGGAAGCTAAGGTGCAAGAGTGACTGTAGTTGCTACGGCCAGGGGAGCGAGTCTCGTAACAGTGGGGCGAGTTCTTGACAAGACAGATGGGAACTGTAGCTAACAAGTGTGCCCCGAGTAGAATCCTACGTAATACTCTGAATCTAGTTGTTTGGCTCCTCTGCCTTAATCTTCTCTTGTATGCCTCGGTACCATTCTTTAGGTACATCATTCACTTGTATCTGGCTGGTATCATCGGTTTCTGATAGAGCCTTGACACTTTTCTCCTGTCTGAACCTACATAATGAACTGGGAAAGGATTACTCGACTACTATGTCATGGAGTGAGTGAGGGCGCAGCTACCGGCTCCCCCAGCATCTCAAGTTCTTAGGCGGGGACAGGATTCTTCATTTACATAGTATCAATGCTATCTTAAGTTGTCTTGAAGTTCTGAATAGAAGGGAAAAGCAGTAAGGGCAAGAGGGAATTATTTTATGTGAATAGTAGCTGTACAACGGTTCCAGGAAGAAATGCCATCGGTCAGTCCGAGTGTGAGCACTCGTTAGAAAGGCCGGATCATTAGAATCCGCTAACGTTCACAGGTTTGAGTGCTCCCTTGTTTCTTCCCTTGTTTGGCGAGTGGAATCTAGCGTTGGTTGCTCTGAATTGCAGCTTGAGTTTGCTAGCAGGGCGCACTACAGGAAAGATGCGCGAAAAGAATATCGGCAGCTAGAGCTAAAGAGTAAATACCACGAGGGCAGCTAGAGCTAGAGAGTCAATATCAATACCACGAGCCGGATCTGACTAAAGCGTTAGGGCGAAAGAATGGAATTTGACTGATAACTAGACAACTAATCGAAAAACTAATAGAATCAAATCAAGTAAACACACAGCTTATTCCTGACTTGCCCCTTGAATAGAGAAGCCGGACTCCAGACCTTTAAGGTGAAGAATGGAGCCGAGTAGCTTCTTATCGTATACTAGCTTAATGTTCCATTGTGAGTAAGCGGTTAGCAGTTTGGTTACCGCGGAGCGTGGTAATAGCGCATTAAGGTTCCTTGATTCTCTAAGTGGTGCACATCATATTCAATACCTCATTCTCTACTTAATGGACTCTTAGACTTGACTGACTCTACTACCTTCCACAAATGAATAAACTTCATAGGTCCAGCCGTAAGGTGCTGCCCATATCCCCTGAGACTTCCAAAGTATGAGAACCCATCGGTGTTGTTCAGATTGGAAGTCCCAATCATCATCGGAGTCACTCCATTCATTATTTGGAATCTTCCATCCTTTCTTTAGGGGGCTGGGCTTTCTTGCTCCGAACTCTTGGAGAAAAAACCATTGCTTCCCATATCGGTATGGATCCCCAGGCTAAGTTATCATACCAAATAAGGGTTCTTCCCATAAGCTAGTCACTAAATTGTTTGCAACAGAGAGCCTCGACAGCAGCTCTTACCCTGTTTCACATACACCAAATAAGCTAATGCGTCATCTCCGGCGGAAAAAGGTGTGGGATTTCGCGGGTGATCTGGGACATGTTCCCTCCATTCAGGATAAGGAGCCATGTGTTCCGAATTCAACATAAGCAAGGACTTGAAAGGCTTGTGCTATATCAACAAGAATTTATCAACATAAAGAATAGACTTCGTGAAATTAATCTTGGGTTTCCTTCAGGCTTATTGACTTCATCTTCCCTTTGTCCCTTTCTATCCTTAACAGCTCTTCTTCTTCCTTACCATTTCCGATGTATTCAACGCATTCTGCATATTAATTCTTCCGTGGTTCCCTTAGAAACAATATCCATAGAATAATCTTTTTAGAAATGCCCCTGATTGAAGCGGAATGGTTTTATGGCGTAAGCAATGCATGTAAGAGCTGCACCTGTCAATGATAATGGAAATTGCGGAAAGGCGCCTTACTTCTGGCTCTATCTCCACATCTTGGTAGGAATCTGATTATTGTGCATCGTAGTATGTATCCTGAGGTGAGTGGCCTGTCTATCTCTCATTTGGAATCCAAACCCCTAGCAACCCTCCTCTATCAAGGCATCTACCTCTTTCTTTTCAACTTCCTCAGGCAATTCCCCCATTGCTTCCTTTGTAACAAGTTCTACAAAATAATCAGTAACTTGGACATTCCATTCTTCCCCAGGCCAGGTGTCACGACTCTTTTTTTTGTTCGATCAGAATCAAAAGCTTCATTGTTCATCTTGAGAGCTTCCCATTACTCATCTATATCCCATTACTCATCTATAGGGAGAGTAGGTGCTATGTTACTTTGATATGCCGAGTCTTTACTTGCGTTAGTAAGTTATGAGCAAGTCCAGGTGTGTACTTCCGTGTATAGTATATGCTTGGGGCTTTCCTTAAAGCAGAGAACTCCATTTTAAGAACCTATCCCGTCGCTAACATCTTGATTCGCTTAAGATTCCGCTTGAACACCTTCCTTCTTTTGAGCCGTCTATATACATTCCAGGCTCCTACGAATAAGCTCAAGTGAAAAGATCGGTCTAGTCTAGTAAGGACTACCCAAAAGTTCCTAAGGAAAGATCCCCATAAGACTGTTCGATTCTGGAATTATTACTTATCTATGTTGTTGCTGACGCCACGGATTTTACCTAGAATGAATGCCCACTACAAGGTTGGGTGAAAAGACAGGGTATCATGCCCGCTCACGTAAGCGTAACTGAACCCGAAAGGAAACTTGTTATGATGTTAGGCTATAAATGCATTAGAACAGTCTGGCGGGGTATTCCATGATAGATAGATTAGCTATTCGAGTCGTTGAACATGGCTTAAAATACTCAAAAGATGAAGTGAAAGCTGGGTTAAGGTAATAAGAATACAAGCAGCTTTAATATAAGTAAGGGAAAGAAACCAGAATACAGATAAATAACTACGCGGTATCTTCTCTATCTAGCTTTAGGAGAGTTAGCTTTAGGAAAGTCCGTTTGTGTGTGAGGTAAAATGGAAAGTGGAGTTATCGTTTCAAGAGACAGATCTAAATTAGTGCTTGTTAAGTCGACATCTACAACTGAATAAGCTGTTCGTCTCGAGTCAGAAAGAGTCTTTACTCCCATCTATGTCACGTGCTCGATACGAAAGAGGAAATGAATTCTTAAGAGAGTCCAGGCCCAGTTGATTACTGCATGGCTTCTTATGTTGCTTATACTACTTATTCTTTACCTGCTGAAGATCCTTATATCGCTTCTGAACTTGTCGACTTCACTCTCACTCCATAATGGGAATGGAATCTATCGAGTGCAGAGCCTACGGAGTCTATAAAAGAGGAGGAATGGAATATTACCACTTTGTTATATATGCAATACCTAAGAAGGCTTATGATCTTGAAACAGCATCTTCGCACCTACTGTAAACTGTAAACCGTACCGTACCGTCCGGAGCAAGGGAAAAATCAACGAAAACAGGACTTACGCTTTAGGCTCTTCCCGGATACTCTTCTGCTTAACCACTATGTAGGCATTCGAAAAGAGATTATTCTATATATGAGAAAACCAGAACTCCACTTGAGATGATTCGCGAACTACATCTTATATTGCAGCTTATCCTTATCAAGCATCTTATTCCTCACCTGCTCTTTCTGTATCCTTAGCTTAGGTTGCAATTTCAGTAGTTTGTTGGTTCTTTGGCTTCTGATTCTACTGTAGCTTGCAATCAATATATAATTTAGTAATCCATAAAAGAGAAAGAATGAAATAGATAATCCTGTTGTATCCATATAGAAAATGGAGTAATCCACCAGAGAAGAACGTAAACTCACAACATGGCTGAACTTATTATTATGGCCCTTGTTTTTGGCTTTCAGCTCCGCTACGCACCTTAATGACTTTGAAAGCCATTGCTATTGTTTGTTCCCCTATCTGTTAAAACAATAAGCTGTTCTTGTTCGATCGTACATTCGGCCAATTGATCCACCGAAGAAGACAAGAAACCCTTCCCGGCAACACGTAATAGATTCTCCGGTCGAGAAGAAGACAAGAGACCCTTCCCGGCAGTCATAGATTCTCTGGTCGAGAAGAAGACAAGAGACCCTTCCCAGCTACGTAATAGATAATAATGCGGTTGAAAAGGCGCGATAACGAAGACGGAATAAGCCATTATACCTGCCGAAAGAAATCCATTATGAGTATTGCTTAACTCCCGTGGGACACATATCCCGAGCCAAGGAACAGGGCTTTTATTCCAGTGACGCAAAAAACCACAATGCAGCTACAGCAAGGTTATGAAATAGATATAGATATATATACCGTTAGAGACAGGGATCTCCTGATGAAGGAGTCCAGCGAGCAGAAGAAGAGTTAACACATTTGGATTGATTCTCTTATGTATGACTGAAACATATTTGAACAATCAAAGCCTTTTGACTCTAAGTACTTTTTCATTGAGTTGAAAGCAAAGGCGCAAGATCGAAAGAGAAGCTTACTTCCATTGGCTATAGTTAGGGTGAGTAAGACAATCTAGAGTTCCTGCTGAGAGATTTGCTGGACTTTTAAAGAAAGCCGTGTTTTTCCCTTTTCAAAGGGTTCCATATTACTATTCACCTTGAGTCTGAGGTCTTACCTTCTCCATTTAAGTGGGTTTTGAACTCGACCTACTAGATTCTGGAATACTGCTTCCTGTGGAGAAGAAAGGGACTCTTTCTTTGGCTTGGGAGGGGAATCAAGACTAACATGATAAGAAAAACAGGTCAGGTCAGCTTTAGAGTGTTTAAAAGCTAGGTAAGCTAGCCTATTTAGCACCTTTATTGCCATGAACGAGATAATCCAAAAACCACCATAGTGTCCGACGAGTAAAGCTCTTTTATTCAGGAGAAGAAGAAGCACTTTTGCAATAATTCCATTCCATATATATATAGAAGATAGAAGATGGATTAGAATCATTGTTTTAGGGGGGCGCCCTGCGCCTCTATTCTGTATGTTCAAATGCTTTGGTACTCTTTTCAAAAGGAATAAGGAAATCCTTTGATGTCCCATGGAAGAATATGGCACGGCCCACGCTGATCCGAGCGGGACTCCTTTTCTGCCCCTCTATTCCCTCAACCGGACATGGGAAAGAGCACTCCACTTTCTACTCTCAGCATTAAAGTTCGTCAATTCATTCTCTTTTGCTGAAGTAAAGCATCTAACGGAGTTCAGTCAATTTCATTCTATCTAGAGCCATGATGTGTTTAGAAGAGTACTTTTTAATGAGCTTCTATTCTAGGCCAATTAGAGTTTTTGTAAGTTGATTACTAATCTCACTCAGGATTATCTCCTCAAATCAATCTAAGAATCCACCTAACCATGTTACCGATCAAAGAAGAACCGAGGACAAGCATAAATAATCATTGAGCTAGAATTATCTAATATGAAATATAGGTGAGCAGACGATTTCTCCCTGAATCAATTCCTTTTGGCTTCCTTTGCACTGGGGGATTAAATGGACAATTCTCAAATGAAGGCAAGAAGGCGGTGGGAGGTGATCGGCAGTGAGTCCAAGTAGGGCTCTTCTAAGAATCGAGACCAAGAGTCAAGAGCCAGGTAATTCAACTGTCATATTTGGACTTCTAGAAATGTAAGTAAACTGTTATATTGAAACTTCTAGAAATGAATGGAATGAAACAGGTGTTGCTTGACCCTAATTCTCTTTACTTTACCCCTAGCTTCAACTTGATGAGCGACCAGCAAGCAGCAGATAATTTCACCGAGCGAGTAAGTCCCTTGATCCAGTAGTGGGTGGGGAAGTCAGTGGGATATAAGAATTCTAATTGAATCACATTCGAGCGAGTTCTACTTTTGATTCTTGGAGATTTGATCAAACTATTCCATTCAAAAACTAGGAACGAATGTTCTAATGTAATGCCTGTTATTTGAGACTCCTAAGTAAGGCTAAGGAAAAGTCGGAAGTTGAGTGATTTTGCTATTTGGACGTTAGCAGGCACCGAAAGTACTCTGGAATAGTCAACCAAGAAAGCTAAAGCAATCGTTTGTCACTCGAGGAGTTAGCCTAGCCCCCACTTTGATAGAAATCTTTAGCAAACCCCCGATAAGGAGTTCTTCTTTCTTCGGGATTCCACAATTGCATCTTCGGGATTCCACAATTGCACCTTTTTTTGTAAGAAAGGATGGTTACTACTTTGAGGATCAAGGTAACCGCGGAGTCAGATGCTAGGGTTTCAACTTTAGAGAGAGATAGAAGGAGAAGGATTCCAAAACGGAGGGCTAACCCCTTTTTCGGGACTGAAAGAATGCACCACGAACGAAGACGTGTAGAAGTAAAAGCCCCAGGGACTCAAAGGATCAGGCCAGTCTCATTTGCCCTTCCTAAAATGATTCAACCTGAGAATTCGCGATTGAAGTCCACTGGAGATGAGATGACGGGTAACCTTTGGAAAGAGTCGTGACGGTGACGAAGGTAACCGGGGGTTTCTAGATGGATTACGTGATGAAATCAAAGGATTGAAATAATAGTTTATCTTGAAGAAATCCTTATTTCAATAATAGTTTATCTTGAAGAAATCTTGGTATACGATGAAATTCCTTCTACCCGAAAGAGTAACGCGTGCCGACCGCGTGTTAGGTGACCACTCTTTACAATCAGACGAGCAGGAAGCAAAAAGTATGTTCTTATTTAGCATTGAAACTCGGGCGCTAGGCACGAACACGAACATACTAGCTGGAATCCTCTCGTGCGCAGCGCAGCCCAGAGGCACGATCCCATATGTGCAGATGTCCCAAACTAAGGAGTTGAACCACGCAGGCTTCTATTAGAGTGCCCTGAGAAAGGAAAGGGATCCTTCCCCCTTACTAATGCTTCAAAACTCACTTCCCGACCTTTGCAAGAGAGATTCCCGCATAGCTCCTCTAAGTGTTTACTGTGTCCGAAATGTCGACCGAATTGATTCACCCATTGAAAGAAAAGTCAAAGAAGTAAGGAACTCCTAGAAAAGGATAGGACCCTTACCTAACGTTAAAATAGCTCCAGTTTGCTGGGGTCTTTAATAAGTAATTAACTATTTGATTAGTTAACAGTTGTTAAACAACGAGAAAACCTAATTCTTCCTACTTCCCACCTAACATAGTCTTGAGAAACCACCTAACATAGTCTTGAGAAACCATCAAACATAGTCTTGAGAAACCTTAAGAAAGCTCTGTTTATTCCATTTATTCTCCCTGACCAGACCTCTTTGACTTGCATCGGCGCCTTTGAGCTCAATTACTATTGCTTTCAGTGCCATTGCTTTCAGTGCCGGTCAGTTAACAGAGGAGAGGGTGTATTGAGTGAACCATCAATCATTCGGAGCGTTAAGTTTGAAATTCTATCAATTTCTTTCTTTTTTGAAAATTAGTACTTTGCAATAGAGCATGAACTTCTTCTTATGGCGAAGCGGGATATTCAACTGAAATGACTGGATTTAAAGAAACTGCTCCTGCGTCTCCTCCTCTGGATAACTCTTTGTAAGTCAGGGCTTAAGTGCTTCTGCTCGGTAGTTCCTTAGCTGGTTTTTAGGACGTATTCCCTAGTTTTGCACAAGAAATAGGAGCGGCTTTATACCTCCCACGGTAAATAATGAAAGAGTAAATACAATATCACTGAGATTAGGGTCCCAGACTGCTATTATATGCTATGCACACCTAGCTCTAGACGCGAGATTACCTTATTCAGAAACTGCTAAAGTAGAGCACAAAGCATAATAAACGGAAGTGGGTGTGTTTTGACTTTAATCAAAAAGAAGCAAGCGCTAGGGTAGCCCCGAAACAAAGTAAGCACAACGCCAACGACTTGTTCACTAGCTCAACTCTGCCTCATCAATACGACATCAATCACATATGGAATTGAATCCTACATATCTCTCCGTGGTACCATTTGTTTCCAAGGCTATATCACACTTCCCATTGTGCTCTTGATTCTACTTATCGGGTCTTGAAAAGCATAAGCAAGGCTATATCGCACTTCCCATTGTGCTTTTGATTTGACCTATCGGATCTTGAAAAGCAGGAAGATAGAGAATCTTTAGCGACTTGATTGAAGAGTCAGTTGATTATTTCGGGAGGCGCCCCCTGCCCTGGATCAATGCATTCTGAATTTGGGCCCTCAGACACTTACTGTCCCAAGCTACTTTTCCCTTTTGACGAACCTGGGCAACCGGGAAGCAGATTGGGAGATACCAGACCATCACGTGGGTTCCCTATTGAGAAGCTATTCCTGCCCCAAGATTAAGGATCTGCTGAATACGAGTGTAGTTCCAGAAGCAACAAACAAAGGGCGAAAGGCATTGTGCTTACGCGAGGCGGGTGAGAAAGAATTGATGTTGAACTGAATTGAGATAGATTCCCAAGATTGAGAGAGCTTATCAAGTATCCAATAATAGGAAAGTGTGTTTGTTTTGATACCAAACCGATTTCCTCCCTCTCATGCAAGCCAGATGAAAAATCTCCCGAAGGGTCATAATTCGTACGCAGACAGTTGATCGCATGCTTCTTTGCAAAGTGCTTGGCATTTCACTCATTCTTATTTCTGGGGAGACTATACTCCCGGAAGCTGAGTTTCGCCTATCCTCTGAAAACAGTTACGTTCGGATAAACATTGAGAACTACCAGCGAGTGTGCTTTCGATACAGAACACTATAGATTCCAGAAATTGATAATGAGTTGAACGATTCTTCAAAGGGTAGGAGGGAGAGGAACCGTAGGGACGGCGTAATTCATTCAAGAAAAAGTCAACTGGTTGGTTTCAAAACGATACTTTCTACTTCGCTAAATTCCATATTCTGTCTTTCCATATAATAGAGTTCCATACTTATAGTTCGGTCAAGAAAGAACCTCTATTTTGGATCTAATACAATAACGGTTGCATCACGAATATGGCAAACTGGGTTACTGCTTCCTTTATGAAACAAGTATATACTCATTCAGGGTCCTTAGTCTTAAGGCTAGTATCTAATAATGGAATTCGTAGACCAACCCATAACATGAAATCAAAAGAATGGAACAGCCCCAAACTACCTATATTATTGACTGACCGACCTTCCCTCGCTATTAATAAGGACTTCCCTCGCTATTAATAAGGACTTCCCTCGCTATTAATAAGGATTATGAGATTGCTCTCTTTCCTAAAATCTAAGTATTCGGCTCTTGAGATTGAATTGGAGTCATTTTCTATTGATCCATTGAATAACATAGAGTTATGTGCATAGACAAGGAACAACAAAGGAATGTAGTAGCATTTCGGTACCGATCGAGACTGCGTTGCTGTGCCAGAGGAAGGATAGCTATACTTATTCGGTATACTTTAAATAAAACACCCTTCTATACTAAATTGACGATCTCACAAAGATGCAATATCCGTAGTTCTCTATTTACTGATCCCATCTTTCAAGGAATCGATTCCCTTTGAATGTACAATAATGAAGTGGAGCTCAGAATGTTTGGAAGCACGAGATAACATTCTATTGCTGATATTAGAAACTGTATTGATACTGGGTCATTCATCCATATTAGAGGACCTTCCATACCTATATATTAGAATACCCTTCCATACCTATTCATTGCGGATCTATATTATAATACCTTCCATACCTATATATTAGAATACCTTCCATACCTATTCATTGCGGGTTGGTTATTCGTCTGTATTGGTTTTCGCTTACGACGTGTTTGGAAGTCCTCGGCCAAAGAGTATTTAACAGATAGCCGACAAGGTATTCCATTGATAACTGGGCTGATTCTTTGGAACAACTCGATTCATTTCTCCTTTTGGAATTCATATACTTATAAGGAAGGAGGTCCCAATAACCATAAATAGAATCTATCCCATTTGGAACAGTGCTATGGTTTACTGTTCACGGACTAGCTGTACCTACCGTTTCTTTATTGGGGTCAATATAACCAATGCTGTTCATCCAACTATAAACCTAATTGATCATTATATAGCAGTTATGACACAATCAAACCCGAATGAACCAAATGTGGAAGAAAGTAGGGGAAATGGCCGAGACTACTAGAAAGATTCTTCCTTGGCTGATTGGTACTGTTACAGGTATTCCAGTGATCGGTTTCATAGGTGTTTCCTTTAAGGTTATTATTCTGCGTTGGTCGATTACTAGAGAGATGAAACGGATTGTCGCCATGAAAGAGTCAGAACTCAACCGAACCAACCAACCGGGACGGACGGACTTGACCGCTCTAATTAGAAAAACTAAAGAAGGCTATTTGTCCTAGGGGTATAGTCGCGAAATAAGATAATAGGAATCCGCCCCTATAGACTTCCTGATCATCAGTCGACTTAGCGTTGAACCAAGGAGCGAAAAGTCCTTGATCGCGAGAGCCCTTTCTTTTCTAGATACGAAGTCTAAGCAGATGTTAGTTTCGACGAAAGAAGGTATCGCGGATAGCATATCCTGGGAAGAAGACAAGTATCATTCTATTATTGGTGGTAGATGGGAGGGTAATTGGTGGTAGATGGGAGGGTAATTGGTGGTAGATAGGAGGGAGATTGAGGAGAGGCTATCGATTCAGCTGTCCCAGACCCGAAATCGTTAAGTGGCACTCGGTATGTCAAGCACTTGGATAAACCTTTTGGATATGGGGGAGTACTTCATGCTCGTGTTCCAGAGGGAGAAAAGGTCACAATCCAATCCATATATCTCTCACTGGGGATGCCAAACTCTGGTGGAGAAGACGGATATAGAGGATGATGCTTATGCTGTCCGTCCTAAGATTGAAAGATGGGGGAAGTTATGAAGAAAGAATAGAAGGAGAAGGCTTTCAGCACCTTGCAAGAAAGCATGTATGTAAGAGACTAACTCAAGAAATTGAAGCATACTGGCATGGTTAGGGAATATGTGAAAGAATTCCGTTCCTGAATGCTTGAAATCCATAATATGCCCGAGTAGGACAAGCAGCTCTTCAATTGAACGTCTGGTCTACAATCATTGGCACGGAATTAAGGAGGCAGGGTGGAAGGATTTGCCCTCTGCTATGGATGCTGCGGACAGTTTGCTTATTTAGAAATAGTAGGGTTAAGTATAGAGTAAATAGGTGGAAGTATCGAGAATCAGATGCCAGTAAGCCCAAGTCCAAAGTGAAAGAACAAAAAGAGGGAATCAAGGAGCAGCAAGAAAGAGAGAAAGAGCAAACGGAATTACTGAAAGCTACTAGTTCAATGAAAAAAGATGTTGTGCGCCTTACTTGAATAAAAGCAGGAAGCAGTTGAGTAAACAGTGAGTTTAGAGTTAGGAGTTAAGTTCCGCTAACTTAGTTTGCTTGTGTGTTAGGCTTATTGTGCTTGCTGGGGTGCTAACGCTTATTCGAGCGGGGCAGCTTATTGAGTTCGCGTGAAGCTTTGGAGGAGTCCGCGCAGTTTGTTCACTAAATTCTATATGATGAAAACGCTTTCTTATCCTTCTCTATATGATGAAAACGCTTTCTTATCCTTCTCTATATGATGAAAACGCTTTCTTATCTTCTCTATATGATGAACGCTTTCTTCTATTCTCTATATATATGATGAACGCTTTCTTCTATTCTTTTGCACTAAATTCATAAGAAGAAAAAGGTCAACAGTGAGTTTCTTAGGTATCCAATACACAAATGACATTCAGAACAGAGGCATAGGCATTAGGACAGAGGCCCAGTAAGTTAACCGTAATTACAGTTTCTACTTCGCCCTTATGCTAATGTTTGTTTGCCGTTGTGCGATAGATTAGTAGTGTGTGTTGCAGTGCTGTGTTTTTACTATCATATATATTGTGCTAGATTCCATTGCATTCTATTCTGGATTATTTCGTTGCTTGCTCTTGTTCCTCTGAATATCCCTTTCTCCTATTAATTCCAATTTGGATAGTAACTAAACTGTTTAGAGAGCTTACTCAGGTGCCCTTGTCTTTGATACTTCCAAATCTCCGGCTTTTCATTACTGCTTAGTTAACAAATATCATTCCTTTCTTAGTCCATAGTATTGAGTGCCTCTTTATGATGGTTTAGTATGGGGTGCGGGTCAATAATAAAGAAAACGTATATAGGCTTGCCCACAACTTGCCGTAATTGGTTTCCGGTCAATCAGTTTGTGTATTGGGGTGCCAACATTATGGATTTTCTTTAGGTAAAGGTAGTTCTATGATATTCTTGAGAGTAATCTGTTAGGGTTCTTCTATGAGGCACATTGGTAAGGTTTCAGGGAAAGAGGGGAGTGGCTTAAGGAAACTTCCCATAGAGGTCGATCATGGTGCCCATCTTATCTTTCTCCTAGTTTGATCATGGTGCCCATCTTATCTTATCTTCTCTTTATCCTTGTTTTAGGTACCGACATTCACTAGATTCCGGAATTGGATTTGGTCTGCCCAACATGATCTGTGCTTTCACAATTAGCCCTATAGTCAAGATGCGGGCGCTTTCGCTTGTTTGTACAGGGAAGGAAAGAAAGTCTCAATAAAGGCATGGCATGGATTTCACCCCCCAGAGCGCTAAAGAAAGAATCAAAACGTATAGAGAGGCAGCCTACTTGATGTATGAGATGTTGGTACCAGTCCAACTATGAAATTCTATTCAAACCGACTTTGATGTATGGTACCAGTCCAACTATGAAATTCTATTCAAATAAGAGACATATGATCTAATATACTACACCAAACTTATGTATCACCCCTTTCTTTTAGAGAGCACCGATCCCACAAAGAGGATTTTGTACATTTCATTGCTTCCCCCTTACGTTGGTCTTATCCTACGGTCTCCTGAGTAGTGGTCCAGACTTATATATGGGCGGTAATACTCACGATAAAGATTCCGCCTTTCCTCCCTTCCGTAACCTTAGGTTAGAGCTGAATTACGGATACACCCTATCTCTTCCTTCCTCCCCCTATCTTTAGAGCTCAATTACACCCCTCCCTTTTCTTTTCTTCCGGCTGACAACCTTACCTGCGAAGAGGATATATCTCTTTCTTTTAGACAGCAAATCCTTCTTTTCTTCCCGTAACCTATCGGTCGAGCTGAATTACATGCACACCCGTAACCTATCGGTCGAGCTCCTTTGTTCCCACTTCTATTCCTTCGTTCCAGAGTTTCGGAGTTTCTGCCTTTGCTTTGAGTTCATAGGGAATTAAGTCAAGTAAGGGTTGGTTGGGTGGTCAATAGTTCTTTCTAGTAGTGGAATGTGTTTATTAGTCTAGTTCCTGTGTAATCCTCGGAACAGTGTGAGAAAAAGACTCTATATATTATTTCTATGTTCTCCTTATTGTAAGTATATCATGGTATCTATTGCTTAATGGGTTGGTAGTATATGTTGGTGCCTAGATTCTATTGACCGAATGTCATTTTCTGTTGGAACACTAATCAATACCATATTAATTATTCATTATGGATGCACACATAATGGAAGTGATTTCTTGGGCACACTAATCTCCACTCCAATGCTTCTCGAAGTTATTCCCGGTGTTTTGAGGGCCACTTAAAGGAGTGCTAGGAGATCCTTGTTTACACGTGATTTCAAGCAGTAATGTTCTCCTCGTATGGCTCTGATATTGGATTGGAGTTGACTTGCTTGCTGGAGTGTTAGAAATAGACGCACCCAGGTTGGTTAGAATAGAGCAAGACTTGCACGGCAAGGTGGAGGCGAGGAGATATGGGGCCTGAAGGCAAAGTGCTATGTTTATAGGCTCAAATTCATTGAAACCACTGTTTAGTAGTGGAAGTGGATAGTTGCTAATTAAGGAGTGGAACGCATGTTAAACGACGTGAATGGCCTGCTTGATGGGCTATGACTCCGGAAACAACATTCTCACACTAAACGCCATTACTTGTATGATGTCCTTCTTCAGCAGTAAGTTAATCAGTGTCATCTACATAAGGACAGGTACGTTAGCGCATTAAGAATTGGACTATCTAAAGGAGGTTCGGCTTTCAAAGATCTTTTGAACCTGAAGAGAGAGTTGCATTCCCTGCTCTGCTCAAAGGCAAGGAAGGGGCATTCTACTGCTATAAGGAGAGGGTCCACCACAAGTTCAATAACTCAAAGATGTGTTATATGCTTCGACTTGATTCATAATTAGCAAGAGCTCCATTCTCTCCTATTGTTTGAAAGAATAGAATATTGGATTTTGGGGGTGAGAATATCAGATTGGATTTGGTTTTCAACTGATGCAAGGAACCTTCTCTATTCCGGTAAAGTGGACATGGAGAGCCACTTCTTCTTCTGTCATATTTAAGCATTAATGAATCCGGAGTCTTTCATTTCCATGCCAAGCCAAGACTAAGCCCGGATTTTGGGTCTTGTCATTGCCCGCCTTACTGCTATTGTTGAAACCCATTATGGAACACAAGGCCGGTGCCCAAACAAAGCACTCTCCTAATTAATAACCAACTGAAGCGAAGCGATTGAGTAGGGAGTTCCTTCAGTCAAATTGGATAAGACTCCATTTCTAACTTCTCCCCGGGGAATCAGAGATACAGTTCCTTACGGTCTTGTTTAGACTTTTGCCTTTCCCGTCGTCCAATTGGTATTACATGCAATTCCATTCCATTAAAAGAAACTGCTGTGATTGGGGCCAAAAGGAAGAGAATTGAGTCACAACTCTCACGTTAGCGAGCTCCCCGTTACGAGAACTAGAGCTAAGAGAATTCTCAGTGTGAATGAAGTTACCCAACAGCGCTAAGATGATTATCAGTATGAAGTTACCCATTACATTATAGAATAAGCGAGGCACGTGCACCTTGATAATAAGCGAGTTAATAAGTGAGTTAGATTCTTTTATAGTGGTAGGCGAGTGAGATTCATTGCTTGTTCCCTTTAGGTTAGCTTACGAGTTCGGGGTTAACGTGAGTTCCTGAGTGAGTTTCTGTTGGAAGGCGAATAAGAGATCCTGTTGTTGTATGCCAGCAAGCTAGTTCTTCACGGAGATTGCCAATAGAAATCCAATCCCAGAATGATTCTTTTGAAAAGTGAGTTTCGGTGTTTAGTTACTATCTTCTTCTTTTTTCATTGAAAGTTAGTTTCGGTGTTTAGTCACTTTTTTCTATCTTAGTCGATGTGCATATTCTTTATGCAAGGGCGCTCTGCCTTCCTAGGCTTTAGCCCACTACGCGCTGTTCTTGGTGTTACAGAAAGAATAGGAACAAACAAGGGAAGTAATGCGTTTACTACCTTATATGAATTGATGCGCATATTCCTAGATTTCTGATAGTGCTTCTAGGGTTCGGCTGCCTAGCGTTAGTGAGCTCAGACATAGAAACTCGTAAATACCGTTAGACTGACTTACTTACTTGTGCTCACGTTAGACTTACTCACTTAACTTGTGCTAATAATAGTTTCTAGTTTCGGGGTGCTAATTAGAGTTTTCGTTTCGAATGAGGTGGAGCTCTTCCATATGTGTAACGCTTCATTCTTTTTCTGTAGAGTCGGCTGGTTGTGTTCGGTAACCAAACTGCAGTAAGCTTTAGTAATGATATTCAAGCAAGGGTAGGGCGAAAGAACAAGTAACGGCTTCCGAAGATGCAACGGAACAAGTAAGGGTGCTAGAACATAAAAGTGAGGGTGCTAAGAAGCTTTGTAAGGAAGCAATGCTGTTTCTTGTAAGGGAAGTTACTAACTCTGGAGTGCTGTATAAGCTTACACCTATTAGAGATAGATCTGAACGGAATGAACAAGCAATAAGAAACAAGTGAGAAAGCCACTCTTCAAGTTATTGGAGTAAGTAAACAAGTTATAAAGCCGCTATTCCAGTTATTGGAGTCAGCAGTGAGCTTTGGAGTTTTGCGGGTGACTCCTTCTCTTATATCATACAGTTGTGTACCCAATTCTATTCTTTTCAATTACCTCTCATCCCTATGCCCGCTCCTTGTACTGAATGATGTAGAGATAAAGCAACAGTTATTGAGTGTCGATCAAGAGATAAAGCAAGAGCGATTGAGTGGCCGATATTATTTCATTGTTGAGTATGCTGTTAGGTTCCCATATTCTAAATGTTGTGTGCTTTAAATGATTTTCTTCAATGAAAGAACTCGCTCACTCCGTTATTATAGCTTACGTGAGTTGTGCGTTAAAGTCTAAGCGCTATATGGCAAGCAAAGGGAAAGCAAAGAACTTAACTAGAAGGTAAAGCCTAGCACGCAAAGCAAAGGGATGGTAAGGCACACAAAGCAAAAGGAAGGCCATTACTCGGGAAAGCTAAGCAAGCAAAGGGAAGGTAAAGCTAAGCACTACTCGGGGAACCCTCTATATGACACTAGTTTCGTAAAGGCGTTCAACCAGGAGTCAGACACCAAGACCAGACGATAGATAACATATCCCTTATGAAAGGCGTTCAAGTAGCTTGTTGCGTTCTTCAAATGTGTTTTTCCTATGATCTTTGTTTGCTTTCGAACTCACTCTCCCTAACGCGAGTTAATGGAATAGAGCAAGCCATTACTAGTTTCTCGCTAATACAATATTTCCTGTTCACTAGTTTCTAGCTAATACATTATTTCCTGTTCACCCTTATTCAACAAGCAACAACTAAACAAGCTTAGGTGCAAGAGCAAGCACTAGGGATTTCTTCTTGTCACTAATCGATAAGATAAGCAGTGATATTCTTCTTTTCGATAAGATAAGCAGTGATATTACTCTTTTGGGGCGCGCCAGGCAATAAGTGGTAGAGTGAGTGTGAATTAAGTTTGTTAGGTTGAGGTACCTATACATCTATTCAATCAGGTGTGGATCATATTCATTGATAACAAATACTAGTTGTCGTTCAGAACAAGCAGGGACTTCTTGGAGTTTGCTTAAGTACTAATGTGAGTTTAGTTCCGTTTGCTTAAGTACTAATGCGAGTATGCATTAAGTATGTAGGGGTGTTCGAGCAAGCAGGTGCCTACGGAACCAGCAGTAAGCACAGTTCGTTTTCTAGATTCTATATTGTAGTAGCGCTATCTTCAATTCAATAAGTTAGGGCGAAAGTTAGCTCATTGTTGCGAAGTGCATTAGTTTCGGAGGTTGTTTACACTCTTCTATCATGTGCATCTCATATTCCATATGAAATTGGGGCTAGTGCTCTGTATTGTAAGTCTCACAGGCCCAGTGGTTAATGGTTGCAAGAGAAGGAGAAAGTCAAAGGTTCAAACCAAGTGATAGGGCGAGAGTGTTAGTTAAGGTAAGAATAAATGAAACAACTTCATAATTAATGCGTGCTAAGACAATAAGTGTCATCTACAATTGAATCAGAGGCCAAAGTTAGTGCAATTAATAGAGTTAGTTGCGGGAATCAAATCATGTAGTACTGGTTCTTGTGCCGCTGTAGCTCCTTGTGTATCATCTCTTGCCATGCCCGTTTAGTATGGAAAAGAGGTTTCTCCAGATACTGCAACAGATCTGGGTCCTGGAGAGGAGTGAGTGAAGTCTTTGATAGATTCCATTAATGTTTAAGTTTACTCTCAATCAGTTGTTCAAGCCTGACTTCTTCGTAAGGGTAGAAAAGAAAAGATGGCTACTTTGGCGCAATCACAAGTGGTAGATAACCATCAGCAGGCCCAGACTCCAGTTTCAAGGAGAATAAGCGGTTTCCTAAGAATCAGCATTAGATGTTTTCCTCTGCGCTAACAGGAACAGAGGAGGGTTTAGGCGTATTCCTAACAACCAACATATAGACGTCCAAACAGTTCAATCGAATTCCACACAAACGGGGGAGCTTTCAAAGAAAGTACAGTCTTTGACATCAGTAAGGCGCTAACGGGAAGGTCCATTTCAAGTATAGTTCAAGAAACAAGCTTAGGCGACTAAAGACTACTCTCAGGTACAGGCAAGCAGTTATTAAGCGTCAATTACATAGAACATCTGATAGGAGGCCCCAGTGTGTAATTACTTATTTCAACTCATAAACTAATCAGTTCAATTGAGCAAGTAAAGCCTGATTCCATCTTCCTTTTTCCCCGAGCTGTCATTGAATTACTCCTCGACGCCCGTTTGAGACATGAATGAATGTCGAAACCCGAGAAATAAGATCTGGTTGGACTTGCTAGCGATGGGAGATTTGTCACCGGAAGACTTGCTGGCTTGCTCCTTCACTTCCAAATAAGGTGGCTAAGACTGGGTGGCCTATTCCAATAGCTGGCAGACGGGCTATTACGCATTCCGATTGTGATACAATGCCTGTTGTATGCCGAAACTTAAAGGTAAATAAAGAAGGACTCCTATCAGGGGTATGGTCTGAAACTCGGTCTGCTTGCTCCTACTAAAGCTCATACGGTCCTCTCCCGATACGAGTTATTTCCTTACCGTTCCATCGTGCTTGTTTCAGGAAGCACTTCGGTCACTCAAGCCTGTAAGTATATAGATGATTTTACAGCCGACGAAAAGAGGTAAAGCCGATAGGACCTAATCGAACAAGTGCCCTACGTGTATATAAGGCATCGACATCAATATTCACGAAAATCGAAGAACTGGAACTTGATAACGAACCAGGAAAGAGAACCTGGAAAGAGAACCTGGCCAAAGAAGAGAGGTTAGCAATCTCCTTCCCTCAGCGTAAGGACAACCGTAGAATCGGAGTTTCATACCTTCCATACGGGTAGAGTTCCAATATGAAAGGTACATAAGCCCTACAACAACATCCACCATAATTCGATCTTATTCCGGGGGCATTGGAGCATCCTTCACATGAACCCACTATTGATATGAAGCTAGATCTCCAATCGATCTTCCATTCTTCTTGTTATGCATCTTTACTTGGGTATGGGTTGTTTGTGTCCCTTTCCACCAGCTCCTCCTGATCAAGCACAGACACATCCATCCTTTTGAAAACCGGCTTAGCTGCGTCTCTTCGATCAACTGGACCTTTCAAACAGGCATATCTAAACTGACCTTTCAAACAGGCGTATCTAATCAGTATAGTATCATGGGAGAGTGGAGTGGTAGGGTCGGAACTGAGAGAAAGCTATATTTTGCAATTGATCGTTACCAATAGCAACTTGAACTAAGTCCTCTGGTGAATGATCGATGTGTGCCAGATTGAAACCACCTTCTTTATCATTGGAAGAAGACCGCTTCGTAAAGCTAGGGCTGGATACCTGAATTGGATCTTGAATGCCCCGGTTAGGGCGCCTTGTGCGTGTGCTCTTAATCGTTGGTTGTCGCCTAGCTTAGCTCCATTACTCATTCTAGCTCTAGCCTCATTGGGGAACAGGTCTGGCAAAAGGAGAAAGAACTAAGGCACACCCCAAACCGAAATGCTCCTTACTTATCTTATATTATAGTTATAGTATGATGTACGATCATAAGTTCCCAGATTTCTCATAATACGAAAGGAAGGGCTTTGGACTATGCAGGTTTGAGATTGAACTTCTCATTCAATGGGGATCCAACTAAACCCCCAGGAAGGGAAGTGCCAAAGAAGAGGACTTCACCTATCCTCCACCAAAGGCTATAGGAGAAGGTACCTACCTTTTACTGAGGATCCAATTTCTTCTCGCTAACGCCCTTGTTGCCATGCCCTCTATCTCTCTCTTTGCTTTGGATCGAGAAGGGTTGGCTCTGCCTCAGATCTATTCAGCTTCGACCAGACGACTACCGCTAAGTGATGAAGTTTGTTTAGTGCGGAATCTGGCATACAGTTACCAATCAAGTAGAAGTCAATAGGCTCACTCATAAAGCCCCCCGCTAGTAAGACAAGAAAACGCTTCGCTTGGTTGTCATGTCAGGGCACTCTGGTAGGACGTGGCGTGGAGAATTACCTGCATTACGAGAATGGGCTTATCTTTTAATGTAATAGAAGAGTCACGGTCAAGTGAGCCCGGCTTTCTCCCTAATCGACCTTACTCAGGAGAGTTGCATTCAGTTAGGTATAGGCTTTTTGACCTTGTGTTCTATACTGGTAAGAGGCTAATACTGGCAAAGAGTTAAGCATTAACGTGTTTTGGGGGGGTATTAATAGAAAAGAAGGCGCCCAACAAGGAGTATGGACTTGGATGCTTGCTGGGGAGATCTAGAGAGAGTTCTATATCAACATAGAAATCCAAAGTAGTTCTCAGTTCTATATCAAATAGAAGTTATAAGTTCAATATCCAATTATTATAAGTGTAAATATCAAATTAAGGAAGAGTACGCACGGCTGACGCTGTTAGTTGATCGAATCAGATACAGATAGCTCTGGCTACCCCAATTCTGATCCACATGAGGTATGGCTCTGAGCGGAGTGGCTGAAGGCATAGGTTTGCGAAATCGACATCAAATAAGATTGTATAATGGATCCCTACGGAGGCGGGCGAAATAACATGAAAGAAAAAACCTATTCTTGGTAGAGTTCCCTGAGGACGTACATAAGAGCACTAACCACTTTTGAGTGAAACTAGAAGCTTGTGCGCTTTATTTGATTGACCGGCCTGCCCATCTTATTTATAGTAGCATACCCCTAAGTATCATTTGTATAGGAACGAAAGCAACACTTTGACTTTTTTAAGTAATGGGCTACGCTTATCCCTGACTAGTCAAGTAGTGGTAAGGTAGGTGCTGGTGCTGTGCTCTTCGATGAAGAAAATCTACAATATATTATATACAAATACAAATATACAAATACTAAAGAAAATATACATACATATTAATAGGTGATTCAATAGGTGATTAAGGTATCTAAACCAGAGCAGAGCAAAGTATTCTCCGTTTTCTTGTGTCAGTGGTTAGAAATCGAAATTAGTGAACACGTCGCCTACTTTCTTTAAAAGGAAGCAATTCTTCTTACCTATAACCAATAAGCCTTATTACCTCTGTTTGTAAAAATGGGGTTATGGTTATAGAAACCATAGACTTATCCATTTGTAGATGAACCTCCTTGTCGTATTTATTACCTCGCCCGAAAATCATTGAATAATATAGGCATCCGGAATACCGCTTATCGACTGAATCGCATATGGGCAAATCGACGAGGAATCACAGTAAAGCGCCCTAGTACCATCACTCCCTTGCCGGAACATTAGAAGACCAGTAAGACGTGGGTCCGCTCCTAATCTTGAATGGCCTCATCAATGACTGAAACACAGTAATGAGTCACCTACTCTTTATTTAGACAAGAAAGACGGCGGACATTGATGGCTCTAAGTCGGATGGCCCCACTGGAGAGTGAGCGAAACGAAAAAGCAGTGCACACGCAAAAAACATCATTATGGGCTTGCTTTACCTACCCTTTACTCATCATTCCGTTTTGGAATCTACAAAGATGATGAAATGATTGGATTAATTCCGTCTTCTTGCTTGCTCTGTCTGATACTATGTATGTGAAACCAGAAGATAGTAGTTCCCCTGCGACGACAGGAATCTCGTCCCTTCTACTCTTTGTTTATGGTCCCCCAAAAGCAAAAGGAAAGATTCTTCATGAAAATAGAAACCACCTATGAGACGATCCTTAGTCTATTTCATACATTATGCCTAGGTCAAAGGTATGCCTGCTTTCTTTCTACCTATGGGTCAAAGGTATGCCTGCTTTCTACTTTCCACCTAGTTTAATTCGAAGAGAGTCTATCCACCCTAAGATCAGAAAAGAGCCTATTTCTCTTTTGTTTGATTTATGAGAATCAGAGACAGGGTTCGAATTCCTGTTGAGAATGAAATCATGAAACTAAATGAGAAACCTCTGAAAAAAAGACTTGTTTGTATGGAGCTTGCATACTCCCTGCGCGCGATCGTATACTGGAACCCTCGCTTTTGTTGGTGGTTCAGCGATAGATGGTAGTTTGCCTTAATGATGGATAGCCTTGCCAAGGATTCGATTTCTTTATCTTTTCAAATAGAGAAGAGATCGCATTACGATAGGACTGACTGCTGGCTTAGTAGTTCTTTCCCCGGGTACCATGACAGTGCGAGCACCTTTTCCGAAAACCAATTTAAGGAAGGGCAGGATAGAGCAGTTTTCGGACTCAAAGTGTATATGGATAGAACCTTGTCCAGATTTCCTACTTTACATCTCTGCAAAGAGAAAGAAATTCAATAAAAACATGACCCATAGCTACGAAATGAATCCAATTAGGTCCCTTAAGAGAGAACTCAATCTCATGCATCGATGTATTCCTTCTAGAACTATAGTCGCCTGTCTTTTGAGTTCAGGGAGATGGGCATGTCTTCTTCGAAAAGGAGGTCGTGGTCAACGATCAAAAGTGGCTTTGACTACACGAATGGGATAAGCAAGAAGAATGGAATGCTGTAATACTGTCTTCTTTGGTTCTAAGAAAGATATTCAAAGACTCTCTACCCTACCGCCTGCCGACGATGGACCTCAATCACCATCATAGTAGGGCAAAGCTTGTAAACAAACACAGATTTAGACCTTTCCTTTAGTGGAGAACCTATTGATGGAGACATCGCAACAATCATCTTACATTCAATCTCAGAGATGATAGTGCGGACTTATGATGGGCAAAAGACTAAGATCTAGAAATAATGATAGGGCCGGGCCGCACCCTCTCGCCTTTTAGTTACTTTTACCGAAATACGAGACTGACTCCTAAATTCAGTCGTTCCTCACTAAATATAAGATTTTGGAAAGAGTCAAACAGTCCCGTCCCTTTGGACTCGAATTAGTTGTATATCAAATGAGATTGTATAGACCCGCCAGCAATCCAAATTCTATCTCAATATTAGCGCAATGGTTCTTATCCATGGTTTGGCCAGAGCCCCACCTTTGTCTTTCTTGTTTGGGTGAGGAAAAAGCGGATACATAAGCATCAGGCGATAGTCAAAAGAGAAGGTTGTCTTTCACAGGACATTCCATTCAGTTATCTATAGCGGTGCCTAGCTTATTTGTTGGATAATGCTTCTTCCTGCTTGAAAGCCCTTCATTACTAGGTGGAGGGGATTAATCTAAATAGAAACAAATATCAATCTGGGAACGATAGGATCAATCAATGCAATTGAATTGAGGCGAGTGAAGCTATAGGAAGGCAGTAGCAGACCAGACCCGATTGGGAGGGAGTCTTTGCGTACGATAGGTGGTATAGGGTTTTTGGAATGGAGTTCAAACGGAAATGGCTCGATTGATTTGCTTACAGGAAAAAGACTAGTTTCAGAAATCCAATAATTGGAACAAATTGAGTGACAACGCAACGGACACCTTTCTTTCTCACTCAAAAGCTCATCGTTTACCAACGAGTATTGAGAGTATATACTCTTACAAAGACAGACCTGTGATCCACTTTCGATCTAAAGCACCCGAATTCTACTCGCTTATTTTCTTACTTTGATATGCGTTCAATATTCGATTTTATGGAATGGAATTAAGCTTCACTGCTCCTATCCATGCTTTAGAATTCCTTTATTACCGACCCATCCTGGCTATTTCTCCTATTTTAGATATAACCCATCCTGGCTATTTCTCCTATTTTAGATATAATTAGAATAATGTCTTTGTTAACTTATTAGTATAGTCCACTCTTACCTTAGATCAAAGAAAGTCAGACTGAGTATTTTTCTATACGAGACATCGATGAATCCTTTGTATATGAAATTATTGTGAATGGAAAGCGCATACATCGAGTAAAGAAAGACGGAAGAATGGGGGAAAATAGAGTACCACTACTGACTAAAGGATTATGAAACTAAAGAAAAAGAACCCTAAAAACAAGGGGGAACTGTCATAATTCATACAAGTAACTAGCTAACGCCTGAGATAGAGACCCCGTCTGTGACTCGTGAGATAGACCACCCCGTCTGTGACTCGACTTCTTTTAGTAGTGTGCTCCAACTTACCCTTATACTTCGCTCGGTTCGGTGCTTAGAAAACTCCAATAACATACCAATAACATCAAGGGTAAGCGTTAGCTTACCTTTTCTCTTCTCTTAGGGAGCGCTAGGGCAATAAGCTATGTTGTTTAGGTCACTTTCATATATTAATAATGAGTGAAGTTAGTAATTGTCGTTAAGATTCATTTCTTTCAAGTTGAGTGCACCTTTTGCCTATATGAGTGATTAAAGGAAAAATACAGGAGTTATGAAAATCAAGAGAAGAGTATAGTATGCTCCGTTTTAGAAGCAGAATAAGCGTGATCGCGGACAGGAGAAGGGGTTAACTGACTCTGTGACTATAACCTTATTGAATGGAATCGAAACTTGTCGAGCTTCACTTGCTACCGAGATACCAGCTATATACTTGCTACCGAGATACCAGCTATAGCTATATAGTCGTGGAATTAAGAAGTTTGGAGGACGAGTAGGGTCGGTCAAATAGGAATTCAATATCAATCAGTCAACCTGCAATTAAGGGCATATCTGGAATTACAGAATATATATGGCATATCATGGAATATAGTAACAAAACACTATAAACTCACTTACTCTGTAGTTTCAAATCCTTTTTTTCCCTGACATAACACATATGTTCTAATTGCATAACTGGACTGTTTACTCCAACCAATAAGCGTTAGAGCACCCCAAGATAGAGAATGATAGATTAGTTAGCGAGCGGCGAACTCACATTGCGCTTACGGAGCACTTGTTCATTCTATTGTTTGTTCTTTTCTTCTGAGACTTATGTCAGTTATTAGAGTTTGGGCCAGTATGTAAAGTTCACCTTTCATTTCATCTATCTAGCCATATGATCTTGAATAGCTAATCCATCTTGTGCATCATCTCTAGCCTATAAGGGAGTAAGATGACCTCTTTATATACTCAATGAGAAGCATTCGCCAACCACTAATTAGCTCCTAGCGCACACAACAAAAAGAATGAACTAACGACCACATGATACGAAAACGTCACTCATGTTTGTAACTAATGCAGATTCTATCGTCGCAAAGACAGATCAGATGAAACTCCACCTTTCCCGCTTGCTGCTTCTGATCTTGATTCTGATCCTGTAGTAGTTAAGGATACGGCTGCCAATAACATATTATTCCCTTAATAAAGCAGCAGGGGGCAGAAGCTTCTTTTTCTTCGTAGGGGTTTACAGACACAGCCGATTCCCTAATTGCCCCATGCTATACTCAATGAGACTCTATTCTTTCTACTGTTCCTTTTCCTTTATACCTAACAGCCAGCTTATTAGATACAGACAGCACTGCCAGCTTATTATCGGCTTCAACTGAAAGTCATTATTAAGCTTCTTCCCATTTCTGTAGGATCAAAGTCGACAACACAAGATTCAAGTCGCTAACTCTTTTCGGCAGTTTAGAATTCCATGAAACAATTCCATTCTTTATCGGGGAAATAACCAACAATGAAATTATGTATTTGGAGGCACCGGATATAGGCATGAGTAAAGACACTGAACGCACAAGGACAAGCACTTCTGGACCAATACTGGAATCTGGAACTACACTTTCAACTGCTTCTTCAAATGGTGTTGGAGTGGAGTATATCAATTAGTAATATGAAAAGGATCTATACCCAGGCTCGCTAACAGAGCTGTTTCTTCTCAAGTCGACAACACTAATTGACTTTGCGCTTACAGCTTCCTTTAGTACTGCTTATTCTCCCCCACTCTTGCTTCTGCCTTTGTCCTAACCCTATTTGGATAGTGAAATAAGGGTTCTTTGATAGTGAAAGTAAGCGTTCAGCTGCCTCTGCTCTATATGAGTAGGTGTGTGACCTCTGTTCTATATGAGTATAGTGTATCAAACTCGTCAACTTCATAGCTTACACTGCTTAAAGAAATGAATCTGTAACTTAGAAGGGGAACTCACACATCAATCTCTGACTCTCGGATCCAGCTGGGTTAGTCCGATAATTTGTGTCGAACCTTGCTTGGGCTGGCTCTAAGAAGAAGATATAGTAGATGAAAGAGGCTCCACGCTATAACAGTGAAAAGATTTAGCAGGTTAAGAACTTCAAGTTTAGAATAGGTCGGCTCAAAGGCAAGTAAGGGATCCACCAACCAAGGTAAGAAGCATAAGCTAGATAAGATTATGTATAAAGTGGAGTTGACTTTAGATAATGTCAGAATTTCCGTTTATAGCTTAGTCTATAATTCAGTGACAGGGAGTACATTCCTTCCCTACCCGGAGACATAGTCCGCAAGTGGTTTAAGTGCTTGTGTCTAAGGCTTCTTTAAGTCGAGTTCTAGACTAAAGTCGAGTCGAGTTCCAGTTCTCAAGTAGTCTACGAGAGAATCAGCAATTACTGGCTTTGAAGAAGAAGCTTTATCAAAAGAAGAAGCAGTTTCAAGAGAAGTAGCAGAATATCTTACTGGCTACGCAGGGTGTTGGGCATCATATCTTACTTACTTTTCCAGTTTGAAGCTAGGTGTGGTCCACGTCGTCGATTGAAGCACGGTGACACTGAATACGAGTTATTAAGTTCCAGAAGAGAGAGACGCCGCTCCACTCTTTTTGGTAGTGTTCCATCCTTGTTAGCAGTGGTTTCCTTCTTTGTTTGACCTTAGACTCCTTTCTTCGATTCTGACTTTGGAGCTTACGGACTGACGCTACACTCTTTTGGTTTGATTCTTTGTTTCTACCTTGATTCTTATACCTATGAGCTCGATTCTACGCCTATGGGAAAAGAAAGGCTATCCGCCAGCACTCGCCCATTATGGGACTGTTGAGTTGGACTCCCTATGGTTGGACTACCCTTTTGTATTCCTATTAGTCTCATGCGCTAGTAGCTCGGACCCGACCCTTATTCTTATCCCCATGGTCGAAAGACGGCAATTGAATAAGTAGAGGCGAGAAGTCAGCCTAAAAGCGAGGGCTGCTTTAGATGCCTGAGATTCCATAATATAAGTTGGAAGGGAAAGTCAGTAAGTTACAGTTCCAAAGTTCTCCTGTTCCTGTTCGAGTTATAGTGTTTTCTTATAAGGAATACAGTAACCAAGGAGATATAAAGGAAGTAGGTAACACCAAAGTGAGTTGAACCAATTCCAAATTCTAAAGAGAATCACCAAAACTCGATAAACCGAATTCATGCCTTGTTTTTTGTTTGTTGTTTGTTTCTGTGTTGTTTGTTATCTGTTGGCAACAATGAATTTGACCCTGCTGGCTCCTATTAACTTCATTCAGATTGATTACTCTGACTCCGAGCCTTACTATTAAGCTTGAAACTAGGGATTCCACTCATTTTCGGGAGCTCCACTAAATAAGTATATAGTAACATGGGTCCAAGCAAGTATTGTTTTTGTCAACTCTAGCTCGACCAGTACTACTATATTATTACCCGAACTCAATAACCTAACTTGCTCCAGCTGGCTTCCTAACATCTTATCTCCTACTCAGGGTATAGCTTCATAACCGACAACAACCCCGAACAATAATACTTTTTCTTTCTGAACCGACCTATACTTAAACATTCATTGAATCTATTGCGTAAGCGGAAGGAGATGGAACTGATGCGGACTCTGATTCCCTAATTACTTTTTCTATACAATAGTCACTATCTACCATAAATTCCACAATGAAAACGGAAACAGGGGATTACTTTCTCACATTATAGGTGCACTCCATGAATAAGAAAGAAGCAATAGAGTGTTTTGTTACTCTGATATGAAAACTGCTGGTCGCGGCATTATATTATTTAGTTGGACAGAAGGAGATAGTACTTAGTGCTTAAGAAGGAAGCACATAATTAACAAAGTGTGTAACAAGGCAAGAAGGCCAATAAAGAACCGCTCCCTCCGTGGGCGACCTCTCCTTGACTTCAAGTTCTGAACCGCACCCTGAAAGTAGAGGTAAGGTGGGAAATGAATCTCCATCTGAAGCTAATGCAAACGGTTCTGTTCCGGGAAGTGATTCAGTGTTGTCCCCGAGAGAAGAGGTAAAGTCGTAAACAGATTGTTCCGCAGTAGCTCCTTTGTCGAGAGAGGTTATTGGCTGTTGGGTCTTGTTCTTGTAGAGATTATACGAGTATATTTATGTTTTTGTTAAGTAGACGAAAGCAACAGATGAAGCACAAGAAGGATGAAAAGAATTCTTTCTTGACAAGGCGACTAAAGGGAAGAATACAGATATGGCGTAGCTGTTAAGTTAGGGGAAGAAAAGCAGAAAAGTACCCGCTTTGAAGCGCGCCCCCCACCCCATGAAATAGAATCTGAGTGGAACAGAGGAGAGGCATAGGCATAGGTTAAACGACTAGAAATCAGGCGCAGGGTAAAGTTCAGGGAAGAATTAGGACTGGCAAAGAAGGGTACCGCGGTGACTCAAATCTGTATAGACAAACTCCATAAGCGGTCTACCTAAGTATTGTTCTAGAAGCCGAATGAATGTAAGCGGTGTTTGGTTACTGTTTCTATACATGTAATAAACATTATTGTTAGCTTGTCTGCTTGAAGATCTTTTCTCTCTGATAACTCTTGCATTGCATCCAATCTTTTATCAATGTCTACGAGCAGCCGATAAAAGTATTCAGTGTCATTTGTACTTGCCTAGTAGCTTGGCGGGTGCGAAAGAAGCTCTGTGTCAGTAGAGTGAAAAGGAAAGTCACCCTGAAACTGGACTTGTGAAGTCAATGAGATCAGTAGATGATACAGAATAAGAAGAAGCTCCTACTTTTCCTTAGTCCTATCCGGAGTCTCCGACTTCCCTATATAACTAGTAATCAATAACTGAGAAAGGGAGTTGACCTGACAGCGATAGATTCCATTCCATTCCTATCAGATATGCGCTCGGGAGAGATTCAATAAAATGGGTAATTTAGTAAGAGTCAGTCGGAATAAGAATTTCAATAAGAACAAAAGATATAGCCCATATGGAAAAGGATATAGAAAAGGTCATAAAGAGGATCAGAGTAAGTAAGAGTTTAGGTCGGGGTCGGGCGCCAAGCCGTATAAGAGAGATGTATTGCCAGGCCCAGCAGCAACCTTGAATTCTATCTGTGTGGAGTTGTGCTTTCCCTTACCCAACACTTAATGAGTAGTTGCCTTCCCTTTAATGAGTAGGCTTTCAGCTCCTTTGCTTTGCGTGCTTAGCCATCCCAATTTGCCATAAGACATAAGAGTCGTTTCCAGTAGGTTAAACAACGAGAAATAGAGGTCTTTTTTGCCTTTCCAGAGTTGTAAGTGCGTATATAAGTCTGGACCACTACTCGTTTCATCCAAGCATGCAAAGTCAAAGAGCAGCGGAAAGTGGAGTTTCGATTCCAGTCTTAAACCAAGGGGATCTCAAGCGGGAACGGACTTCTTACAGCTGGCTCTTCACTCCTAACAGCTGATGCAAAACTCAGATCATAGGCGCCGGGTCGATAAACGGATGAAACAAGAACAGCGGATGACTTACTTACTTAGGGAACTCCTCGAATGGACTTACTTTACCCTCTGGATTCAATAATAACCAGGAATTTCTCACTTCAACGATCTTTGATGGTTATACGTGTACCTAAAGTACGAACGAGATGGCTGTTAGTTGTCCCAACCATTCTTGTTAGCCCCGATACCTATAAGTAATTGGGTCATTTATAACAAAGTTGTTGTTGAGAAATAGTCAATTGGATTGGATTTCTTCCTATAGAACCTTTCATTAGTCGTACCTACTGGAAGAATTGGAATGACTCGCTATTTACTTGGTTTCTGGTCAATAATCAATCTTATGTAGGAGAGATGGCCGAGTGGTTCAAGGCGTAGCATTGTAACAGCTATGTAGGCGTTTACCGAGGGAAAGCCAATAACTTCCCTCTCTTTCCATTTCTCTTTATTCACCAACGTTACTGAACGCATACTTAATCTAGTTATATTCTATTCCGGAAGTAAGATTCTATCAAATAACCATAGAGACTGTAATCCCAACCACAGCGGATCAAGGCCCTTTTCTCTATTTATAAGATTTCGGCGAAAAGAGCAAAAAAGATATTCTACTCCCATTTCGATTATGTCTTTGATAGATAGAAAACGGACTCCTCTATCTATTGGTTATTTTATTTACAACTACTATATCTATTGGAATGAGTCAAAAGTCAAATGTTTTGGCAATTCCTCGGGAGTGGTGGGATACAGCAATCGAATTCTGAATCCGAGCTTTCGATCTTTGTTTATCCTTCGTAGTCATAATATCATCTCCGGGTTGACAACGATAACTGAGTATATCCACTATACGATCATTAACCAAAATATGTCTATGGTTTGCCTGGCTCCAGGAGTAGTCGAAGTTATACCCAATAAGAAAAGGATGTTATCCAAACGCATCTAAACTAAATGTAGTAAAACCCTTACCTGTTTACCCTTTGCCTTTTCCAGCGATATGCACCACCCACATATATTAGATAGAGTCATTGTCGCAATGTCAGACCATAATGAGTTCTGTTGTTCCTCTAGAGGAATACTATATTGATTGCGATCTTTTCCCAGAACAGCAATTGGTTGGAAGATAACTTCCGGATCTAGGTCTTGTAAAGCCCCCGCCCCCAGACGGCGTATCTCTTTGAAACGAGGTCCTCGGTAATTGATTCTTTGTTGAGATGACAGACTTACCGCTTCAAAGCCCTTCCCTCAGTAAGAATAAGAAATAGAAGAACCAGTTCCGGGTCAAGTGCCAGTTCAATCCCTAGTTTTATCCTCAATAGAAGCCGAAGATAGATTATAAGCTGGATCAAGAGTCAGAGTGGGAACTCGAGAAGAATAAGTGGAAAGAGCAGATACGTGATAAGAACTATAAGTATAGGTTGGGTAGGAAAGGGCAAAGCCTGATTAATCGCTTGAAATGCCCAGCTAACTACAGCATCAAAGAAGAAAGAAAAAGCCTAAACCACACTTAAGCATCTTCTCTTTCCTTATCTAAGTCAAGCTAACAAACTAAAGCATCTTATTAGATGAAATAAGTGACAGGACAACCTTTCCGAGTTATCTAACTTCCACAAGTAATGGAGCGCTTACGGAGTTCGTTCGTTGTTTGCTTGCCTACTTCCTATCTGACCTATCACTGACCTATCAATCAAAGAAAGTGCAATGTTATAGTGGTGGGAGCGATACGAGCTTGACTGTCGCTCTGAGACAACTGTATCCTTCTTGGCCCTTCATACTAATCATACAAGAGATGAACGTAGTTATAAAGATGGCACATTGATCTTATGTACCGAAATGGACCCTGGTAGGCTAAACCGGCAAGAGATAGCAGTCTATACCTTAAAGCTCTCATCGGAGGAGTGAAAGAGTTAGTCTAGTATAGGAGTGAAAGAGTCAAAAGAGCCTAATTCAGGTATAAAACTACTGATCTCAAGTAAAGTCTGGTCAGGTGTTGGCCCTTAGAATGCATTTATGTAGTTACTTGTCTGCTTGTCCGGTTATAACTAGTAGTTGCTTTGCCCTTGGCGGTCTAACGTAGTTGCTTGGCGTCTAGTAGTTGCTTGGCGCTTGCCGTCTTGTCTAGTCGTTGCTTGGCCCCTCTTTCTTTATACGAAAAAACCCCACGTGGGCCTCGACCCCCTGTTAAAGAAGATAGGACAATCCGTGTAGTTACCAACCTGAACTTGGATAGCTAATTGATTGGAAAATAACTCCTCTAACGCTACTCGATTCTTTCTCACTCGACCATATAAGAGGAATATAAACACAATGCTGAGGAATGTAAACACAATGCTTCACTTCGAAATTGATACTTTTGAACTGTAAGTCAACTAACAATAATAACCTTATTGGCTTATACGCCTTCTCCTCCTAACTCTGGAGCCAACTCCTCCTTCTAGTCATGATGGGAATACAGGCTTACTCAGATATGGCTAATACTTAAACTTGGAACAAGGGGGATGGATACGTATTATAATACCTTAAGACAGGAACAGGGAATCCGACTCTAAGGTCAAAGGCTATAACACTGTCTAACTACGAACTCATATTTGTATTGACCAGGAACAGCTTAACCCCGGACATCTAAGTCTCTCCTTCCTTACTTCTACTCTCTGTATTGCTCCTTTATGTCTATATCTCTTTGCTTTCAAACCAACACGAGTACCTTTCCGAGACTTTCAACTCTAACACGGGAATGCGAGTACTTCCTATGATACTGGTATCGAGGCTACCAAGACCGATACTTCTACTAACGATAATTGATTCTACTATCCGATAAGACTTAATTAACTACTGGAAAGAATGGAGCTGGGGAATAATAGAATGTAGCTACTGACCTTAAAGCTGCCCTTCTCTTCTGTAAGTCTGTCTTTACTTGTTCTTATTCTTTTACAACTACCCGGCGTTCTTTAGCACTGAAACGAAGATCAGACTCCCTTTACAACTACCCGGCATTCTTTAGCACTGAAACGAAGATCAGACTCCCCGCTCTAAAGGCCTTTACTTGTTCTTGAAATCCCTACGGTTGCCCAGAAGCCTGCCCTTACAAGCTTTGAAACTGACACTGCAGCACTTCATTATGTATTGATAGGTTGACTCTGCCTCTACTTTCTCTCAGTATATCTCTCCTAGCTAGAAAACTATACCAACCCTAGCTTTGATTCCAACACCCCGGACTTGCACCCTTCCTTGTTAGGCGGAAAGGACTCCCCATCTTGTGTTCAAGCCTTAACCGAGTAGTGAGTTGGTTCAGTGCATAGCTCCTTATACTTTAGTGGAGTTCTCCCTGTTCTTTACCGCCCATTATGTTTTAGGTGGCTACTAATTGAGTTGGAAACAAAGACAATAAGGCTTCTTTTCCTTGTAGTGGTACAAGTCGTAACCGATGTAGCTCAAACCTTGTATTGTATACGAGTCAGGGTTCAAGTAGGCTAATTCATCGTATCTAGTAGTTGTAGCTCTGGGTCGGGTCGGCAAAGAATATCTTCTACTTCATAATGCGCGCTAAGTCTTCAGGAGAATCAACAGTGTGAGAGTCCGTCGGTGAAGAAAAAGATAGTATTGGTTTTGACATTGGTCGTGGAGAGAGATCTATCCTAGGATAAGAAACCTGCCTCATGTGGTCTTACTTCACCGTCTATAGGAGAAAGTCAATAGAGTGGGGCGTCCATTAAGTCTAAAGCGGCAATCGGGTAATCTGAAAGTGGTGTTCTAGTTTCATCGCATATAGAAGCGTACGAAGAAATCTGGATAGTAATAAAGTCAAAGCTTTTATGCTTGTGAAGGGTTTGAGGGAAAAGTGCGGTATGTATTGAGGGCTGCAATCTCTGTTCGAAAGAATGGAATTGAGTGCTCTGCTCCCCTATGATAGAATGAAGTAACCTAACAGCTGACTCTTATAAGCTACAGTGCGTTGAATGCGAGTGCACCTACGGATTTGTAACCACACTCAAGGAAGCCGAATACTCATCTCTTTTCTCATGCTTAGGTTAGGTTAAGGGCGGAAGCGGGCGTATATGAGTCTCCTGTTCTACTTTCATCTTATTTGAAAGCCTAATTCATCTCTTTTTTCATGAATACCCAAGCTTAAGCGGATAGAGGAAAGGGTCAAGGAGTTCCCTCGTTTCTATACGAGTAGAGTTTGTTTCACTTTCCTTACGCCAACTCATAATCTCTCTCTACAGCAACCTTCGAAGCAACCAACTCGTATGATTGCAACCTTGCTTCAGACCAGAAGGATAAGGCCACTACTCGGGGCTTGACTGATTGATCATTCATGAAACAAGTTTAGGCGTGGTCAGGGAAAGGAGTTGCTAGTTTCAATTTATGAGTTGCTGACTGAAGATCAACTACTGTCAAGGAAGCGAGGTGTGGTCCAAGTCAGTAAATGAAAGTTCCCGTTAGCGCAACAACAAGCAAGGTCATGTCAACAGTACTAAAGCGCAGGAGCAAGCCAAGCACCGACAGATAAAACAAGGGATGAAGAAGCACCCCCAAAAACCAGACTTCCAGCTTCCTCAACGGAACCCCAACTAGTCACTACTATAAAGGGCGGCATCCTCTCAATATCTTGCTTCTATACTTTACTATGAGGAACCGATTGGCTCATATCCAGCGCCAACTCATTCTTTTTCCTAATTCCTGCAGCGAGCAACTAACTCGCCAACACCAAGATATCTTCTCGCCTCTTATCTTTCTCGCCAACACCAAGATATCCTCTCGCCTCTTATCTTTCTCCTTTACCTTATCTGGATTCAGCTCTTCAAACTCAAACATTCATTTCTTTGTGGATGCTAACTCTGCGGATGCTGCTGATGGTTACTCTTCTCCTGACTCACTGTTGACTTTCCCTAACCATAACCATTGAATATCGGCATCTGAACGCTAGACAAAAGTACTATATAATATCCCTTAGCACAATGGCTGGATCTATAAGTATGAGAGCTGGATCAGTAGTAGGTCCGACGCTTATCTATAGTTTATATACATACAGGTGCGCCCCAAATCTAAGTCAGTGTTAGTGAAGGGCGCTGAAGAAGTTTCTCATGAAACAGAGACCTTTGCTGCGTACCCGGCAACTGATCCTAATTCTACTCTTTCCTTTGATCTGGCTTCCGCTTCTTCTGTTGAAACAACATCTTTTTGAGTCTCCTTTCCATCTGATGCTGATTGATGATCCTGATCTCGTCGCCAATGATCTCATTTAGTCCTTGTGCGTCGGGTGACTCTCACCGGGGTGCCAATATTTGTTCTGAAAGGAAGCAGTAACTGAGTTAGTTTCGCAGTCTGGTGTAGCGCTTTAGGTGTCGTGGATATTCTTTCTATTCTTTCATGACTTTACTGGTCCTACTCGCCCCACTGTGGCACCACCATAGGTTTTCCTAGAGAGTGGCTTTGAACAAGCAAAGCAAAGGCTTCTCCTTACAGGGAAATCAATCAGGCCATTCACTTACCGCAACAAAAGCACCCACCAAACTGGAAAACTGTACGAAACGACAACACTCGCACCACTAAGATAAGAGAAAAGTATGAAGTATGAAGCTAGAAGATATCGAGGAGAGGAAGGACTATACGAACTCCCTTACAGAGACCTAAGTATACCTCTTATACGTCGTTTCACTTTCGTCGCCATTGCTTGTTGCTGTGTTGCAACTGGATTCTCTAAGTGTTATGCGCTACTTCTAAATTCGATATTCGCCGACTGGTTTCGGGAACTGCACCCGCACTGCTAACTTGAACATCTTATTCTCTCGGAGACTAAACAAGCACTCATAGAGTAGATACTGATTCACTTACTGCTGACTTCACTGACGGAGTGGGCATTCGTTCTTAGTATAATGTAGGGGCAGAGATGGAGATGATCTTAACGATGAAAGTAGAATACCACTTTAAGAGTCAAACTGTTCCTCTTTCTCACCCGCCTATCTCGTAGCAAAGGAATGGAATCAATAAGCTCTAAACTCCCGCCCGATTAAAGTCAAAACAACTCCCTTGCGCACAGAAAGAAATGGAATTGACGCCTGAGAATGGAAATTGGACTTTCTCGCCTAGCCCAGTATATAACCCATGATTGGAAGGAATATATCTTAGTAATCTGACCTTACCGGCTTGGCTTCCCTTTCTTGGGCTTCCTCCTTAAAGGGTCCCCTTGCGGGTTACGTTGTTTGTTAACCCTCTACTCTCTCTAAGGTAGGAATATGACCCGCCTCCACTCTATGACTTTATTCCTTAAGCTACTCTATGACTTTATTCATTAAGCCTAGTAGGCGGTGAACTTCAACTGGAGAGTTGTAATCTCTTGCTTACTTTACAGGGTTCGGTTACTCTCTGGAGTTAAGATCGGGAATGTCCCATCACCCTAAGGCTAATTCCTGGGATAGGTTTGACATTCCAGTTGAGTTCTTGGGGAAGAAGAAAGGTCAGCAGTGCGAGTGTAATATCTCGGTTAAGTGCTGCTGCTTCTACTCATTTATCTTCTTATTAAGGGAATTATATCCTAGCCCATGTGTGTAGCAATGAAAGGTTGTAGTCTTAAAGTGGGAAGTCGACAAGATAAGAAGCTTTGCATAGATATTAAGGTAAGATTCCTCTATACGGGAAGATTCCTCTGTTGTGCTTGAATCCCGAGTGTCATCTGTATCCGTTGGAATGGAGTATATTCTATATAATAAAGGCTAAAGCATAAGTGCTGATAATAGTCTTCTTCCTCATATCGAGCTCATGTTAGCAGAGTAGAACGGAGGTGTTATGACTCTCAATCCAGTTGACTAACGCGTCACACTTGTCTAGTAGTTACTTGTCTCCAAGCTCCCTGCCGCGTATAATTATACGTGACTTGGCCCTTTTTGTGGGAAATTCGATTCCTGTTTGACTCGGTGCAAGACTCAGCGCTAAGCAAGACTCAGTGCGAAAAGCACTCTAGTTAGGACAACGCTTGTTTGCTTACTCCCTTTCGCTAAGCTTGAATGACTATAGCTAGGGTACGTTAGTGTGCGAGTTCATTTCCTGCCTAGAGGTGTGTCTTAATTAGCTCCCGAACTCTACTACTCGAGAAAGCCAATAACGGCCCAACACCGAGACCTCCCTCCTGAAGGAGCCGAGCCCTTTTGCTAAGTTTCACGCCTGTTGTAAACTACCCTTTATAACCACCCACGTGGGCCCCATGAAACAGGACAAGACTCATTGTCCCGCTGACAGGAGCTTCTTCGACTTATGACTTTATCTTGAAACGAGAACTCATTTGAACTTGTTGAACCGGCAACAGGACTTTTACTTGACGAAACTTATGAAACTAAACTGGAAGAGCCGATTGCTATGGCCTTTACCCTCTTGAAAGCATTGGAGTGTACTCTCCTTATACTGACTTCGTGTCCTCTCCTTATACTATCAAATCTATACGTTACTAAGCTCTTTCTTATCTGGATTCCATTCTTCGCAGTTGAGATGAGCATTCCGCTTCGGCTTGGACTTCTTATCCAGATCCTTATTCCAGATCCTTATGAAACACAATCAGATCCCATCAGGCAATTCTAATCATTACAAGCAACCGAAACTAGAACTGCTCTTCGGCTTACTTACTTGATACTTTTCTTGCAACAACAGTTAGACCAGTAAAGGAATGGAATGGAAATGAACCGCATATGATTTAAGTGCGCAAGGAATATATGATCCAAAACTAAAGGAATAGAGGTGAAGATTCCTAATGGAAGAAAGGTTTAGGTACCTAACATACTTAACTGACTCTCTATCAAATCATCTGTATTGGAAGCCTAACCTGCTCCCGAAGACTGGAACGATAGGGCGAGTAGGACCGGGAGAAGAAGAAGTCTCAGATACTGGAGAAAGTGATAAAGCCGAAGAAAGAGTAGGAACAAGATCTTAAGCTGGAAGGAAAGTCGAAAGTGTATTGTTAGGGGAAGAATCAGTGGCATCAGCGTAAAGAGTTCTAAATGAATGATTTGACAAGGCACTCGAAAGATGGCCTGGAAAGCTGGGTGAAGCGAAAGCAACTGGTGGATCAGCAACATAAAGGATTTTTGGTATAGAATCGACAGGGTAATATGGAAGAAGAGGTCAATTTGCCGAAACCAGCAATGGAACTATCAAGCTCTGTTCGAAAGTCAAGTTATGGTGTTGAGGAAGAAAGATATGAATACTGATAAGGTGGGGGTGAGCCAAAAGACTAAGTGCTAAGGTGTCAGTTCCATTATCAGCAGCAAGCGGATCTGCTAGTTCAGTTGAGTTCGGGTGCTTGTGTTGCGTAAGAGTCTTTCCATTCTGACTTGCTAGTTTACGAACAGCATCTTTGATCTTTGGAGCCTCCTGTTACATAGTTGTTCTATACAACCCTAAGCTCTTAAGAGGAAAGTTTTGTTCGAGCGGATCTTATGCTTAAGCGTAAGCAAGTGAAAGATCCAATTCCTTATTAGTTGTGGGGCAAAAGAGGATTCCCTATTTGATTAGTTGACCCTGGCTTAAAATACTCTTAGGGCCAATTTGATAGCTTTAACCGAGAAGTCTCAAGAAGCAGTGCCCATGGAATAAACATCATATGAATCGGCAATGGAAATGATGTATTAGGATATATTACTGACTTGACTCTCAGCTCAGGTCAATGTTAAGAAGGCCCAGCCGCAAAGGTCTATGTCCAAAAGTCAAAGGAACAGGGCAATGTCTAGCGGGAGTACATATTAGGAACAGGTCTTTGCCTCGCGGGAGAAACGTATTAGGGAGTTCGAAAGCAAAGATTTAGATCAATAAGGAAATAAGGGTCTATTCTATTAGAAATCTATTCCATTATAAAGAAATTGTAATCATAGTAAGAGAGATATTCTTTTCCAGGTTGGCTCTCTGCAAGTTCAATGACTGGTTTACTTGGCGCACTATAATCAATGAAGTCTTAGTTTACTAATAGAGAGACTCCGCAATCTTCTGTTGATAGAGAGACTCTGCAATCTTCCTATATGTGCTCGATAAGAAATGATGGTATTGACTCGCCACAAGAAAGATTCCATTCGGAAAGCTCATAACATTTACCTAACCCTGCAACAAGAAAGGGAATCCGCTATTAAGTAAAGTAGAAAGTCAGCTAAAAGCGAAGTCCAAGAGAGAGATGCATAAGAAGTAGAGTTTGCCGGCGCACTGTGCTAAAGTAAGCTTATGAATGACCAGTTGAAGTTTCATCGTAGTATAAGTAAGCCGAATCACCTCTTGTTTCATTAGTCAAAGCAGGATCTGGAAATGATGTATCTGTTCGACTGGAATCTACATCTGTGTTGGCGCCGAGCTCATCAGCTGGAGAGGAAGATCATCAAGAATGCTTAGTAAGGCGGTATACCCGGCACAATTCAATCACAGTGTCTTGTTCGGGTCGATAACACCTCTTTCTTCTCTTGTTGGTAACGTCACCTCTTGTCCCGCTGCTTCTCCTTGTTCAACAGATTGTACTGCAGGAGCAAATAGGAATTCCATCAGTGTTTCACCTTTTTCATGCGAAGGTGCAAGTTCAATTAGAAGCATCTATGCAATTAGAAGCATCTAGATAAGAGCAATGGTTAGTCTAGATTTGATAGTAACAAGAGAGTACACTCGGAAAGGGAAGTTTCATTCAGTCAGGGAATACTAAGGTTGTGCTAACGGGAGTTGATTGAGTTTTTGATAGAATGTGGTAATTCTGGAATCGGAGTATGAAGTGTAACGGTTCAATTCAAAAGGGTAACTCGACTTAGAGCTGGTTCCATTACTCTTCCTTAAATGGAAATAGGCGCATACGCATCCCGAACATGATTTGTGGAATCGAAAACCTTAATAGAAGTTAGCAACTGTCAACAGATCCTTCTCTGGCTTCCGCGCTGAGCCAGTACTATTGGATTTCCCAGAACGATTTCCTCGCCCAGCCTCTGCTCCCGCTTATGATCTTGTCGAAAAGGATTGCATTCTATATTCCACTCAAACAGAAAGAGAGAAATTAGGCAATTCGAACATAGATGATTCTCTTATTACTGGGATTCCATACTAGGGCCATACCTCTTATTCTCTCTCTCGGGTCCACTTAACTCGAACTTGACTTTATGAATCGCCGGTTTGAGAACTCCACTTATAAGGCTTGTTGCACAACCTTGCTTCCTGACAGCTTGAGCAACTAAGTAGTCCTGTTTTCGGGAACTTAACCTTCAATCGACCAAGATGGATCAAAGGGCATAGCGGGAAAGCTGTTCAAGAGCCGATCGATCAGAGAAATAGAGTGAAGGAGGCGCTAGTAGTGTTGAAACCAGGCTAGGGCTGTCAAGCTAAATAGGATGATGATAAAAGCAAGATTGCGCTTCTAGCAGTAATTGTATGTCCGACTTTTCTGTCTTGTATCCTTGCTATGAGTAACAACAATGTTAACCAACTCTTCCAATCGTGTTTATATATCGATATCGACATTGGATATGGAATTTCTTGTTGTTCGTTAGAATCTATTACTTTTGGTTGTTTTATCCGACGCTTTCTTTTGACTCGTCACGGTTGCTATGTTAGCTTAGTATACATCTTTTGACTCGTCACGGTTGCTATGTTAGCTTAGGATGTAAAGGTATAAATATTCATGAGAAGCCCATGTTGTGGACCAAGTTAAGATCGACCAAGTTTAGTGATGAATGAATGAATCCATGAGTGAGAAATGCATGTATTAAGCATATTTGCATCGATCTAGTTGTGAGCCCGAGATAGACGCCCTGCCCTCTGGGTGGGTCATTTTCACGGTAGAAAGAAGGTGGTCCCCGGATCGAGAGAGAGATCGAGCTGGCTCATAATATCAATACAAATAACCGAACTAGAATCCATTCTAGTAGTGGAATAGGCCTCGTTCGAGAAGTTCAATCCTTTTTCAATATGTTCTCTTTGCTTAGTCTCGCCAAGTAGGCGATTCCCTCCGTCGGGATAGAAACGATAGGCACGAAATGTAGAATTGCACACCACGTTCTAAGCGCAAAAACCTCTTTTCTCCCTGTAATAGTGTTCGCTCAGGTAGAACTCTTTCTCTCGGTTCCTTTATTTCCGTAGTGAAGGGTGTGGTGTGTGTGAAAAGGAGAGAATCCTGCCGGGGAAGTAAATCTGGAAGATTGCCCTCACCACTGAAGTTCTCATAGAAGGATAAGCTGTGAGCTAAGAACTAGAAGTAAGCATTCGATGAAGTTCTCATAGAAGGATAAGCTGTGAGCTAAGAACTAGAAGTAAGCATTCGAATCGTAGGCCTTCTTAGCAGGACAGGACGGGCTCATTCTCTACTCTTTCCCATTTCGACCTCGAGACGGCTTGAAAACCCTAAGCTGCTGCGTTGCTAGTTGAACACGTGCTTCCGCTTCGACTATCTCTGGACTTCCACAATCTAGTACTAGGGGGTAAGTCGGGCCATCTAGTGTTCTTTATACTCCCATTGGTGAAATCGGGACATCGACACCGTGCTTTACACCTTCTTTTTTGCTTGTTAATGTTTAGATCGAAGCTTGTTCATCTTGTGATCGAAGCCTCTTCGTCTTTCGATCGCATGGGCATTACGAAGTCACCCATGTTGTAAGTAATCTTTCCGGGCCCTGCATCTCTCCATTCTTATCAAATGCCTCATTGAAGAAGGATGAGAAGTCGGACTCATAAAGGAAAGGATGAGAAGTCGGACTCATAAAGGAGGATCCCCATATTACTTCTTTCGCTTCTTTGCTGCCTCTTCGCCACCTACTTCAATTGGAAACGGTTGAATCAGGGCTTAACTACAGGAGGGCAGGGGAAGGCTTAACTACCGGAGCGCAGTCGAAGGCTCAGTATGCAAGAGATTCCGTTTCACCGCTCTCAGAAGCGGGAGATTTCAAGTAAAGCGGATTCAGCCTCGAGACGAAATGCCATATATCACACTCCGAACTAACCCCATTGGATTGAGATCCGGGCTTACCAACTCTTTCTTTCCTTATCAATTCAGACTAACTATTCATTGGCTTCTCCTCTCCTAAAAAAAGGAATGACTATTGTACCTAGAGACCCGCTTCGTTGCTAACTACTGACCTATGCGTAACCATCTTTTCTCCTATGCTTGACAGCCCCCTAAGCCTTGGACCAAAGGCGGTGTACTAACCCGGAAGAACAATCTGATTCATTTGGATATTTGACTATACCCTAGGTAGTCCTATACATATCAAGTTGGTCTTAGTGGTTTCACAAAGCAGCAGGTGAGGAATATAGTGAGCGTTTAAGCGCGATGTACTTCATAGGATTAAGAAGCCGGCAGTGCTGTCATTGTATCAAGGAGCCCACTACGCGGTTAAGCAAGTTGACTTCTGTGTCGAGTAGAGATTCGTATAGTATATTTACGTTCTTGTTAAGTCTTAGAAAGCAACAGAATAAGATAGAGCTGGATCTCAACCAGAAGAATTGGAATAACAAGAATCAGCAGCAGCTCCCGAAGACAGAGGACCGGACGGTTGGGTTTACAGTTTAGTCGGTTCCAGTGAGGGTTGGTAACTACACTTCTTGTCTTTCCGTTCGAGGTGGGGAGTAGAGAGAATCAGTGGTAACAAAAAAGTCAGCAACAAGTGGTTTGCCAGATAGAGTTCAAAGAGTTGGGTCAATTCCTTCTTCAGCTTACGGAGTTCTCCTATAGTATAGATATATTATCTGGGTAATCAGGGTAAAGGTGATTCTCGTAGGAGCAGGGGAACTCTCTACTTATGTCTGTATTTCCAGGTACAAGTATCGATTTCTTTCAAGATACAACATCTTCTGATTCAGCACCTTATCCCGCCGATTCTCCCTTTATCTCTGGTCGACTTGAATAACCAATATCTGCTTCCTTTCGCACCCTTGTTAAGAATCTAATTGAGAACTCTGATTACCACTGTTTCTATACTAAATACTCCTATAGTTCCTTCATACGGAATTGTAGAGTTGTGCGTGGGCCTAGAACATAACTGGAATTGGAAGACCCGACAACACAATGGGCACCCTCCATCGAGACTGTTGGATGGATTTCCAGCCCTTAAGCAGTATGTGGTCCAAGCACAACACTTTTTCTTAACCTTCACTGAACTGTTTGCTTCACTTGCAACATTTAATCTATCGAACTCAACTCCATTCTGTGGACTACACCTCGCATCAAAGCCAGATCCAGCTCCTTATTCTTATGGAATAACAATACTTTCTTTAGCAACTGATCCTGCTTGAGATCCATCTTATACTCAGGAACTTTCACTGTCAACTGAAACAACTCCAACTCAAGTTCCTTATTCGAATCTTTCTTCATATGAAACAAACAAGTACGTAGAATTTTGTACATTATAGTGAAGGCACTACTGGGTGAAGGCACTACCACTACTGGGCGAGATATACAAATTCTCTCCACTCGACTTCTAGAAACTCCAGGGCTCCTGCCGCCATGAATACAAGACTCGGGAACAACTCATTAAGACATGTTATATGAGTTCTTTACTTGTTATGCCTTTGTAGCAGTTGCTTGGCCCGCGCTGAACCTTAATCCGATGAAACAAGAACCGGAACTGTCCGAGCTACTGACTTGCGTATGCGAGGTGGATTCTTGGATTTAGCCGTGGCTTCTTCTGCAACTGATCTTTGAACAGCGGCTTCGGGTAACTTCACTTAGCGCAGATCCATCCTATGATTAAGATTACAACACTTCTCCAGCACACCCACCACTTTGATCTTATTTGCTTGCCTGTAGCGAGTATAGGGGTTTTAGACTCTTATTACTCTTATAATTACCGAGTTCTATACTTGACTCCCTTAGCTTCTTCTTATACTGTTCCGTGACTTGATACTGCAGCAGACCCAGCTTTAGCCTCAGATCCTGCAACGAATGTAAGGCTCTTCAAAAGGGTTCAAGTTGGTGTTGCGGTAAAAGGAATCATAAGTATTTTACAAAAAACAGAGAATAGCTAACGGGTGTTGACGACAGAATGCTTCGGTGGCTTTAGCTAATACAACGAAAGCAAGTAGGGATTACGACAGCAAGTGCACCTCAGAGGGAGCAGAATCAGCTTCAGAGTGCGTCGGGGATGATAGGCTTATCGTGGATTATAGAGTATGCGAGTGCCCGTGGTATTATATAGTGCTTAATCTTACGGGAGAAAGAGGCAAGGCCCAGAGTGACTACTCGGCAAAGATACTATCGAATCAAATAGGGAAATCCGCTATCGTGTCTTCTTTATCTCGTATAAAAACAACACAGGACTTTAGGTTTTGGTTGGGATGGGAAAAAGCAGCGAAAGAGAAGCAAGGGTATACTAGCTCCCGAAGCTTACTATATTCCCAATCGAGCGCGAGAGGTGAAGGAGCCGTTACGTTAGAGAGGTCTCCCACTCTCACAACGCGGGAGAAGGCCAAGCTACTTGACTATAGTGTCAGATAGTTCTTTTTTCTTTCATAGAGTCCTCTAGGAATGAGTGAAACTGCTACAGCTTGCCCGAGCCGAGTCCGTGCTCTTTCAGTAGTCTTGTTCCATATCACCTTTCTGCCTTCCTTCCCTTCGATCTTATGTGATGTTAGTTCACAACGCGGGAGGGAGTAACGGGGTCCTCCTTATAAGGCGGATCTCATTGGCTTAATTGTAGCATTGCGTGGGGGCTGGCAATCTCTTATTCTTCTAGTTGGCAGTTTACAGACCCATCTAAGGATCCTATAATAGGCGAAGCAAACCCTCCTTTATTATTCTATCTCGTGCTCTCTATCCATTGGGTCTTTTCATCATAGCTATAGAGGGAAGGCGAAGGCAGGCATCATCATAGATCGGAGAAAGTGGATCCAGTGCTACCTTTATGCCCTTTATTAACAAATAGTCTCTCCCTTTACTGAATCCCCAGTGCTTTGTTTGTCAATCCCTTTCTTGCCCCAACACAGGGTAGAGATAAGCCAATTAGCCCTTCTTTTCTTTCCGCGGGGTGCATTCCCTTATGGACGAAAGATTGGATTCTCTTAGCGCGCTGTACATTATGTCTATAATATTAGGGAATTATGGTTTCTTTCCATCTATGGAGCTTACTCTCCTCCTTTCTGTCTTTCCATCTATAGAGCTTACTCTCCTCCTTTCTGTCTTTCATCCAACTATCTAAACATGGAAGCGGTTAGTAATAATGCGCGTATCCTTTGAGAGAAGCGACTCCTGCATGGCTAGCTTGCCCGATGGATAACTCAGAAGCACGAAGGGTATGCTTATGTAGTTAGCTATTACCCCTAATCCCTTACCAACCCAAGGCAATCAGGCTTACTTAATAGCATAGAGGAACAGAGGACAAAGCCAATTCGAGGACCCCTCCTCTCCTTACAATCCAACTTGATAGAAAGGGTTTAGGTTAATGATATCCTGGGAAGGCAGATTCGATCAAGGGAGAAAGCGGTGACAGGGCCTTGTGTAATGGCAAAGGGATGACAGTCGTAGGGATAAGATGCCTCGTTTGCCGTTCTATGCGCTAATGAAAGGGTCAAGTCCATTCCATTCCCTTTATTCAAAAGGATAGAAGCATTCCCTTTATTCAAAAGGATAGAAGGATAGAAGGATAGGTTGAACTCGTCGAGGTAGAAGCCGTGTAGACCTTAGCGCATTTGCTCAAGATCTTATTGCGGAATTGCAGCCCCCACCACATAAAAGAAAGTCAAAGATCCAATCGCCGCTCCTTTATTGCTTAGTTCGCCGGTCACATCTCTTAGTGGTACTGCTCTAGCTTGGAGTTTTACCAAGAGGCGTTACCTACAGGGCAATGGGGTCTATCTAGTGATTCGTGAGCCCTTGGGCATTCCCCCGACCAATACTATATTATTCTATTATCCAATACTATACCGACCAATGCTCTATTATTCTATTATCCAATACTATATTATTCGATTATATAGAATCACACTCTTCTCTTTCTTAGATCCCTTCGTCTCAATTCGATAACGAAGTAAGCTCCTATGAAGCAAGAAGCCAAGCCGGAATAAGCCCTGGATTTTGGACTCCTCTCCCTTTCTTTAGTTGAGCCCTATGGTTGAATGAGGGGAACATCAATGCGAGCATGTTGTCGCACCCCCTAAACTATTAAGACAGGGCCTTGACATCATCTGAGCTCGGGTTTTCCTTGTTCTAACAAAATGGGTAAGCTTTGTCCCTAGTGAAATCCTATTGTTGAGCGCTATAGCCTTAAACCTCGTGCTCTAAGGGTCTTTATAGATAGCTCTATAAGGGATGTCAAGACAGCGAAAGAAGCGGCGCTATTACAATTATAGGGACGTGGAAGATCAATCCTAGAATTAGATGAAAGAAAGCTTACCTATGAGAATGAGTATTTTGATTACCTTACTTGGCTTATATAGAAAAATCGAGTTGGATCCATTGATAACCGTAGGGGGAGAGAGAAAGTGTAAGTTAACCTTCTTCCATCAAAAAACAAACCCGATGTATTGAGCCTGATCAACGACGGAGTGAGATAGGCTTGGTAAATAATAGGAGAGAAAATCCATTGATCAGCACGAGACTAAGTATGAAGAGAAAGGGAAGAAGATCTATAGAGGGGATAATCCATTCAGCACGGGGCTGGATCTAACTATCTTTACTTATAGAACATCAGAGAGGGCGGGCGTTCTCGTCAATTCTAGCTACTATGGCACCCGCATGATCAAAGCGCATTACATTAGGCGCTATACTCACCTCAAACCGATCAAGATGCCCTGAATCGAAGGAGGAAGGCCAACACAAAGGCAGTATGATCCTATTCCACCCTTCGTTGATCGCTTCTATGGGGCTGATTCGTCAAGCTGGGCCCTCCGGAATCCTTCTTTCCTTATAAAGCAAAGGGAGCAAAAGGCAGAAAGCAAAGACTCACTTTACTATTATATTAGGATTAGGACGAGATGCTATTAAGCTTGTTCGAAAAGGGTGTTTACTCGTCTTCAATCAGTGCCATTGAAAGATAGGGCTCGTGTGTGATCCAAGAATCAAGCCTAAAGAAGACAACAAGGGCTCTTGCGATAAGGGGGACTCGGGAGTTTCAGGCTTGGTATACTATATTCCAGTTTCTTATGATAGTTGTCTTTGCATTGCTTGGCTCGCTTAGCAGCACGACGCTTGTTTTGCTCTCCCACCTTATCTTATGTCGCAGCAACCAGCTACCTCTTGCAACCTTCCACCATCTGTTGATTCATTCCTCCTAAGAACCAAATGTCCCTTTACTAGTGTGGCTAAGCCAAGCTCACTAGGCAGATCGTACGCCCTGGTGTATATCCCGGAGTACTCCTATAGCCGATCTGTCACCGGAGGGTTAGTAATTAATCAATCAATAGGGAGGGGTTGCAAAGGCAAAGGAGGAAAGAAGCCAGCTCGAGCCTTTCACGTTCACTGTCAAAGGAAGGGGCAAAAGACAGAAATCAAGACTAATACTGAATTTCAAAGACTATGACTTCATTTCATCTATGATATTAGTATTGCTACTCCGTGCTAAGGTATATGGTAAGGAAAGCATATAATTCGCAAGACAACATCCTTCTCCTACACACTGGGCTGTCCTGTCCATTGCGGTGCTAAACCGTGCCCATATGCTAGTGAAAACCAATCTTATCGCTTCATTTCTGGAAGTATAGCGAAAGTAAGTAATAAGTACGAACAAGCAAATCAGCTCTCTTATGTCTTAATTCGTTATTAAAGTGTTAGGTTAGTGTTTCGTTTCGGGGGTGCAGGGTGCGACTACGATAGATATTCGTTTTTGAAGCTGGGGAAGATCCCAATAAAGATCTGTAACTTGACTTGAAACAAATCATTCTTAAACAGAAACAGACGCCGAGTAAACTGGAACCGAACCGCTTGCTGCTGCTTATTTTCGTACTCCACTTTATGAACCTCTCTGTCAATGACCTATTTCGCCGACAACACAATCATCTCCTTCAACTAACACGAAATTACCTCTCTATACCGCCCCGACGTCAAGTGCAAAAAGGAGCTCCGCTGGGCGAGATCATATAGACGATGCTACTCCTCCTTGAGACAAACGGAATTAATTGCCTTAACGCGCTTCTAAGCTTCCTGTTCTTGCTACTTAATATAAGGGCACCGCAAAAGGGAGGAGCTGAAAGCCTTTGATTTTTCAGTGCGAGTGTTGTCGACTCTTATTGCCCAGGCTTTACAGGCTCGCTTTCTTACTGGATGGGAATCTATGCCTAAACGCTATGCTTCTGGTGAGGAACTCCAATTCCAATCGCCTGGAAGAGGGGAAGCCCTTATTAGCTAGCAAAGTTTAGGGTTTATGGACGGCCTTAAACGGGAACTATACTATAGAAAGTGTTTCCTTATACTGCAACTATCTTTATTACCCCCGGGCAGCGGGCCTTTTCAAAGGATAGGAGACTTGGTAAGATAACTCGACTTACTTTGATAAGGATGAAGATGGACATAAAACTCAGAGTCTATTTGGGGTCTAGCTATTGCCTTTGCTTCCCTCCAGCTATTGCCTTTGTTTCCCTCCAGCTATTCCCTTTGCATCCCTAGGGACTTATTCGATTTCCTTTTTTTAGGGACGAAGCATAAGGCCGGGGACTGCGCTAGCCCTCTAGTCAAGGGAGAAACAACCACTGCAACTAAAAGGTTATGTCTGGCAACTCACACTTCTATTTGAGTTTAGGAACCGCTAACCGTTTGTAAGGGTTTAGAATAGCAATGGAGGACCTCTTCATAGGACTGCTACTTAAGGGGTGAAAGTCACCTTAATCTTCATAGAAGTAAGAGAACTGGGACAGAGACTTCTCGAAGGTGCATCAGCACCGGGGAATGCATCAATTATAGGCTTTAAAACAAACTTGCTGGAAAAACTCCTGTACGCAGCTAAGGTCTCTGTGTTGGAAGCGAGGTGTGGTCCCAAGAGTCGAGTTCGAAAGGCAACTGCAAGCGATAAGGGAGCACTTTTCTCATCGCCAACGTAGCTAAGGTGGGCATTCCAAAGAAAAGGGATGATCTTCGGCTTCTGCTTAAACGGAAAGTCAAACATCTCATTAGGAAGTGAATAAGTCTACTCGCCGCAAAGAAAGATTCCGTTTCGAGTGTTGGCGAAAAGAAGCTCTTATAGTATAGGAGAAGAATAAGGTCAATCTGAGACTTCTTAAGCGTTAGCGGGGAGCTTTAGTGGAATCTCCTTCTGCGCTAGTATAAGATGAATACCCAGTTTCATCCGTCGATAAAGCAAGCGGTTCCTCAAGTCTTGTGCAAGTTCGAGTAAAGTTACGGTTGGAATGGCTTGATTGCCCTCATATTATAGCCCCCAACTCAATTAGTTGTACCCGAGCCTGTGACAGTTCCAGAACCACTATTTACTGACGCCGAAGAAAAGACTAAGAGTTGTTGTTGAATGAGTTGTTCCAGAATAATAATCATAAGGCTAAGAAGCTAGAAAGAAAGAAGCTCCCATATATGAGACCCTTGCTCGAGGAGAGCTTTAAAGCAGTGGTTCGATTCTGGATTCCTATAGTATGATGCCGACTACCGTTAGTGTTGCTACTGGATTCTTTGTTTGCTACTTGATTCTTCTACTTATTTATTTATGCCATTGATTCTTCTACTTATGACGTAGGTTGTATAGCTTATATTCATATTCTTTGGTTAGGCTCTTAGCACCTTCCTTTTTGGTTAGTTTGGTTAGGCTCTTAGCACCCGATATTAGTGCATCTAAGACTGGTGCTGTGTAGTTTCAGAATAGAACTAGGGCTAGCAAGGCGCAGTTCGAGAATGAACCAAGGTGGTGAAAGAATTGCACTCGCCAAGACACTAATAACGAACAAGTTGGAATTGCCTAGGAAAAGCTTTACTCCCGGCTCATCTACCTCTTACCTCTTGCTACAGCCAAGCCACTCGGAATCACCCTAAAGTATGAGTGAAATACCGGAGTCCCAATTGAGTCTGTTTCTTCCGACCCGACCCCTTATAAGTGTTCACCCCGACCCTGTTGCTTCTCTCTTTCGAAACTTTATCCTTACTAAGAGAAGATCTAATTTAGGAGGGGCCGAGCAAGGAGCAATTACATCTTTTTCAGTGGACGTTTTTCTGTTGACTATCTCCATTCCTAAAGTTTTAAGTAAACTCCATTCCTTAGTGCACTACCGGTAAGTCTACAGCCAAGACACTCACTGATTCCACTCGAACCTGGGAATGCGACTAGCGCCTATAAGTCTTAAATTACTGAGAAAGGATATAGCTCTTAATGCGGAATCGAAACATTCCTATAAGAATGGGAACTGGTACCTCGCGGACTTCTCCCACTAACTAGAGCAATTGAACCACTGAGATAACTAGACTAAAACAGCTTATATAAGACTTCAACTACTTCACAAAAAACATAATTCTATAGGCACTATAAGAATAGAAACCAGACATACGAGACCTTAACTAGGAATACAGGATATCGGGCATCCAATCCACTCTAAGGCATTGACAAAAAAGAAAGACTCGAGCTACTGCTAACAGGACTAAAGCAAAGGAAAAAGCATTGCACTTAGTCGCCGGGTACTGCCTTGCCAAAACCTAGTCTCGTCCACTTCTCCGATCAATAAGAATAGAACCACTAGCAAACAGGCTAAATAATCTGACTTGAACTCTTTCGCTACGTACCACGAAGTTAGAACAATTCCAGTTTTCAGCGGTAGTGAGTTGAGCTTTACTGGCTTGCAAACTTACACTCCCTTAAGTCTGCTTTTCCTACTTATCGTTCTATAAGGCCTAGGTTCCTGCCCTCCATTCCGTAGTTCGAGCTTGGACCTGCCACTCCCGGAAACATCACTTTTCTGCATTTTGTAAAGACTAATAGAGTGGATAGATGGATGAAACACCAAGATAAGGATGAAGAATGAAACGAGTAAGTAAAAGAACCAAGCAGTAGGGACGTAGACGAGCTCTTGAGTCAGGATACCCGGGCTAAGGCCTTTGACTCATATTATTAGAATCCAAAAGTATGTAGTGGGCCTGACAACTATTAGTAGAATAAATAAGGATGGCACTGCTCCCTGAGGCTAAAGACTAGAAAACGAAACACTAAAGCTTACTTAACTAACTAACTCTCCAATGCCTCAACTCAACACTAAGATTTGAACAAAGAACTAAGGTATGATCTCTCACAAATAAGGCTTGACACTTGAAACTAAGGCTTTAGCTGTGCCCCTGCCCCTTTGACTCTTTACCACCTTACCATGTCTAAATCTTGAATCATATAAGCCTTGCGCGCTAACACTTTATTACTGAATATATGATCAACCCTGTTTCCTCATTTGACAAGCTTTGAGTAAGAAAAGTACTTATCAAACAGCTTATTCAAACTAAGAAAGAAGAGCCTAGTTAAGAAACAGCTTATTCAAACTAATAACTAGTTCAGAATACTCGTATTTTCATGGAATAGAAGTAACATATTCCATAAGAGAGTATAACTAAACACCTATTCTTCCAACTACATAATGCTCTAGCGGTGGTACTGATACTGATGAGGGAAGGGCTTTGGTCGGTGTTGCGGTGTTGTCTCAAGGAAGAGTGTTGTAGCGTTGTAGCAGTGAGGGCGGTGCTAACGTTCTTACTTACGCACAAGACAAGGGCGCAATCCAATCTGCTATACACTCACACCCAAATATGGAAATTTTGCAGCAGTATAGTTAATAAAAGAAATGAGTCCGCAGGGAAGTATTGTTAATCTATCATAGAATGTGCAAAACGGATATTTGCATAATGGAGTGGGGGTTAACAAGTGAACATTAAGATATGAGTGGAACAAGTAAACAAACAAGGGCTTGCTTGTTCTCTATGCTTTCCCTAACCATTTCATGTGAGTTCAATATTACTGGGAAATACTCAAGTACTAGTTTTAGGAACAGGTCAATTTGCTTATTGTTTCAGGGGCGCTAACGTGAAGGGTGCGAAAGAGGAAAGGAAAGGAGAAGCATGAATAAGAAAGAAGCAAGAGCAGCAGTGTTTTGTTACTCTGATATAGAAACAGCTGGGCTATCATTATTTAGTTGGACAGAAATAGATAGTACTTTGTGCTTAAGAAGGACAGAAACAGAGACCATAGACCAGACCTTTTTGCTTACACGTGAGTTCGAGCAAGCACACTTCTGATTGGATTGTGTTCGGAGTGCATTAGCTTACAATTTCGCTCTTGGGGGTGCCGATATTCTAGATTCCAGTTTCGAGTAAGATGACTCTTTTCATTACTCTTTTACATAAGTTGTACACGTCATATTCCGCACAAAGTGCTTTTCCCTCCTGGAGCATTAGCTTATTGGAGTAATAAGTAAGTAAGCAGTTAGTTTACAAATATCTATGGTATGTTACTTATATTCACTTTCGGATTCCCCAATAACTCCACTTCCCACTTGCAGCACTAGCAGCTTCCGGAAGTTATTACAATGCCCTCTGATCTCGTAGCCAACTTGGATTCCACCTGTTTTCTGGTGGCAACATGGGTAAGGTAATTTGCCATTAGCTCTATGAAACCTCTGTTCAATTACTCTACTCGAACTCTCCTAATGCAAAAAAGTGAACTATTGGATTGTTCCGCAGTAGCTCGGCCAGTTCCATTTCTAGTTCCAGTAGCCCTAGTTAGATGAGCCTGAGTTCAAAGAGACAGTTCTTTTTCTTGTTTCATCCCTTGTTTTATCTCTGGGTGTTGGTGCAAGTAATAGGTTAGCATCAAGCGGGTAAGATATTTCTCTGCTGATTCAGTTGGGCCTGCTCCTTATTCTATACTATACTCAACTCGTACCTGCTCTATCTTCTGATCTTGCAACTTACTTGAGAACCACACTTGAAGAACCGATAGCAGCTGATCCGCGCAAAAGAGCTAGATGAGATGAGGCCTCTTATACGGATATCCATCTGAGGCTTCCTCGCCTAATCTTGCTTCTATTCAATTACAAGGTAAAGAAGGCTTCTTTCTGGTCGTTTAAGCCAAGGGAAACTAATATGATAGGGAAAGGGCCAAGCAACTGACGTATACGCTTGGCCGTTGCTTGGCTAGCCCTTGTGCGTTAGCGAATTACTATAGCTATAGCGCGGGCTTCCTCTCTAATTACTTATTCATTTTAGAGCATCTATATCACTCTTATTATGTTCTTATATACGAACCCACGTAAGCATAACTCATAACTCCACTGACGACGATAGCGCTTGAGCATTAACTGGTAAGTAAAGAGAGTAGGCCAATGTAAGTCAAGTCAAATTGATTCTTTGGAGCACTACATATCTATATAGGGTCATTAAACAACTGCATATCCATTGAATGGAGGCACAAAGCTATAAGAATGAATATCGGCACCCCGACCCCTATAAAAGTAAGCTAAAGGTAAAGTAAGCTAACTAACTAATGCACCCCGGAAACTGAATAATCGTTAGAGCACCCCGAAACACCCATAAGCTCCAGCACCCCTGAAACTGAATAAGCGGTTAAGCCATTACTTGTTCAAATGATTTCTCTTTTATTAAAGGACAGAGGCGGATGTTCACTTGCAGGACAGAGACAGAGGCATAGGGTGGTGAAGCGAGGGAGATGTAGTCTCGTTTGAGAATCTTTCCCCCCGAGAGACACGGCTACTTAGTTTCACTGATATGAGAGTAAGCTGTTTGTTTGACAATCTTTCCCCACGTAGTGGCTACTGTCCAACATCTATTCTCTATATATAAGTGTTTCCATGAGCATAGTTTAACATAGGTGTAACTAAACTCTAACTCTCCGCTCCGTTAGCTTCATTATACCGGCTCACTAACGCCGATTCGCCAACACTGGAAACTACACTTTCTTGAACGGAACCGCTCTTCACCTACAAAGAAAGACGGATCTAGGGATTCCACTCTTTACTTTAGGGAGAGTCCTGAGTTGCGTTACTTGCTTCTAAGTTAGTAAGTGAGTCTGGAGTTAATAAGTTAGTTAGTTAGGGAGTCTTTAGTTTAGTTAGAAGAGATCCAATCTAGTATGCTTGACGGCACTTCACAAGACTAAGTTAAGTGCGCCCGTGAGTTGGAAGCATCATACTGTTGCGCGGTTAGGCGTTCTGCTCCGTAAGCATGATAAAAGAGAGTCGATGAGGCTTCTTAATACTCTGACACTGATAGTCTCGCTGGAGCTTTCAGTACGGATTACTCTTATCTTGAGCGAAAGGAAGTTTACGAAAGAGGCGATTGTTTTGAAGTTCAAGTATCCGTTTAGTTTGGTGTGCTTGCTCAGTTCGCTTCCTGTCCTGTTTCGGGCGCAAGAGAAAGATCCATTTCCAATTCCTGAGTTGCGCCAACCGAGTTCCTTGTTTCAAGTGGAGTTATTGTGTCGGTAAGTGAATGGCCTGTTACAGTTTCATAGAAAATAGAATCTACCTGTTCCGTTTCATCCCTTAACTTCCTGAAGATGATATCTTTTCGAATGCTCCGGTTCCCTTTGCTTAAAGAGTAATAGAGTTCGGCAAAAGAAAGAACAAGTTGAGTATTATATAGAATAAGTAATTAGAGAAGAAGCCCGTATATTGAGTAGGAACCAGAGAAGAGAGCGGACGATGAGAGAGGAGTTTTCACCAGAAGATAAGGATCACCCTATGGGCTAGGAAAGTATGAAGGTGTTCGCGCAAGGTAAGGAAACAAACTGAAAGAAACAAGCAAGGCGCTAACACTCAAACAGAATAGAATTACAGCTGACAAGCGCCTTAATCGATTAACAGATTCTTCTCGGCTTCTATATATGCTCATGCACTTTGCTTTGCCCTTACTTTATACTTGACCTCAGCATGAGATTAGCATTCCGCTTATGGAACAAGACTGGAAAGAACAAATTGTTATACTTGCTGCTGATTCATTATCTGGTCTCGACTTGAATTGAATTGCATTGCTTATACTTCGGATTACTTTAGCACCCAACCCGAAAGAGCGTCTGCATCTGCACTATAGGGCTAATCGGGAAAACACAGATAAAGTCATTAGTTTGCCCGCTGAAGATCGAGTAGGAAGAGAGAAGAAAGACGAGAAGTAATAAGTGAAGTAAACAAGCAAGAGAATCAAAAGAATCATTATTGTAGCGAGGTACTGTACAACAGGCGGACTATCTGCACCGGCTAACTCCACTCTACTTGAAACAACTGGAGACTTTCGAAGAACTGAGGATTCCGTTGATACAACTTCATCGGGAGCATCTTATCCTGCGGATGATCTTGTTCCTACTTAAGATCCTTCTGAGGAAGACTGACTTTCGACAACACCTTTCCTGACCGCGGAGCTTGATGGTTCATCTGCTGCGTCTTACGCTTAAGCGCTAAGATCTGATTCTGGGTGACTCGGTGCAAGTAAGGTAGTCTCAAGAAAAGAATCGAACTATCCTATATTCTGAAAGCAAAAGTCCTAAGGTTAATTACCAAGTAAGGTATTCGGGTGTTCGTGGCGCAACTAAACGAAAAATATAAGTTAAGCGCTTACGCGAGTTCTGCCCACTACACGGTTGAAAGTAGGAGTCTAAAGTCAGCGGACCTACCCTACTTAACTTTCCAGTAGCAAAGCCAAGAAAACGATCACTTTTATACTTCACTCAATAGGTACAGCCAAGAGAACCAGAACAAAATAATACTTAGGTAACAATAGGTACAGCCAAGAGAACCGGAACACCATTATATACTTGCTAGCCCTAATATACCTGAACTGAACGGAACTAATTTGTCTTATTCCCTCTTGCCCCCGGACTTTGATTATGGCCTTCCCGCTGTAGCTCAAAGCAAACTCCGTAAGCGCACCTTTCCTAACTCACTATAGCACCCCGAAATTAGAACCTAAACGGAACTTATACAGAGAGCATTGCTTTCTTTTACCGGGGTCCAAATTGATTGATGATACCCGACTTTCGCTGTTGCTTGCGCCAAACTAAGTTAGCGCTACGGTATAGGTTGCTTGTTCCTAAGCTTGTTCCGTTGCTCGTTGAGAAACCCATAGTTCTTGTTCTTTCGCCCTGCCCATACTTGTTGACTTTTGAGGAAGCCGTTACTTGTAGTAGAGTGGAATACGATGGCAGTTCATGTGCGTTAGCCGTTGCGGAAGCGCCCTTGTTCAAAAACTATCAACTTAGCTTCTGGGAAACTCCAAACTTTAATGAAAATAGAAGTAGAACATTAGATTCTAGAAATTCGTGTAACCTAACCCTCACTGCAACAAGCCCTCTCACGCCAACACACCTTACCTTACTTTAGAACCTGACTTTCGCACTTGAACAGGACCTGGACTCTAAATCCACCTCTGGCTACAGGCTACAATTCTATACTTCCCACTTAAGAAGGAATTGATTCTGTCCCGAACTAAACTCGTTGGTTGCTTTTCTTATTCTGTCCCGAACTAAACTCGACTTGAAGATGAAGACGAAACTCCACTTGCTCCTCACTGTGAAACTGACTCTGTTACTCAAGACTCTATATTTTGAGAACGTCTGGCAGCTGCACCAACACCAAGATACTTAATCGACGGAGACAACACTGCTTAAGCGTTAAGTGGGCAGTTGTAGATCCACTTGTCAAGGCGGTAACAGGGGAGCGCTAAGGCATTTCTGTATTTCACTGCAAGCCTGCCCGCCAAGCCGTGTTCTTTCTCAGCTCACGCTTTCCTTCTTGATTTGAAAGACCCTATGCCTGCTTTCTTCCCACTTTCAAAGAACTCACCCTGCTTTCTTCCCACTTTCAAAGAACTCACTAGGATTATGACTGATATTCTATCTCCTCGCTATAGGTCTTATGCTTATTGATTCCTTAAGGGGTTATGTTATGCCAGTGCTAAGAGTTGACATAAAGGTGTTGAAGGAATAGACAGAGACAGGAGAAAAGTAAGGATTGAACTACCGATAGAGAGCAGAGCTAGAGACAATCTGCCTTAGGACCCGGAGGAGATCCATAAAAACCAAGTTGTGGAGAAGATAGCATAAAACAAGAGAGAAAAAACCCGTGCTTTAATCGAGAATGGATACAGGCGAGCAAAACCTTTCCTTGTTAAAAAGCCTTGTATTGTTGACTTATTGCTTTCCAGCTAAGCGTGTCGGCACTATCTCTAAAGCACCAAACTTCCACACATTTATAAGACTTGAAAGAGTAAGCTTATTGAATATAGCTGTAACTCCTGACCCCTATTAAGTAAATCGGGATTATAGCTGTCACTCCTTACCCCTATAAGTCAATCGGGATATCCTTGGAAAACCTAATCTAAGAAAAGATGTTAGCGATCCCTTACCTGTTCCATTAAATCAAGTGAGATCAGGCCTAGCATTTCTGATATCGGGCTAGGAATTCTTGCTCTTGCATTTGAAAGTAGAATCGGGATTCCATCTAGAGAAAGGTACCGAACGAATGGAACTAGTTAATGTGTATGCCGAACGTGGGGAACTAGTTAATGTGTATGCCGAACGTAGGGTAGGTATGTCCCCTTGATTTCTTGACCTTTGTAAGCTATGATCTCTCTATCTCTTGAAGTTACCACAAACTATTAACCTAAGACCATAAGCGGATTTGGATATATAATAGAATTTGTCATTTAGCTACCTATGATAGGAAATCAAAGATAAGGTCGAGCCCGATTCCATTTAGGAAAGAAAAGAGACTTGACCATTCCCACCAAATACTGAATAAGAAGGAATTGACTAAATAAGGGGAACCAACCAGCTTGAAAGAATCTTTCGATTTATTATGTCACTCTGCATTACTATAAGGGCTGCTGCTTTATACTACCTACTATTGCCTTTGCTTTGGCACTCCAGGAGCTATGACTCGAATGAGAAAATGTGTTATTTCTATTGTGCTAACCAAATATTGATAATTTATATGTTTCGGGTGTATGTTAACCAAATATGGATTTAGAACTTAGATATATAGGGTTTCGGGATAAGTGGCGAAATAGGATAGCGATGTAGGTAAACTAAAAGCTTCCTACCATACCAGAGAAGCCACTGAGGACGAGACATGGGTTGCTTTCTCTGTGGGAGGGCTAGGACTCAGCGAAAAGAGTGGTTCTCGCTTGTCTTCAGCCAGCTTTCTAACATTCTTCTCTAATGTGGAAATAACATTCTTCTCTAATGTGGAAATGGATTGGCGTCTCTCCTTAGGATTCATTCGTAGGATTGTTTTCACGGACAAGACAAGCGACTCCTAATTTGGGTGCCCAGTAGTCATTGCTTGGCCCGTTGCTTGGCCCAAGTCCTGTCTTCGTGGGCGGCAGCAACAACTTTAGTGCAGTCATACCCGATGCTTGAGCTTGAGTCAGCCGTGCGTGAAGACTGCTTATGGGAAAAGAAAGAGCTTTGGTTAGCTGGCCGACCTTCTTAAGAGGACCCGGAGCTGATCCTGCATTCTTTCTATATTGTGCCTGATCACTCACAGCAGCAGCAATCCCATATTCTGGAAAGAAATCCTTGCTGATGCCGATGCATGAAGTACCTTCGACCCTTGGATGAGTAAGCGGAGTCAGCTAGCTCTTTTCCTTCCTCGGGGCCCGACTCAGGCTTCTATCATAAAGTAAAGAAAGAAAGAAAGGTGCTAAGAGCCAGTTTCATCTACCATGTCTTCTTGACTCCTTGGCTTGGAGTAATTGAATTAAGCTCTCTTCTATACTTTGACTAGCTAATTGAATCAGTAAGCGGTGTTTGACTAGCTAATTGAATCAGTAAGCGGTGCAATAAGAGTAAGCCCTCTTTTGACCCTAACCGATCTTCAATCATTAGCTCTAGACTAGCCCCAGTCGTATAGTCCAATTCCACCATCTCCTATCGACCTATCGATACCATGTTAAGAAAGAGAAAAGAAGCACTTTGCCAAATACATACTAGTTAGCATCTTGGACTGTGCGGGGGGCCCATCTATCTATGAGCAAGAGGTAGACTCACTTGAAGTCTAGACTAGCTACATCCTAGGGTAGGGGCAGTGACTCATGAGCCTTCTCGAATCACTAAGGAAATATAGCTTTATTGAAAGAGCAGCTTGAAGGAAGGAAGGAAGCAAAGATGTAGCGTGCTCCGAAAGAAAGCTTAGTGCTGCGCCAAGAGCCTCTAAGCTAGTGAGTTGAGCTAGAAAGAAGCCCGTAGCTAAGCAAAGGGGGAGAGATTCATTCACACAGAAGAAAGAAGGGAAGAAAGTATAGAGATTTCATGCTACACGGCTTTATACACTACTTCCTCACCATTTGTCGGCCTATGCTAAGAAAGGGGAGAAAGAAGAATGGAAAGAAATGCTTGAATGACCTGTACTACCAGAAAACGGATATTCTATCTATGCACCACATCATATTCTATTCTATTTTAGTTAGGAGTGTGCTTCTGTAGAATAGGCGCTTGTACGTATTATCAATGAAAGGGAAGACGAAGACATCTCTGACTGAATTCTCAATGAAAAGGGGTAGGCTCCTTCTTACTTCATTATCAATGTCAAGGAAGATTAGGCATCTCTGACTTACAAAGAGTTGACCATTAGAGACTTTCTTATGGGCTTGCTTGACCTCTGCCATTAGTATTCTTGACTTGCTTGACCTCCGCCATTAGTATTAGTATGGGCTGTGCGAAGTCACTTATCCTGTCCTGTAGTAAATTCCATTACGTTGCCTCTTCCTTTATAGAGTAAGTATGGGGGTAAATTGACATTGCTCTTCCTTTTGAGAGTATTGGGTTAGTTGCTGGGTAAATTCCGTATAGTAGATGGGGTTGCGGATATGTGATTTAAGGCGTACGGGTAGTAGGGATAGAATAGATTCCATAAAGGGTCTCTATATAGCGGGTTTTCTATTAAGTAGATGAAGTAGACGATTGCAAAGTGAATAAGAAGAGTAGATCACATTGGCTATATGCGCGGAAGGGAGTAGATCACATTGGCTATATGCGCGGAAGGGTATGTAGTTTCAGGAAGGTACCCATTTTCTAGGTGCATCAGATTGTTTGGACGAGCGCGCCCGAGCTAACGTATATGTAGCTGCCTCCTCCTGTGAGTATTGATTGGGTTTGGCGTCGGGTGAATGATTACATAATGGTGCCTATTGCTGAAGTCTAGCGTACAGAGCGCAGGTAATTCATATATCTTATATTACGACTGTGCCCCGATATTCAAGATTCTAGTCATTTTGGAGTTTCGTGTGTGTTATCTTACTCCATTATAGAATAAGTGCATATAATATATCAGGATTTTTGAGGAAGCAGTGTTGTTACTAACTAATAGAAGGGGTTGAGGAAGCAGTGTTGTTACTAACTAATAGAAGGGGTGTACTCAATAAATCATAATCCTAAGTTGAGAGTTGAGAGTTAGGTGACATTATCAGATATTCTTTATTTGACTTAACTAATGGAATAGAAACAGGAGACACAAGGAGTATGTAAAGGCAATAAAAGAAAGGCTGTTCTAATGCATTTGAACTTAGAAAGAGCAATACCTGTTGCTAAAGAGAAATGGACCCCAGATCATCATATCTGTGCCCAAAAGATCCATAGATAGATAGATATAAGGAGATAGATAGATAGATATAAGGATAGCTATGATGATATGATATAAATAAGTATGGAATCAGATATAAGGATAGCTATGATATGATATATATAAGTATGGAAAAGAAAGCCTGCCTTGCCTCAAACTACATTCCATAATGGCGCGAAACAGCGAAAACAAACAAGTGGAACAACCCGGCAACCCTGACTATATATTGGATTAGGAAACAATGCCATGTTAGGTTAATATCTCTTGTATCATGTGCTACTTATTTAGAAACTTATGAATGGAACAATAAGCAAGGCAAAGAATTTTGTACTATTGTGCTGTTCCCTTGTGCGCTAGTTTCGGAGTTAGGTGGATGACTTGTTAGGTTACTTGATTATACCCTGACTGGAGACTAATGATTCTGGATACGATGACACTCGAACAGAACTTTCATGCTTGAACCACTACAAGGTGCTTCAGAAGATAGGACAAGAAGTTGAGCGTATGAATAAGTTCCTCCGGTGTTAGCGACTTGGATCATTACAAGGTGTTGGCTTTCCCTCACATCAACATATAGGGTATGCCCCCTTATCTCCTTTATTATTGACTGTAGAATCCGTAGCGGGAAGGAAATCCGTGTAGTATCTGAATTGTACCCATGGGTCAGGGGGGTAACTAATGTTGTCGTATCTGACTCAAACTATTGCTATGGCTTTAGGCTCATTAATCTAAACGTATCTGACTCAAACTATTGCTATGGCTTTAGGCTCATTAATTTGAATAAGGGGGTCAAGGGGTCGGGGAAGTCAATCTCTCTCTCTTGCCTTAGGATAGTAAGCTAGGGTACTGCTCCCTCGAAAACTCCGGGTTGTAAATGGAACTCGCGTTAGGAGTTCGCTGCGATGTTGCTTATTTGCTTGTTCAGTGGGTTTACTGAATTCTAGAACACATGATGCGCACTTATGACTTGAAACTTGAGGGATACTTTACTTGAGACTGCTTGAGCAACCATTAACAAGCCAGTGTGTTCCGTGTCAAGTAAGAAAAGAATCATAAAGAAGACTCACTCACTAAAGCACCACGCCTCGCTCACTTACGCTCTTGCTTGTTCCAGCAATGGAATATAGTGGGCATCTTATATAATGGGGAAACCGAACTCCTGACTTGAAAGAGGAAGAAGTCATATCGGCACCCCTAACGTTAACACTAAAATCACTCGCTACCGGAGTTTCACCTTTTCTCACAACACTCAAAAACTCACTGATTTTCTATTCCTACTCGATCGGGCCACTCACTTATTACTTGTTCTCATTACTGTGAGAAGCTAGAGGAAACCGAACCCTATACACTTTAAGGAAGGACATAGGCATAGCACTATAAGATAAGGACAGAGGTAACGTTAAGGACATAGGCATAGCACTATAAGATAAGGACAGAGAGGCACCGTTACTCTAAACAAATTGAACAAAAAACGACTCATGAACAAGCAAGGTTAGCGAGTTAGACCTATAGTATAGAAAAATCCGGGTAATCTTACAAACACATTCTATACAATTTAGCATTAGGAGAGTTTGCATTGTTTAAGCCAAGTGAAAGAAAGCGCTCGGGTTTGATTGATCCAGTTAGGTTACAAATCCTTCTATTATATGTGAGCAGTGATTTCACCTTCTTTATATGCTAAATCATATCCATAAGCTGCGATTTCACCTTCCATATGTTTCACAAAAGCAAGAGATTTCTCATCTTGTCGACGCTGAGCGGATTCGAAAGTGTTCCCTGGAAAGCGGAAAGTCAGCGTTAACCAGCTCCAGGCCTGCTCTAAAGAATCAGAATGTATTTCCTACTGCAAGAGATCGGATCGGGCTCACCCTTGCGCTGCGCTACCTAGCTAACAATCACAAAGGTTACAGCTATCGGGTGGACTTAACGACTCTCAATACTCTTGCAGTACATATTCTCTTGACTCACTATTACTTGTGGGGAAATAGGAGCAAATGACTCTTGCAGTACATATTCTCTAGCTCTCTAGCAACTCTTCACTCCAGAAAAGAATGAGAGATTATAGAACGAGTCTTGCTTGAATTCTTATGAGAAGTGTTTTCCTGTGCCTAAGATCCATAGCTTTGATCTCAGACCTTGCCGAAAACCACTTTTGTCAGCAACTTCCTTAACTCAGGAACAAGATAACTCGGGAAATATTGATATCCGGCCTAGGACCTTGCTCCTACACGGGCGGGGAGAAGCAACTAGAGAGTCAATCTGAGGGAGTCCCCTCTTAGGAAGTAGATGAAAATCAAAGGAATTGAAGGAGCCGGCAAGCAAACACTCCTGCTTTTTGTTATAGCTCGGTACCGAGCCCAGGTGACGTTGAGCCTGAACTTCGTCCCTCCCAATAACTATATAATGAGCTATATCACATCGACCCTCTGCTCTGCTTCTCCTCTCCAGCTAACAGCTCCTAGGAACAAAGCTCCTCTTAATCCTAGCTCCTAGGAACAAAGCTCCTCTTAATCCTAGCTCTCCTAGCAACTAGCTCCTCCTTCTGGGCTTAGAGCTCAACAAACTGATAGAAAGAAAAGATATCCTTCTAGGCTTAGAGCTCAACAAACTGATAGAAAGAAAAGAAAAGATGAAGGAAGTCCTCGAGGAAAACATCCCTTAAGCTAGCTAGTCACACTCACCTACTACCGAGGAGAACATCCCTTAGTCACACTCACCTAATACAAAGAAGAATGAAAGAAAGAAAAGGAAAGATTCACCCAATACCGAGCTAAAGTCAGAGAATGACGCTATACTTGACTCCTGTTTTGGTTGCAATTTGACCGAGCGAAGGGAGACTATTACTAATTCGGAGCTTACATCTACCCCGGTAAGAGAAGATTGGCTCAAGCTCACCGAGGAACCAGCCTAGTTGAATCCAATCAGACAAAAGGTACTGGAAAGGGTTTCAACCGAGGAAAGGTAAATCATGTAGTAGATGTTGATCCCTATTGACCCACTACTACCCAATTTCTATACAATACAATACTCAACTCTTTATAATACAATACAATACTCAACTCTTTATAATACAATACAATACTCAACTCTTTATACTTGATTGACAGGAGAGCGGATTAGAATCCATTAAAGGCTGTAGGCGGAGTGCTTAGTTACCCTTTCATTCCATTTCCAATTCCAATATTGTTGAAACCACAGTTCATATAAGAGAGAGAATAATATGACCCAAAAATACAAAACTATACTTAAGAAGAGAATCCAATATCAGGTGACACATATGTATAGAAAGAATCTAGTAACAACCACCCTATACAAAACTCAAATATAGCAATAGAAAGAATCTAGTAACAACCACCCTATACAAAACTCAAATATAGCATTTAATATAGCTATTGAAATCCAATATAAGTGACACATATGTATAGAAAGAATCCAACGAATGAAGACGACCCGAGAGCCATTCTTTCGAAAGCAGCAGCTGCGGATACAGGCGATGCCCCGTAAGCAAGTACTCTCATTATGCACTGCACAGAACAACTCCCCCGATAACGAAACCAGGCCTTGCGCGTTAACGAGTTCTTTCACACAATCACCTCTCTCGTACGACGTCAAGCCAATCACCTGCCCTAGTACTCAATCAGGCAAAGGTTACGCAAGTAAAGAACCTTATCTATACTTTTTTTAGTACAGAAACCCTATAGAGCGTTAGAGTTTGCCGGAACAAGTATATCGCCCCTACTATATTGCAAAAGTATACAGTTTCCAAAAAGTATCCAGTTTCCAGTTCGACGTCCTGTGTTTTAGCGTCAGGGAGTTAATTGCTCTTAAAGCAAAGGAACAAACTACGGAACAAGTAAACAAGGCAAGTAATAGGTAATGAGCAAGCAACGGAAAAAGAAGCAAGTGGTGGAGTCAAATACTCAATTATAGAATATGCTCTATAGATTCCATTGGGGTGAACACCAACAGTCTTTACAGCTAGGTTAATGCTTGATAGAGAGAACAAGTAATCTGATCTTATCTTCTGCACAAACTCGTTCCATTCCTGTTGCCCTACTACTCGGTTAATGCTTGATATAGAAGAGAGACTAAGCAATCTGATAGTGTTTGACTCGGCGCGTTGTTAGGAGAGGAGAAAGAGTTACTAAAGCGTGAGAGAGTTAGAGAGTTCGAATAAATAGTCGGAATCAGGGGCTTGGCTACCTCTTTCATCCGCAGCATTACCTTCTAGGCTAAGTGAGATAACTCCTTGCTTTAAGAAAAGGGTAATAAATAAGAATGATGTTTCCTCCCTTGCTTTAAGAAAAGAATACTTATCAGCATAAGATAACCTCATACTAGAAAAGGACGGAGGCAGAGGGTAAAGGGAGTGTTCAGTGTCCAAATCATATCATTGAGTGCACAACTGACAACTTATAGAATAAGGTAACAAAACAGGACTTGCTCCTGTTATGAGCAAGTCAATGCTTCCTATTATTTGTTTGATTACTTATTCCGGTGTTCTAGTACCTTCCCCAGGAGTCAATCCTTATGGGTATTGGTTTGATCCTCGCTAGTACTTAGTGGAATTCATGTGTACCGGTTTGCTTCTTGTTATTACTAGAGCTCCATTCTTATGGGTAGCGGTGTAAGTTGGATCCGACTCCGGGAGTTACAGAAAGCAAATATGGAGTTTAAGGATGCGCCAACCTCAATACTTTAAGGCGGGGAACTATTCAATAAAGAATCTCTGGTATGGTTCTTTAAGGGTAGTTGGTATTGGTAGTCTCACCCATGTGTTACGCGCCAAGGAACTACAAGACAAGACACTCAGCCAAGTAACATAGTAAGTGTAGCGATAGATGTTGTCATATTTCATCGTAAGGGAGGAAGCCTTAAAGGCAGTAAGTATCCGTTTGCCCCCGCGCACTAAGGCAGGATGAGATAAGGCAGTGGTGGAGTTAGAGACAGGAAAGGGATACTAGGGGAATAGGTCATTTTGTCTTATCATATATTCTATTTTCCAGTAATTTCTTAGAGTTTATTGGTCAAAAAACAGCTCTACTTTTTCATGGAATTGGCGCAATGGAACGTTAATGGTTGATTCTAAGGTTAATGGTTTCTTCTAAGTATGAGTTAAGTTACTTCGGGTGTCTCCGTGGGTGTATGTGGGCCGTGTGTGGGCGTGTGTCTGTGGGTGTCTGCAGTAATAGAATCATTGGTTCAAAAGTCAGTTGAAGAGTTCAGAGTGGCAGGCTAACTTACGGGAGTAACGGAATTCAAGCAAGGGCATAAGGACTAAGTTCCCTGGTCAACTCTTCTTGGTAGTAGCGGTATTCCCATAGTTGTATTCGTATCCCATTTTCGTAGGTGAAGCCTTGTCATTAGTATCGGTTCTATCTCCCTAAACATTAGGATCATCGGATCGTACCTATCAGTATAAGAGTCAAAGGTTACATATAGTTCTCGAGAGAGTAAAGGCAGACTCAAACAATAGAGTAGGGACTCGGGTAAGTAATATCAGTTTCAGAGAGACAGTAAAGTCAGACTACTATCCCCGGGAAGGGAGACTAAAAGCAAGTAAAGTGAGCTTGAGATCGAGTGGGAGCAGGCTCACAGGCGCAAGTTACAGAAAGAAAGTCCGGATTGGCAGGCTTGGTTTGTGGATTGATGCTTATAAGTCCAAGTTCTATTCTTGGTTGTTGGGGAGTAGTACTCGATCCCTAGTTTAGAGTTTCGTCCACTGAGTTGTTGTCCTAGACCATTGAGCTTACTTCTTTTGTCGATGTTTCATTCTGCCTTTTCCTACTTGAGAGGCACCTGTTAAGGGGGTGCGGGGCAACTCTTGTTAGCCGAACACAGGACTTGCTCATAACAGGAGCAGCCCTGCCGCGACACATTATACGTGTCTTGGCGGTCGTTATTCGTTGCTGCCGTTTAACTCTAACTCCCGAAAGCATCTATAGTAATAGAAAGAGTGGAGCGGAGGAGCCTGAGCTAAAACGGTAGGGAGCTAAAACGAGTTCATTTTGCACCCTATTCTTTGTGAGGTGAGCCTCTCTCTTCTGGAAGTGTATTGCGAGGAAGCACTTGTCCGTTATTAGAGTTATGACAGGACGTAGATCACTATCAGCAACAACAAAAGAAGGGAATGCGCGTGGAAGAGAGTCATTAAAGAACCTAAACCTAGGCATCAATAAGAGAGCTGGCCCGGAGAGAAACCAGTACTTAAGCCAATTCATAAAGGGCACTAGACCAGAGTGCTTAGCTAGTGTTCGAGCTAAAGAGGGTATCCAATCTTGTTGTTGGCTCCGCTGTTCTTGTGTTTGGAGAAGAATCCTAATCCGCTGTTCTTGTGTTTGTCGTATAGAGAGGTTATTGATTGGCTAGTTCTGGTTGCTCACTTATATTAGGTTAGGTTGGCGCAAGTCCTGAAGCAACAGAAGGATAAGTCGACTCCCTCAGTGGGAAGTTCAATTCTAACTTGACTATACTATGGCGAGTGAGATGAAATGACAGTTTTCGTCTTCAAGTATTATTCGGCAAAATCAAAGGGAATAGAGTGAGTGTCTTTCCTGAATCCTATATTAGTGGTGCTCGCAAGTCTGGTTTTCGATAGAAAGGTTACGTTCCTGTTTTCTTTCGTATCTGCTAAGGCTAAAGGAGCAGGTGTAGAATCATAAGCCGGAGAAATAGAAAGAGTATGAACTTGAGAAGATAGAGAGTCCGTAGAAGGAGACAAGATAAGAAGCTTTACCCGGAGATATAGTTTCCGTAGGTGGGAGCAGGATTCTCATAAGGACCAGGTCAGCCAGCAAACTGTTATTAAAGATACTATACGGATCTCGCCCTTGCTTGAAGAGAATCATTCCTATCAGCAGTTTCACCCCCATCCACTATACTTTGACTTACTACTTACCAGGAGTGACAGAGTGAGGCAAGTGCTTTAGTAGCGCTAAAACGGATTCTTTGAGCGGGTGTGAGTGTTGCAATAAGAGAATGAACAGCAGTTATAGAATCAGAGGCTAGATACGCTCCTTTCCTTGTGGTTGAGTTTCATCTGTCAGTCAGTGTTGGCGATGCGAAAGATTTCATGAGACGCCCCTATCTTGATGGTGAAGTGACTTTCTGTCTTTATAGTTGCGCGCGTGAAGGAATGTATAGGCCCTTATTGTAAGTTCGCTAAGCAATAAATACTCTAAGAAGTAGAATACCTGAGTTGAAGACCTGATTGCGAGTTGCGCGCGGGATACAATAAGGCTTTAACCGAGTGATGCCCCATATTAATATATTATTAGTAATGCACCAATTTCTTTATTCTTTGTTGCGAGCTGGACTCTGCCCCGACCCGAACAATACTTAGAGCTAGAGCCATTATAACAAAAGAACTCGCACCGCTAACACTTCTTTGAGCGGATGGCGTTAGTGAGTCTTACTGTCCCGCTTACTACATTGGAGAAGGTCTTGTAGACAACAAAGATGGATTCTACTCATTAACTTAGCGAGTTACATCTCGGCAAAGGCACAGATAATCTTCTACGCGTACGAAAGCAAAGCTAAGGTTCTGTGGCACTAATGGTTATGGGAGTTTCTAGAACTAGCGCAACAAATCAATACTCTCACTGCGGATTCTCCTACGATAACTCCACTTTCCTCCTTAGACAAAAGCTACACCCGAACAAGGCTTTCAGCTTCTATTCTAACGCTTTAAGATACTAGGATGAGGCTTCTGATCTGACTTGAGCTTTCGCCTCTGTTCCTGCCTTCCGCTTCTTAAGTTTCTCATGAAATTCCTTCAATTCCATTATGACTCTCGAGCATCTGATATAGATCCAAGTAAATACACAGCCTGCATCCCTCTTATTTTGAATAGAATTATGGAATGTAAACTAGAAACTCCCCCACAACTTATAAATACAGCGCACAACGTCTTGTTTCTTATTATTATCCTTTCTTTTGGTGAATATAAAGATTCTTATACCCGCGGTTCGGCAAGTGAAGGAGAGATCGGGGTCGGGCGCTAAGCAAGAGATAGAAATGATTGTTTTCCTTCAGAAGAAACAGCGGATGAAACCGGGCCAAGTCACTTATAAAAAAACATAGCAATCAATAGATACGCCAAGCTTATACTAACATTGCGCGGCAGAACCCTATTCAACTGGATTGGATTGAACTCTGGATGGCTCCTATAGCTCTTTATGCTTATTAGGCTTATGATTACCTTCTAGTTTCATCGTTTAAAGAAGAAGAAGACACTCTATTTTATCATGCTGAGGAGCGGGTTTACTTTTGAACTCGGAGCAACCAGACTGTGTCGTTAAGGTGGAAAGGAAAGTTACCAAACCCCGGACAGGTTCTCAATAGTCTAGGCGCCATCCCGAGTAGCAAGAGTGAGATTTGAGTCTCGTTCCCGTTCTAAAGTAAGGTTAAGGCAATGTTGTTGGGTATAGAAGAATTCTTGGTTCATCCGGATAAGAGATAGAGGAAATTCCTTTAGTTGGCGAGAGGGGAGCAATAAGTATATGAGCCAGGGGGAAAAGATAGCATAGAAGTTCTACAAGAGAAGAGATAGAGGTCAGAATAGAATAGGATTGATCGGAGCCTAGCCTAATTCAGTTAATAGGAGTCAGCAGCATTCCTTAATTCTATTTGTATGCAGGCGCAAGATAGAATAAATAGTTTGTTGCTTCAACCAAAAAGAGATTTCTTTCATTATTTGTTTACTCGGCAAAAGGGAAAGATTCCTGTCCGAGGTGTAACCCGCTAACCCGAGGTGTAACCCGCTAACTGCAAGGGTATTGCCATTTCTAGATTATATATGCACGTATGTGAAATGGAAATGCAGAATGATGTTTGACTGAACAAGCTTAGGCGCGTCAAGACTTATATTCGATCTTTATAAAGCAAAAGAAAGGGCCATAAGATGAATGTACTATTTATTGCCTAGCGTTCGAATAAGCAAGTAGAAGCGGGAAAGGTGTAGTTCGGGGAAGATTAGATTACAGGAAGGGGCCAAGCAACTAGTTCTCTGCCGCTACACTCTTTTAGTCGAAAAAGGAAAGTTGTATATCGGTGTTTGTTCCAGTGTGAAGTAAACTCACATCCCTTATTACTCTAACGAAAAAACAGAATGGGACTGGGGCTTCTCATACTTAACCCCGGAGCTAGTAATCAAAGTCATAGGTGTAGCAGACCTTCCACTCGAAATGCGGACTTGAGCTTATACTAGAAGACTGGAACTTGGAACCGGGGTTTTATAAACTTCCCTTTCCACTCCACTACTATTAATCCTCTCTTCCAACTATGAACTGGTTCCCTTGCCGACTTCTACTGATGCTACTGAGTTCAATGTAGTCGTTACTTGTCCGTTCTTAATGCTACCTAACGCTAAAGTAACTCATCGGACTAACGCCTGGCTGGCAGCTTTTCTTTCGATTTATCCGTTGTGCGCGCTTACGCTTATTGGCTTGGCTGCGAGGGTGCATTAGCTTACTTTTTCTCTCTTATGAGGCGCGTTGGTGCCAGGCAATAGGCAGCTTTAGTACTTAGTTCCGTTGCCCATTCTTTTTCTTCTTCTTCTTATTCAGTTGCTAGTTTCGTTCTTGCGGATTATGACCTACCAGTTGCTTCCGCTTCACCCTGCTTGAACGCCTGATTCAGAGCTCAAGTAAGTATATAAGTAAGTAATATGACCTATGCCCCTATTCTATACAATAGACAGAGCATACCTTTTACCGACCCCAACAAGAATAGCAGATGACTTCCGAACTCTACTTTCAATTGGCAGCTAACCACAGAGGAAACTCGAACAGCATTAGTTTCAGAAGCAACCTCTCTTCTCTCCACGACTTAGCGCTGAAGAAGGTAATAATCATCAAGGCTATCCGTCTGATTTCTCGGCGTTTCACTCACGTTCAAGGGGTAGTTGCTGGGCGCTGAACAAGCTGTAATTGGAGTTTTGTTACCAATGAGAGGAAGAGGTAAATTGGGCAATTATTATCTTTAAGTAACCAAGCAGACGAGCTACTACTATACTCGCCACTATAAAGAAGGATTCTCTTCAAGTTTTCGATGATAGATAGCTGCTCTGTACAAGTCAAGTTGTAGCCTTCTTGCAAACCTAGTGCTCTCTTTAATTAAAGTAATAATGAAACAATAACAGAATCATGAAACTAATAATACTCGGAATAGGGTAAGATGGAGCTAGGCATGATAGATCTAGTTAACTCACCCTAGTGCCCAAAAGAAAGAATGAATCGCTGGGGAAGTAAGTGAAGGTTCAGCAACAGTGCCAGGAAAGGATAAGAGTTCCGTTATGGTCTTGGCTTAGAGATCGGGATATTCTTGAGTTTGGATCAGAAGTAGGTAAAGAATGTGGAGCTGTATCTATATCCAGAGTAGGAACTTGGTGTTGGCGACTCGAGAATAGCTTGGAATGCCGGGCGAGGGGAAGAACATCTTACAGGCTTGCTTTGCGGGCGTAGGAAAGGTGCTAAGAGCCTGGCTTTGAAGCGCTAACGGGATGAAGTTAGGATTGAACCGCAATCGTAGGAAATAGAATCATTTGTCTGATATTGAGATAGAAAAAGTAACTAACCCGCACCTCTTTCTTTTCTCTCAAGTAGTAATTACCCATTAAGGGAATAAACGGAATCAGAGGATTTAGCTAGCAGTTTTAGGGGTGCTAAAGTCAGGATCAGAATAAGGATTCTATTAAGGATCAGAACCATAAGCAGGAGAAGTCAAGTTTACAAGAGAATAAGAAGAAGAGTCCAAAGCCAAAGCAAGGAGTGATTGATATGATTTTATTCCCAGCACACAAGTCAGATATTCCATTATTCCCCCTAACTGCTCTAATTAGTAGTCGAAAAGCGGAGCCAGAGGGTAAAGATGTCAGAGGATATAAAGTACTGTGGTTATGTACAAGTCCTGTCCAGTGTTCGGCCACGTTAGAAGAGTTGTGGAAGTAAGTATTTGTAGGCTTTCAGCACCTTAGTTAATAGTTGTTCTGGTTTGATTCTTTACTTGATGACACTGGAAAGTAAGCACTAACGGGTGTTGCAATACAAGATCCGAGGCAAGATCCGAGGCAAGATCAGAGTTATTGTTTTCAGAGCCAGATAGGGATGAGAAGTAGATGAGCCATAACAGTATTAGTAGTCAGCTGCTGTTCTTGTGGAATACCGAGTAGAATCAGTTATCCTATATGAAGTGAGAGTTTCATCCCCAGTTGCATCTGTATTTGTTGGTGACTCTAAATCCCTAGTTAAAGCCTATATCTAGTAGTTGCCGGTGCTTGTTGGTGACCTGTTTGGCATTAGTTTACAGAGGAGAGCCTGTAGTTGTAGAGTAGTTTCCAAGGTATCAATTCACTGGTTCAGAAGCGGTTGAAAGATCTGACTTAGTTCAAAGAGTAAGAGGAGAGGGAAGAATTCAGGTAGAAAACCATCGAATAGGAGTGTGAAGAATGAAGTTTGCCCTATTCTTTGATGAGCGAGCACTTCCATTCTCTTCCTTCCAATCAATCTGGCTAAGCTAAGCCGCACTCGTCTCTGGTTTATAGTAAAGGAAATTGTTGGCATCACATACATCCTTCCTGACCGTCTTAGTGTATGTCGGCTGTACCTGTGGGTGGGATGGAAGACTAACTTATTATCAAAGGAACTGATCGTAGAGTTTAGGGTGTTGTTGGCAATTAATCTAAGGGCAAGTCGAATCAGTAGAATCTCCAATAGAAGCTCAGCAGAGGTGCTCTAGCTCTAAGTCTAGTTCGGGTGCTAGGAGAGTCCTGTGCCCTTCATTAATGCCCTGAAGATATAGGGATCAGATGAGATAGCTCCTCCTTCTCTTGCCATTTCGAGATAACACCTTAAGCTCCTCCTTTCTTCTTTTGTTTGCTTTCTGCTTTGCTTTGAGGAGGAAGATTTATGTTAGATGGCGTTTGCTTTCTTCTTTGCTTTTTGGATTATCTGTGTTCTCTGTAGGCTCTCTGTCGTTTGTGAGCTCGTTTGTTTAGAATAAGAATAAGCTGTCGTTTGTGAGCTCTAGAATCAGAATAAGAAGGAGAAGGTTCGTTTCCTAGTTAAAGTAGTAGAAGTAATGGTGCAATTCCTCTGTTATAGGGACTTTTATGGGGGGAACAGTGCCCAAGTAATCCTGCGGGTGTCAATTCCTGTAATTAGAATAGAATATTGATAAGAATCTAAAAGATTCAACAATAGAATATTGAGAAGAACCTAACAGAATCACCTATAATTATCATATCATATAGAAGAGCATCCGGTAAAAATGACTTCAGCAGAATGACCTTACAAGCGCTTTAACCTTAACCTCTCGCTGGTATAAGAATGAGAAAGCTTTGTGACAATTCCAGAATTTAGCTCCAAACTAGTAATAAGTCATTTCAGAATTCTACTCGGGATTCCACTCAGCGGTAGGAAAGGGCCAAGCAACATAGTTTGAACCAGAAGAATGAGCCAGGTATGATAGTTCCCAGCAGCTGTAATGAGCCAGGTATTGTAGTTCCCAGCAGCTGCTCTTATAGTAAGTTTCGGGGTTAACACTTATTATAGGTGTCGGGTTGACGTGTAGCTCTGTCTCCCTGTGTTAGATGCCTTTCTACATCACCTAGTCCGAATACGCTCCATTGTAGGTGTGTCGGAGACTATAAAAAGAGAAGAAATAAGATAAGAGAATATCTAAGAAAACGAGAAATAAGATAAGAGAATATCTAAGAAAACACCAGATGTATCGCTAGAGAACTCTTATAAGAGAATAACTGAGTGAACGGGAGTGAGTGGAGTTCCATAAGCCTAAGATGGATCATCCGCTGTGCGAGTGGACCTGACCGCTATGGATTCAATGAATTCTTTAGACAGTTGAGAGTTTCCGGGAAGGGAAATCAATTAGTACTAGCTCTTAAGCGCGGTATGCTCTTTCTAGCGTAGCCCGGTATCCTCTTTCTTTCTAGCTTCCGTTTTTTGTCTAGGTTCCTTAACCGAAGATAAGAGCATAAGCTATAGGGCGAGTGGAGTCTCCCAGATCAGACTAAGTTTCAAGATATTCATCAGCAGTGCCAGTTAAGTCGATGAGATGAGATCAGTAGATGAAACAGAAGAATTAGCGGGAGAGCCAGAGGGGCTAAAACAAGTGAACTCGGGAATAAAATGCTGGACTTGAAGTTAAGAAATCATAATTAGTTGACAGAGCCCAGAGGTATAGACTTGCTCCATTGGAATCTGTATTAGTTTACAGAAAAGAAGAGGGATAGATCTGATACTGATCTCTTGGCCCCTATTCTTATACAATACCAGAGTTAGGTTAGTATTGACTGGCAAGAAGAGAGGAAAATGTTGGATAAGCAGGAAACAGTCGAGAGGATTAGGAAAGCTATTGAATGTACTACTAGCTTAGTCGCAAGGGAAAAACACGGAGAACACGGGCATCATTTCCATAGATTCCACATAAGATTTGTTTACCCAGGAATTGTAATAACAATCAAGAACATTTGAGCGCCTGACGCCGAAAGCTGGAGTTTAGACTAGACAAGTAGACAAGTAGAAATTGATTGTTGCTAAAGAAGTCACCAAGGAAAAGAGGTAGGTGAGGAGTTGCTCTTCGCCCAAGGTGTCAACGATAATCTCAGAGACCATACTCGTATTCTGTATCACCGCGCTTCAGATGAAACACTCCATTCAACAGAGAAATATGAGAAGTTGCACCCAACACAATCACCTCCATCTCTGGTAAACTTTCCTAGCCCAGTGGATTCTGTTGAAACCGAATCTTCCCATGCTTCTGTACGAGACTCAACTTGCTACCTTACCCCCTACTGCAGATTCTCTAATTACCGAGATATCTATACTAAACTCCCGTTAGCACCGAGTAAACTCTATTCTTAAGGGAAGGGGAAAGGAGGTAAACTCGTACACTTATTGCTCGAACTGCGGATTCCGTCTAAGAACTGAGAGGCGCCGTGTATTAACTCGCTACCGTGCAACATTATTGGTCATTAGTAGTAGCTCGGTGGACTCGCTGCTAACTCTAACTAACACCGGCTAGTACTTGACAGTTGAAAACATTCCTTCCAATTCCCATTCTCATCTTGATCTTATTATAGGAAAACACTTAAGTGACTCCTAGGGCAACTAATCCTGTTATGGCTCTGGACTACTCTACTACACCTACGGCAACTATACCTCTGGCTAACTTGCTTGAATTCTTCCATGAGACCCAGCGCATGGGGAACAAGAATGACTTTGTTGCTTTCTTCTTCCTCGGTATCCGTATCCATCTGTCAACTGCCAATCTCTCTTCTCTTCTCTGGCTACTCGGTATTCCAAACCAGCTTTCCATTGTATTCTAATAGGATTCAACTCGGTTAAGCCTTTCACTCCTATGTCAACTAATACAAGAGAGGGAGTTGCAAGCTATGAGGTCTACGAGAGGTTGCTGTTAGAGCGGAGGCAGTTCCATTATTTCTGCTGTGCCAAAGGAAGCAGGCGGTCTGTTACTTACTTGTTTAATGAAGTGACTAGGCTAGAGGCTAGGGTAGTGGACTAAACACTGTTAGGAATTGAGAAACAAACACGAAAAAAAGAAGGTGCTGAAAGCCTTGCTCGGCCCATACTTAATTCTATCATCTCCTTATATAGGAGAACAGATGATGGATGAAAACTAGCTAAAGAGGATTTCGTGGGCAAGGTATCATCTTCAATAAATAGGAGAGGTAGTTAGTTGTTAGTTGAATGAATTATAATAAGGGGTTTAGTAGTCTTCAAGTCTTGTTTCGGGTGCCAGGTATTGTATTCTAGATGATAGGCTGCCCTTATGTTAATGGTTAGAGTTTCAGACCAGTTAGTGGATCCCTTATTCTGATTAGTAGGAATACCAGAGCCCGGTCACTAAGGCGAACACTGCACTCAAAAACAGGTGAATACAGGACCTGGCTAATGAGTCAGTTTCTTCAACTGCTTCCCTTGCAGGCGGGAGATGAGAAAGAATATTTCCTGTTTGATTACTTAGTGCAGAGGAACAGAAGAGCAGCCCTGCCGCGCAACACGTTTTTAAGCTCGCTACCGCGCAACATTAGTAGTTGCTTGGTGGAATTGTTATAACAAGTTATAACTGGGAACTCTAGCGGCCCTGCCGCGCAACATTAGTAGTTGCTTGGCGCTGCCGCTCTTTTAACTCGCTGACGCTCTTTTAGCTCGCTACCGCTGGAACTCACTGCCGTTTAGCTCAGGCTCCTACCGCTGAAAACATAGATTGTAATAGAAAGAGTGGAGCGGCCCTGCCGCGCAACGTTAGTAGTTGCTTGGCCGTAATAACTGTTACTTGCTGCCGCGCCACATTAGTAGTGTCTTGGCCGGAAGAGCAGCCCTGCCGCACAACATTAGTAGTTGTTTGTCCCGTTGCTTGGTCATTAGTAGTTGCTTGGCGATCGGCTTGGTTAGTAGTTACTTGTCCAGTGACTTGCCCGTTGCTTGGCCCCCCTTAGCAGCAGGGGTTATCCAACTAACAGAGTTTGACCTTCCTTATAGTACTGAAGTTGATAATTGAATGGAATTAGTTGACTGAGGAGTTGTGAGTTGACAGAGCCTAGCCTATCCTGTTACTTGTGTCTGCAACCACATCGGACTTATTATAGAGGCTTCTACTGGAATGAGTTTACTTAGGTATAGTAGCAATACCAAGACCAGATCAGAGGAGATATTCTCCATTAAGTACTGGCTCGGGTGCTTGTGTTAAGCATAGAACAAATCTATCTCCTCAGTCCTAGAGAACACCTGCCGCTACACGTTAGTAGTGTATTGGCTCCCATACTTCATTCTATCTTCTTCTTATATAGGTGAACGGATGACACAAAGAATTCCAATACGAGGGTAGGGCTGGGTCTAGGTCTACTTCATATTAGTCTTTTTCTGTTCCTAGTGAAAATACTATTGAGAAGCAGTGTCAGTAAAGGATCAGACTCTTCAAGCAAGGGTCAGGGCGGAAAGGGTGGACAATGGGAGGTAGGCTGCAGATATATAAGTGGCACAGGACAAAGATCTTAAAGCAGACAAGTAGGAAAGTTAGAATTAAAGAATAGAACTAAGTAGCCATAGTCTAGTATTGATGCTTAGAAACTATAATCCAAGATGTTAGCCCGTATTGGTGGAAGTCTTCGTATTAGATATATAGAAATAGGGGACAATTAAGAGATTGGTAACCGAGTGAGAAAGGCTTTTAGTCCTGCTCGAGTTAAATACCGAGTGGAAGTTTCATCAGTTATCCTTAATAATAATAGAGATTTGTGATAGTGATTTTCTTATACAGTGTGTGTAGAGCATCAGTATAGTGGAAATCCAAGTAGTTTCTCAGTGATTTTCATGTTTTGGTGATTTGGTGAACGAAGATCTTTTCTCTCTGATAACTGAATTAGGCGAGGCTCCTATAACTCCATTTCTTTTATACCTGAATTAGGCTGAGGCTCCTGTCTTTCTCTTTTGATTTCACTTCTCTTCTGACTTAATTGGTTCGGAAGCTGGGTTAAGGGCAGACTCTGGTATTCTCCCTTATTTGACTCCGCGCCAATACAGCTGCTACTAGGCTTCTTTACTACTATAGCAACTAGGCACAACAATCAACTCCCTTTCCTAACTTTCGAACTGGAACAATACAAACTACTGATCTAAAGTATTGTGTTGGCACAGGACTCGGTTATCCATCTCCTATCACTCTTGCTACTAATACTGAATGAAACTGGAAGTACGGAATTACAGATGCGGTTAGCTTGCCTACTTGCTTTGCCTTTTTGGCCTGATTTCCTTGACAGAGAATACTGGCCGGAGCAAGCGGTTCATAAAGTGGAGTTTGAGAAAAGTATACTTGTTCTGTTGTTGACGTCGGTCTATTATGGAGGGCAGTTATTGACTTTCCCGAGTCAGTAGATAGAGTTTCATGTGTTGGCGACAATGGAAGTGATTGGCTTGACGTCGGTGCTCTAGCTCTAAGGGTGCCTAGTATGGATGCATAGTATGGATGCCTTGCCTGAGTGGGGTATATCGAATCAACAGTGATAAAGTCAGGTGTGTTGGCGCAGAGAAGATACCTCCTTCCTGTCCGGAATAGGAGAATAAACCATATATTTAGCTATATACCGAGTAGGGGATAGAACTGTCAACTAAACTTGAGACTTTCCTTCTTGCTTCAATTGGACAACTACTATCTTGCTTCAATTGGACAACTACTACTTTCTGGAGACAACCAACTACGTTAGGCCAACTTTGACTCTTTATGGCTTCTGTTCTGATCCGTGAACTGTCACTGTAGTTTTCTACCTTCCGGGGATAACTCGCTGACGCCTTGAATCAGTATAGGCAAGGAAACTCCATTCTGGTATTCTTACACCTGACCCTGCAAATACAGATAAAGATTTATACTAACTTGCCTAGTAGCTACGGATATTACTTGTTGCTCTAGAATAGAGCTAGGTTAACTTGGCCCTTCCTTTTGATTTGCCCTTCCTTTATAGACAAAGAGTCCCTACTCTGCGTGTTGTCTCTTCACACAAGCGGATACTTGCGTCTTCGGCAGATAGAAAGGATAAGTTACTTACGGTCGGTGAAATAGCCCATCGCCGAACTCTACGCTCTTCTTGCTTAACGTTCAAACTCTCCTTGGATATGAAGAAAGAAATCCTTTCGACTATCATTGCTACCTGTGCTGCTTTGTGAAAAAGATATGATGGATCTCGGCAGTATAGTGGAAAAGGCTACTTGAATCTCCGCAACTATTGGGTATGAACCCGGCTCAGTGATGGCGTGGAACTCAAACTGGTTTTGGTTTCCCCCTCATTGATTGATGGAGCCCAAGACTGCTTGACCACTTTCGGTGTGGGATCAGCTTGAGCCGAGGTCGTCTCGTAACAGGAACATAAAGAATAGCAAAGAAGGCACAGAAGCCAGAATAGCAATGAATATTGGCTGTAACTATATCCTATGGTTAGCAATCAACGGAGGAGCCTCGCAAGCCAGCAAGTAAACCTCTTGAAGATCTTCGGCCCTGTTTATGAACAAAACTCACTTACTTATTCAGGCTTATATATGAACTGCAAAGAAGGCCCTCATCTTTAGCAAAAACGCCCTCATCTTTCGCGTGGATATGGTTGGTATAAGCAAATGCATGATACTGTGGAATCAGGAAGGCTTTTTCGTAACTTATACTTATATGCTACTCTCACCTCCTTGAATTCTAAGGTTTGAGCCTGGCGTTCTATCCACTTACATTAGAAGTTCATGATAGAATGGCGCAGTAGGAACCGGTCGGATTCGAACCGACGAATAGAAGTTTTGCAGACTTCTGCCTTAACCACTTGGCTACGGTTCCCTAGAAATTCTATGTCTTTACCCCTTGCCTTACTAGAATTCATGCTTTGCTTCAGAGGGTTATACCAGTAGTATATCAGACTGAATGCCTTGGTTCGGATCTTACATTGGTTGCTTAGAAAATCTGGATTCGAGGGGCCGCCAAGCAACGTAGGGCCAAGCAACGGATAGACAAGTAACTACTAGACGCCAAGCAACTACGGAAGGTAGAAAACAAAAGAATCCAACCTACTACTCCACTCTTTCTATTACAATATATGCCTTCGGCGTCAGGAGTTGAGTTCCAAGCGTCAGCGAGTTAAAAGCGGTAGCGAGCGGAAAGGCTAAGGGCCGCTCCACTCTTTCTATTACAATAGATGTCTTCGGCGGTAATAAAGTATAGTACTGATGTTCGTGCCTAGCCTTGGTTAGGACGCGCAAACGTAAGCGGAAAAGAAATATAGCGATGCCCGCTTCATCCTTTGATTATGAACCAGCAACATACTCGTCCTAAGCCAATGGCAGGGTGTTTTGCTTAACTGGGGCCGGGCATTGATGCTTGTCTGACTTCTGGCTAGGAGTGGAGCAGTCTGAAAGTTCAACAAGGAAGTCGGAAGAACTCAATCAAGGGGGGGAAAGTCATTTTCTCTAAGATTCAAAGGGTGGAAATCTATCAAAGCCATCTAAGGCAGATACCGGTGTTTGCTCTGTGCCTTTGAAAAGTATTGTTTCCGAGATATGATCTGTTGAGTCTGCTGAGGCAAGAGACCAGACCTGCTAAGCTAGGCCTTCCAAAGCTATATCTCTGGATTATTACTCGATTATTACTTATGATCTAACTGACTCGAACTCCGTATTTGGAAATACACTCTCTATATCTATTTGGAAATACACTCTCTCTCTCTGTTGCTTGCCCGCTTCATCTCTAAATCTCGCTCGGTATAAGGAAGATATAAGAAGTATTTGGGATCATAAACTACAACGTTCTTGACTGAAAACGCTTATTGGGCTGTATTAATCACTCGCGACCTAGGTAACATACATAGAGGATTCCGTACAAAGGGGAAGTTTCGACTCAATCGACCGGGGGATCATGCTATGTCAAGGGGGAAGATGAATGTACTTACCTGCTCATTCGATAAGAGAGGGATTGGAAGAATTAAGGCAAAAGGGATTTATGAAGATATACCTCTGTAGTACCAAAAGTGGTCTGAATTCGAAATATACCAGCTAAGCTCGAACAAAGGGAAAAGTTTGGATTATATTATGAAATACCGAGACAAGCAAGCAATAAAGTCAGCGAAGACAGAGAAAGAGGGAAGACCATGTCAGGGATGGTTCGACAGATGAAGGAAGGCATGGAGTTATTAATACTTAAAGAGGTATTTCGTTCGCGTATATCGTTAGCTTTCTCTCGTCTGAGCGTTTTCAGAAATATGCTGAGTCTCTGTTGTTTCCAAGTAAAGACCTGTTCTTAGCGAGTAAGGAAGGAGATCTTAAGGCGAGGACTCAATCTCGGTCGTCGGGGGATTAGATCATAAGTCATAAGAGAGTCAGAATAAAGAGATATAGCTCTGGTATACGGTATTGTACTAAAATGAAAGGAAGGTGCTAAGAGCCTGATTTATTTACCCAGCGAAAAACGAAAAGCAAGGGAAGGGAATCGTAGCTTATCAGAAAACGGCAAGGGAATAGCCAAGTAACTACAACAAACACATAGCAAGCAATAAATGAAACAGGACTAGTATATTCAGAGAAAGATCTTGGGCGTTCAGTGGATTACCATAATACATAATAGAATAGAATATAAGCTGGAATTACCCTATAATATAATAGAATAGACTGGAATTACAGAATAGACTGGAATGACCCTTAAATAGAATCTAATGGAATAGAATATAAGCTTTAATGATAATGGAATAGAATATAAGCTGGAATTACCCTTTGGAGCTCAGTTAGCTCATCGCTCTAGTACGGTAAGTCAGTCAATTGGTGAAACCCAGTAAATTCCATCTCTTTCCTCTCCTGCGCTTGGGAATCTCTACCTTGCTTGGGAAGACAATGGTTCTCTCTATTTGCCCTTGGGAAGACAAGACGATGCTTCTATCTCCATTTTCTATCTGTAGTAACAATGCCAGTTCAAGCTATCTTCGTAGGTCCCATTCATTCTCGATAATAAGTGAGCAATCCATTTCCTAGAGTAGTTCATTCTTACCATAGAGAGTAGTGAGCGTTCTTCCCGGCCTCTTTTTCTTTATGAGCCGAAATCACTGGTTTCATGGGTCTTATAGGTCATCCTCTAAAAAGAAAGAAATATAGCTTGATTTTCGGGAAAGAACTATCGGGCTCTTCCTTCCCTTGTTTGCTTTGCGCTCTTCTGTTGTGCGTGCTTGTCTTTGAGGTTGCTTATTGCTTCTGGAACTTTACTGAAGGAATATGCTGTGCGCTGCGGAATGGAATATAAGTAACATATGCATTAGTTATGAATATTAAGTAACAGACTCCATAATTGATGAAATCATCTCTCGAGCGCCCTTGGCAATACGGAATGGAATCTAGCAGTCCTTATTCCGTTACTAGTTCGATGCGCCCTTTGCAATAAGGAATCTAATCTAGCGGAGACTCATATAGAATAGAGTAAACAAACACTAGAATGAAAATAACCTTCATAAGAGAAACATTAATGAAAATAGTAGTGCACATAGAATCAAATAGAATAAGATTACTCAACACTTAATGAACTCTACTTACTTGTTTTGTTTGAATATGATTTAGTGCCCACATAGAATCAAATAGAATAAGATTACTCAACACTTAATGAACTCTACAACTCCGTAAGCGCTTGTTTCTTCATATTATACCATTCTGTAACATCACTCCTATGACTTAATAACATATCGGCATCCTCATTCATTGGTCCAGAAACTGCATTCACCTGAATAGCCAGACCAAGTAAGACTCTTGATAAGCCAGAGCCCTATACCCTACTTCCTTCTTTAGGCTCTGCACTCTATCTCGGCACATCTTTTAAAGTACCATCGGCTCTTTTTTACTGTGTCAACAAGACCTTCCCAAAACTCTCTTTTTCCGGAGACTGATCAAGATTTCCACTATCGAATTTCTACTAGGTAGGCTTTTATAGCAGTGATGGTACTGGATGGCTTTAGACACAGGGTTCGTTTTCTCACCGTCGTGGAATATCGATGGTTTTCTTCGCTACGACAGGCTCCAGAGCTTATCCAAAAGAAAGATCACAGGGCCGCGCATATGTTAGAACAACGCCTGAGCGCAGAGTTGTATGCCGAAAGAAGTAACACTTTTTGATGGAGGGGGAATGTATGAAGTCTATCTCCTCCGATGCAGCAAGATTCTTTGGACTTCGGCTAGCAAAGGAAAGGTGAAATCCACTGATTAGGATAGACTAAGACACCCACCACTTACGTAACTAAGGGTACTGACTTATGCGGTAGGAAAGCGGAATGAATCCCTGTACACTCAATGCATGCTGTGAAAGTAAGTCTATTAATTCTACCTAATGAACTGATTCAACCTCATTCCCACAGATTATTTCGGACCGGGTTGAAGTGCTTTCCGATGAAGAAGTTGTCTTGTATAAGGTTGGTTATGAACGGCCTTAGGGTCCCTACACTACTGGACTCGAAACTAATCCTATGCCTTGTGAAAACTCATCCTATGCCTTGTTAATTAGTCTATACTATCTATAAGCTATAAGGTAAGCCAGTATATACTATCTATAAGGTAAGCCAGATCTATAAGGTAAGCCAGTGGCATGTCCCTGAGTGGTTAACTTCACTCCCTTTCTCTTTTCCTCTGTATTTGATTTCTGAGCTCTAGCTTCTGGCATTCTTATGTCTTAACGGAATGGCTGCTCAACTTCTTACCTGTCCTCTTCAATACAAGGCGAAAGGTGGAAAAGACCTATTTAGGAATGAGATCTTTCTTTCCCCAATACCAAAGTAAGGGCACTTCCTTCTTTGAGCATTTAAGATGGAGATAATCGCTCTTTTCTGTGATTTGATCTTGCCGTTAAGAAGGACGCTAAAGAAGAGTCAAACTATCCCTCTTCGGGACCAGAAGGAAACCGCAGCTCGTTGCGCATTAGCTTCAAACATGGAATCTCAGGCACGGCATAATTCTCCATGACTGCGTCTATACACTCACTGCTTAGCGTAAGTAGGGTAGCTTACTTTATACTTGAGGTCCATAAGAGAATGAGATTCAGTCCCATACGTCTCTTATGGTGCCCGATCCGATACAGCAAGTTCTAGTGAAAGAGCTCCTCCGTCCACGAGTAGATCCTTTCTCCTATGAAATAAGCACAGTACAGCGAAATAAGCACAGTACAACCACTATTTTCGCCCGGGGACTCGACCGATATACTCTAATCTTTGCTTCGCAACCTTATTATTTTGTATATAATTTGATCTTCCTTATTATTTTGTATCTTTTGCTTCGCAACCTTATTATTTTGTATATCTTTGGGTGCTCAGTGTTCAAGAGGTTTCGGATAAAAGACGAAGGGAGTCTCTCTCTTTGGATTCGAATCTTCATTCTTTTCATTTTCTGACGGAAGGGATTTCCACTTATACTGGAACGAGAAGAGAAAACACACTTTGGAGAACGAAACGAATAGAAGCTGCCTCACCCTCAAGCCACAGTTGGGCCAGTGAACAAACAAGACTCAGTGCTAAAAGGAAGGACTCCCGTTAGCGCTAATCAAAACTCACGTTAGCGCAACAAATCATTAATTTGATCTATCTCTCGACTCTCTCTCTTATTGATTACTATGTTCGTTCTCTTATTGATTACTTATTTATTTATAGCCTCGCCTCTCTCTCTCTTGTCTTGCTTAGCGCCCGAACAATAAGGGAAGGGAACTTATAGCTTGCTGCTGACTGCTTTCTGTGCATAATTTCCGTAATTGGGTGAGCAACAACACTAGCTAACGTCACTGCTTACTTTTGAACGGCAGATGATCATGCTTCTTCTCTAAACTCGACGAAAACCTCAATTTATGCACTTGCCATATGGTAGAGAATCCTGTAAAGTCGAACGCGTCGCCAACACCAGGAATTGATGTAGCCCATGATAGAAATTAATAAACAAACACCGATGCAGAGCTACGAGCTACTAGATCTACTTGTTATCTTGGCTACCTACCCGGACTTTCTGTATTTCCCGCTAACTTGATACTTAACCACACCTTTCAACCGCACGATTCAAGTCATTCTTTACAAAGAGACGAGACTCAAGCTCGCACCGCCCGAACTACCTTAACAGAGACAATTGCTTGCACCGCACCGCCCGAACTCCCTTATTTCTTAGTCTAGTAACTTCCCTCTCTATACCGACGTCAAGACAAGCATGAAAGTTAGGGTAAAGCTGCAACAAAGGCTTCATTCTCTAAGTAGAACCTATGGCAAACTATGCTAATGGCAAATAACCTATCTTGTCCACCGAAATGAGAAACTATTGCATTTGAACCTCTCTAAAAGCAGGTAGTTTACTTTACTTCTCATTAAAGGAAGCAATACGGTTTGTTTACTCTCTGTTATTAGTGGATGTGCCTATTGCTGAAGTCTATCGTACCTAGGCTATCATAGCATCTAAGTTCTTCTTATTACCTGTATTATATATATGAAACTCCCTTATTTATGGCTTATTCTTATACTGGAGCTTCTTCTTGCTTTAAAACAAACTCATAACAAAAAGCATCGTCAAGCCTATGATATGTGCGTGGTTAACTATTTATTTCATTGCTAAGAAAGAGTGCGAGGCACCCCTGCCCAGTTAAAGGCTCACTGGTAAAGAAAACATTCTTTGTCCCCTCGGAGCTAATTCCATAGCATTGGACTCACTCGCCACGGGAAAGCTAGCCCTGACTAAAGTAAGGTTCTAAGCCCTATAAATGTGCACAGGTAAGAAGAAAGGCATTATCCGTAGGCTACTAATCCTAGCAAAGAGCGGTAATGCCCCATCTATTCTAGACTATAGCTTCTTTCGCTTCACCCTTAAAGTACTGGTGCGCGAGCAAGTCAAGGTCTTGATTCTGTAATGACAGGTTCATTAGTGTAGTTTGAAGAGAGTGTGTACAATAGGCATTGCTCAGAATTTGGAATCCAATAATGTTGGCGGATCCCTTAGAACGGAACAGGTTGATTCTAAGGTAGGTGATGATGATCTAATGGGGAAAGTCATGAAAAGCAAGAAGACGATCAAATACCAATGACAGTGAGTGAGGGTTTTGGGGGTCGTGTTCTACATGCTCTGGAGAAAACCTATTGATGGTATAGATGCAATTGAAGCTTCTTATAATCTCGGTGAATGGAATCTACCCTGCCCCAGGTATGCTGATTTATACACTTATTATTAGTATATGAGCCTCTTCAAAAGGAACAGGGCTTATTCCTATTGATTCGATGATAACTATAGGACGTGGTTTGCGAGAATTCATTATTGGGGACAGACAGACCGGTAAAACAGCCGTAGCCACATATACTCTTATCAATCATAAAGGTCACAAAAAGGTCATATGAGTTTATGTAGTCAATTGGTCAAAAAGCATCCTCTGTGGCTCAGGTAGTGACTACTTTACGGGAAATATGGGCGCAATGGAATATACTTTCTATTGTGGTAGCCGAAACGAAACGGGACCCCGATACACATTCTTATACAACTAGATTGAGTTTTCCGTACTGAGAGTCGAAGTCCTAGTTTTGAGTTCCATCCTTCAATCCATCCTAGGAGTCGCTTCATTCTTATACTTATTAGTTTCATTCCTGTTTCTTTCTTGCGGTATTTCATTATCTTATCTATTAGCTGGATTCCGAGCTATGAGTGTAAGTACTAGCGCTTTTCTCACTCAAGTCGTCTTAGTTGCAAGATCAAGTCTTATCGACAGCAGTGCCAGTTTGCAAGCGAATAGCGGTAGACTTCTTCGTGTATAAGCGGGCTCTATAAATGAGTAAGCAATGCTTGGTGCGCTAAAGTAGGCTTGTAGTTGGTGTTTCAAGAAAGCAAGCAAGGATATTTAGAGTTAGGAGCGACAGAGCTCATTCTGACTACAGTGTTTTAGGCTTGTGGTGTACACACGCTTTCCAAAGTTTACCTAGAGTCGTTTGATGAGTACATTACCTAGGGCAGGATGAGTACAAAACACAGAATGGAATAACGGGGCGGAAGCCAAGCCCCCCCACTAATAAGAATGTGTCTACTGCTAACAGGGCCCGAACTACCACTAAGCAGAATCTACTACTATCTCGAAGGCCTCGCAACAGGTCCCAGCAACCAAACTCAGAAATCGAAAAACAACCACCGCTTTAAAGGAAGCCCCTCCATACTTGCTTTTTCTATATTTGACCTTTGAGGATGCCCGCTACTGTCTATTATTCTTGTTTATGAGTTAGGGCCTTCTACTCGCCGGGTTCACTCACTTTCGCTTTTCTCCCTACAATCTTGCTTATATCAATAGCACATAGTTAGTATGCATACATAGGCACATGGGTAGTCTCAATACCTAGTAACATATTTAGTATCAATACATGGAGCTCCTCTGATCAGGATGTAACTACCACGCATAAGAGTTGATCCGATGCCTAACATTGATGTGTGTGTTTTCATATTCTATTTGCTATTAACCGGTACTACCGATAACAAGAAGAAATCTACCGAACCCTCTAGCTCCCCTATTGAATCAAACTCACGAATAGAAAGAAGAGACCTAAGTCTCCTAATACTTTTAGGAACTACGGAACTCAACTAGCAAAAGCAAGACCGAACTACCAGTCAATAAGACCTTAGCTCTACCTCTCTACAAAAGAGTGGAGCGGCAGTGTGTTGTTAAGAAGAAAGTCTCCGATGTTGGTCTTTGTCGCCTTATTATAAAGCAGTGGTTCGGGAATTCAGCAAGGACATGGAGACTAGTGAGCAGTAACACAAGGGTGTTTTGGCAGTGGGGCAGCCGGCATGAGTTCAAGTTTAATAGCCAGTAAAGTCATACTTATAGGCATACGAGGGAGGACTCGGATCGGTAGTCTTAGAAGAAAAGTCGGTAGTTGGCTTCCCAGCTGACGGGGTGAGCCTCATTGGTGGTGGTTGGCTTCCCAGCTAGTAGAGGAGTGGGTTAAGTCCCATAAGTGCCAGTCCCATTCTTTATCATAGAGTTAGTAGCGCTGGTCCAACTCTTATTGCTAGTAGCGAAGAACACAAGTAAGACAGGGCAGACTCAAACTCATTTAAAGGAATGTAAGGCAGTAGTCAAAGAGTGAATCTCGCACATAGGAATGTAAGTCACAAGCCTAGCCTTATGTAGAAGGTAACCATAGAAATATTTGGTGTGTCAGTGCTTAAGCCTGAGAAGGGGAGTCAAAACTTTCAGGCAGGGATGCCAGTGCTCTAGTTTCATCCTCGATAGGATAGTTTGGAATGAGGTACAGTAATGGAAGGCCAAGAGCAAAAGGGCTGTTAGTCTTAAAGCAAGTAAGGGCAGACTCAGAGGCAGGAAAAGTAGACTCACTCTCCTAAGGGGTGTGGGCGAAGGCGCGGATCAGTCCCCTAACAAGTCAGATTTGATGGAAGGAAAGGCGGACTACCCTTTGGTGCAAGCTAAGAGAGAGGAATGTCAGGAACGCTACTTAGAATTGGAGTTATAGGAGTCGCTTTGCGATCGAGAGACAAGGGAATTCGAATAGGAATGTAGTCGAGGCAGCCTCAAAGCAAGGTATATTAGATTTGGAAGCAAGTAAGGACAGACTCACTATCAATAATATAAGAGTAACAAAGTTAAGGTCCTGATCACTAGATAAAGAATCAAAAGCACAGGTAAGATAATGAAAAAGCAGAGCATAGCAATCAAAGACAGGGGACATAGACTAGTCAGAAGTCAAGTCAGAACAATAGCAAGTGAAGGCAGGCATAGGGGCATGATAGTCAGCTTCGAGGTCAGTAGCGAAAGTCTAGCTATCAGTGATTTCCGCCTTATCAGTAGTAGATGCATTTCCGTTTGCCCGTATCCAATACTCCCTAATTGCATTCTATATTGAAATATGTATTCTTGTGCTACTGAAGCGCGGTAAGTAAATCCATGTAAGAAGCTTTTGGTTGCGAGAAGAAGCTTTGTTGCCGATGAAGTCTGGAATACTAGTTTCCTGCTAGCTAAATGAGTGCAATCGAATGCATGAGTAGGAGTCCGTTTTTAAGCGCAGAGGAAGCAATGTTATGAGGAAGCAGAAGACGCTGTATAGGTTGGTGCTCTAGCTCGCTTATAGTCTCTTTCCGTTCTTGTTGAATCTTAGAGATCAGGGTCTTATGAAGCAATTCCAGTTTAGGTCGGAGAGAAATAATCAGTAGGATAAGGATAAGGATCCGACTTAGGTGAAGGATCTTAAGCCGGAGAAGAAGCTTTGCGAGTCAAGTATAGGTTAGAGCAGATTTCAAGGTTGAGTCTCAAGTCTTTCTCAAGCACTAAGCATATTCCTTCAGTAGAGTCAGAGTATCTTTCAGTGCTAGGGGAATCCCCTGTTTTCTCTTATCTAGCGGTGCGAGTGTGGGTGCTCTAGCTCTAAGTCTTGTTCGCGGTCCGTAACACCTCCGGTTGGTAACAAATCCTTTCACCCTTGGTAACTTGGTATTATATAGAATTGGATTAAGTAATTTGAGCTAGATGATTAACATCCATTGCGAGAACAAGCAAGAAATATGAGAAGTTGGTCAGCTTCATTCAAGTCCAGTTTCTTCACTTATACTTCTAGGCGAGGTCGGCAAAGGAACAGGCAGTCGCAAGAAAAGACATATATAAGTGGGGGTCTGTTGCAATTCCATTATGAACTTCAAGTCGAGTGTCTAAATCTGCGAGAGAGGATCTTGGCGCTTGTAAGGTAAGATGAACTTCTTGTTTACTTCTTGTGTCTAAGTCATAGAGAGCAGCTAGTCATTATAGCGATAGCGGTAGTTTCGTCTAGGATGCTAGTGTTGTCTTAGAGAGAATAAGAATCATCAAGTCAATCAACAGCCCGCTGAAAGTATTGTTTCGGGTGCTTGACTTTTCTCCTATGGGGAAGAATAGGTGTTTAGTGACTTTTCTCTATTAGACCTAGCGAAATCCCCTTCTTCTTCTTAGGCCCCGCCCGCGAAATTATTACTTATTGTATTCCTGTTTCATTCTAACTTGACAACTTTCCTCATTCTAACTTTCCTTAGCGAGTCAATTCACACTTATGAGTGGAATTCTTAGCCAGCTTCTTTTCCAGATCCGGATTCTGCATTCCTAACAGCTTGAGCAACTAAAGTGGGGCTAGGGCCTGTTTGAAGCTATCCTAATTCTTATAGCCTGGGGAATGGAATCTTTCTCGTATTACCTCTTTATATACTTCACCCGCTTCGCTTGCTGCTGCCTTACTTGAAACTACTGATTCGGCTTCTGCTTTCAATCTAGCTTCTGAAGATTCTTGAGTAAATGACAGCACCTCCTCTATCACCTCTTCTATAACCTCTTCTATATGAATGATACGAATACGACAAAACCAGAACGGAAATAGACTCCACAGCACCAAAGCATCCTTTACTTCAAATACTTGTTTCAGAAACGAGTTCTGCGCGTACCTCAATGGCTTCAGAAGCCTTGTTTCTCCTCCATAAGCTCACACGTTAGCCCTAGCGGGGAAGTACTCTCATCTCACACAGGTCTATGTGTTATTAAGAAGACATACATTCGTTGGGCAGCTCCCGAGTATCAATGAACTATTTATTTGCTATAAGATGAGTTGAACCCATGTTCCACTAAGCAACGCAACAAAGGCTATGGTCTCTGAGAGTGGTCCAAGTCGTTAACTGCTTGTTCCGAGTCTACCAGTAAAAGAATGGAGTGCTTCAGATTGCCCAAGTAGTTATGCAGATTGTAGTCATGAAGTTCAGATTATTACCCGAAGAAGTAAGCGTTAGCGTAACGGCGAGGAAAACATGAATTGATCTATTACTGGCGATTACGAGGAAAACAAACATGAATTGATCTATTACTGGCGATTACTTATATATAAGATAGGAACCCCAAAACTCACTCACTTTCATCATGAAGCTAGGAACCCCGAACCTAACACTACGAAGATAGGCACCCCGAAATTCATTAACTTGAATAACCGACAAGATAAACTGAATGAATTGCCTTAATCGCTGAGTATAGTGGGCATTCGCATAGATGGATTCTTCCCGAACTCGACTTAGAGCTACAGCACCTCCGTAGTTGATAAAATAGAGAAATAATCTCCATTAAGGCAGCAACAGTACGGGCCAAGCAACTGGACAAGCAACGTTGTTTGAACAAGAACAGGCTCCTGCCGCCCTGAATACTAGACTTGTTTATAGCCCCATTAACATATATTAATTGAGCTCACAGGCACAGGACTTTCTCATAACTCGTAAGACCTCGTTATTCGTTACTGCCGCGCTTTAGCTCACTGACGCGTCACGTTAGTAGTGACTTGTCTAGTCGTTGCTTGGCTCGGTTGCCTTTGTATACGTGTCTTGGCCCTTCCCGCAACGGATCCTGTTCCGTATCCCTTTCCTTATTCTCTAACTGCTTTCTCACCTAATAAAGCGACTTCTGATGATACTGCTTTCTCAATTATTATTCCTATCCACCAGAGTGGTATTCCTTTGATTCTCATTCTAACTCGAATACTGCTTCCCACCTGCTCCAGACTGTCCACTTGCATACTTAGACACACAATCACTCCCCTTTCAGACCCAGCTCTAACTCTCTTTTCTGAACCGATGGCAGCTGACTTCTAACTTCTATTTGCAGCTTACTTTGTCACTGATCTTCAGTTGGATACTTCAATTTAGACTTTGACACTGAATATGCTTCCAAAGCTTCTTCCGCTTATTATACTTCGGCTCCTGCTCTATCTGATGGTTCTGATCTAGCTGATAATACTTATCTTTCGTTGTTATCAACCCGAACTCGACTCCTATATATACGCCAACAAAGGTAAAGCCAAGAACTACACTTGAACTAGAAACTTCAACTACTCCCTTTCTGCTTACACCAACATCGGGATACTACACTGCGGATTCTAAAACAACTTATTATCTAGGAGAATACTTTAGAACTTTCACTATACTTGATACTGGACCTGGAACCGGAGGCTTAATGGAATTTCCGTGGTCAGCTGATTCTTTCTCATATAAGATAGAAAATGGATAACTAATATAGGGAACAGTTCACTAACAGCAGAGAATGGGTAACCTTCTGTGTAGCCCATATGGAATAAGTTGATTTGTTAGCGCGTATCAAACAAACCTCTTACCTCAGATTGTGCCATATCTATATATATATTCAACGAGACTCTATTCTTTTTCTTTCTCGGAACTCTCCTCTCCTCGAGGTGAAGAACCAATTGCCACGGACTTGTTCATTAACCTTAGGACGCGGTAGCAAAAATGAATGGGCCAGGCCAGTCTTGTTCTTTCTTGTTTGTGTCAGGTGCGAGTGATGTCGTTTAGTGGAGTTCCAGTGGTCGAACGAAAGTATCATTCTTTTGTGCATTCTTTCATTCTGTTACTTACTTGTTGAATTCTGTATTTCGAAAGAACTAGTTTCATTCTGACTTGACTACTTTCCAATATATAAGTAGCTGAGTAGAAGACCGGGTCCCTCAGAAGGATTATTCTCAGATAAGAGTTGAAGACCGCCCCCTTGTATATAATTCTAATCCCGCAAAGCGTATACTACTGTGTATCCTGATCCTGGGAATCTACAACTTGTTCATGCGAACTATCATTTCGTTATCGAGTTACTAAGTTGAAGCGCTAAGGTACTTTTTCTTATGTCCTTCCTTCTTCAGCGTGTTGGTACTGAAATAGAGAATGGAATTATTCCATCGAATCTATACTGCCCACGTAGCGGTTAAGGCGAAAGTAAGTCAGCTACAATCTTCAATACTAGTGGAAAATACGGGGAGGAGTCAGAAAGAAAGTTTCGTTCGGGTGCTTTAGTTGCGCTAACACTTATTTAAGCATCCGCTTGAGTTGTGCTAACACTTATTTAAGCATCCGCGTTAAGTATTGCCAGGCCACACTTATGTGAGAAACTTCATGCTCCTTAAGTAAAGTTGAGTTCGCTCGTTGAGGTTTAGTATATAAGGTCAAAGGCGGGTAATCTTCATCAAATCTATCTTTCTCTGTGAAAACGGAAGAAGTGAAAGAGCAAGCGGAGTTGTGCGCTAGTTCATAAATCAATTCAGTAATGGTTTACACTTCAAACTCGCCCTACTGCTACTTACAATACAAGCAAGCAATATTGTATCTCGTCACCAAGTAGCAATTCACAAATCTTAAAGCAAGGGGGAATCTCAGTATGACTCTATCGGCTATCTTTCTAGGCGTCAAAGCATTGGAAGAGCATTTCAGAACTAGCTAACGCCTTTCAGAGACTATACCAGACCCGCCTGTTATTGACTTGATTATTCCCTTAACAGCTACGCCAGTACTAGATGATGCCCTTAAGCGCTCCGGTAGACAAAAAGTATTGTTCCTTATTCTGTTGATCCTTGGAATACACCGTAACCTAGAAACTCCCTTAGCACAGAGGATGTAAGACAGTTGCTCCACCCTACCATCGGAAGAAACGGATGAATTAGCCAGTAGAATAGAAAGAAGTAACACTGGAAAAGGGGCCTCTATAATAAGTCTCGGAGGCAAGCTAGTAGTTTATTGGCGGCTGGTTTACTGACTTTGTTGACTTACTAGTTAGACTAGTTAGGGTGGTGGACTGACTAGTTTCATCCCCAGTATCATCTGTGTTTTAGGAGCAAGAGAGGGATGAGATCGAGGTAAGCTATCAGATAGTAGCAAGAGTTGAGCTCGGGGTTAACACTTATTAGAGTTCGGGTCGGATTCTAGTGTTATATCATTTGCTCTGTCAAACAAGACTGGAAAACTCTCCTTTAGCCATGAATACCCAAATTAGGTGAATACTAGATTTGAAATAGAACTGATTCCACAGCTTATGACTGCTCGAACAGATTCCACAGCTTATGAGTCTGACCTAACTGATTCCCTTGATGGTTCCCTGTACCCTGAAACTAGTAGGCTTTCAGCACCTGAATTAGTTGTTTAATCCCTAACAAGTACTATAGTCACTAGGGTAGGTTGGATAGTATTAGAGTGACTTCCGGTTCTTGCTTTTTTAGTATACGCTTGTCCCGTTGCTTGGCCCTGCTTCATAGCCTTCTGACTCTGACTCCCTACCTGCTTTCTTTGTCCTGTGCCCCATTAATGACCTGGCTATCTGTTCTCTCCTCTTCTCTTGCTCTGCCAAGCATATACTATACAAGTAACGGGCCTCGCCACTACAGTTACTTCTAACTCGAACAGCTTCTTTATCTGGTTACTTCTGTTGTTTCAAAGCCTATTCACAGGACAGAGCAATAGAGCTCGGGTAGATAAAAGCAAAGGACTGACTGACGCCATAAACACAGGACCAGGCGCAAAGAGGTCAGCAGCAAGCGATAAGGTAGTTGTTGACTCGGAACAATAAACTAGCTTGTATATAAGAGCAAGTAACAACTACTACGAGGGGAGATATGAGTGAAACGAAGGGTGCCTCTATTCAATACAACTACCAAGTCCAGTGAACTAGTATATAAGGGCCCGGGTTTCGATGACTTTTCTTTCTACTTTACCACATTAGCTTCAGAAGTACTAGTCCCCAAAGCCAACCTCTGCTCTGATTGGTAACTACACTGATTGTCCCACAGTAGCTCTCGCGGGTACCTCATGAACTCTTGAATACGATTTCCAGTTCTGTTCGACTTCAGTGGAGAATGTCCTTCTTCATCGCCCAGCTGTGCAGCTATTCTATTCCTTGAACTTAGCTTTCCCTTAACCGAGTTGTGGTCGACCTCTGGAACAACATTCTAACAATCACACTACACTTCTTGTCAGGGGCGCCCCAAAAGAAAGAGAATATTCAGCATTAGCGAGCGGAAAGCCGTTCCAAAGCTAAAGAACATCTGGAATGGATTTACTTGTTTCATTTAGTACAAAACTTAGGTAATCATGTAACCTGACTGCTTCCCTTTTGCCTCCTTACTCCCAAGCTCTTAAGTAGTGACTTGCCTATACGCTTGGCCCTTCCCTTTCCTTTGTTCTTGACCCATGAGGAAAGATAGCCCTTCATTTCTTTCTTATCTGGTTTCGGTTCGGTTGTTGATTGGCAAAATGGTGGATTGTCCCAGCTAGGCGAAAAGTGAAAGTAGAAACTCTGGCCACTAACTCTTCCGGCTCTTTATCGCTTGCTGCTCTTAGTAGTGGCTCTCTCCGAGCGTAGGGGCTCTGCTGTTAATAATTATGGGGTTGTTTCGGGTTGGTTGGGCTTGCTTTATTAGTCATTACCTTGCCAGGGCCTTTCCTGTACATCACGCTCAATAAAGAAGGCTGTTTGCTCATTGGCGCCACGCCAGTTTTTCTTGTCCCCAAGGCCGGCGGTTCCGCCCTTTCTACCACACAGGATATAGTTTGTTCACGTGAATAAGCAGGATCGCCTAAGAGTGCTACTAGCTCTTAAGGATAGGGAGCTCCCCCTTAGCCTGATTGTCCAGCTTTGCTGTAACTCCTTGTACTGAAGTAGAGTAGAGAACTTCTCAAGCTCGCGGTATATTATAGAATTGACTGATGCCATAAAGGACAGGACTTGCTGGAAAGAAAAGACTTGGTTATAACTCAGCTCCTGCCTCTCGAGATTAGGACTCCGGGCCAAGCTACTACAGTTCTAAGAGCCATATAAGTAGGAGTGGGTTGGCAAGAGGAGAGGTATTGTACTACTGCACCGGGTTGGTGTCAAAGAGACTTGTGAGTGGAAGTATCAAGAGAGCCCAGGTCGCTACTACCTACAAGGGATGAAACAAGGGATGAAGAAACTAGGGATTCCACAGTATTTGTTGACTACGCGCCTTCCTTATGATTCAAAAGAAAGGTTCGGGGCAAGCGGTATAAAATAGAATCGAATTATGTATGGGACTATACCATAAGCATAGATAACTCAGTATGGGACTATACCATAAGCATAGGGAACTCCCACTTGAAAGAAACCAACCGACTAGAAATACTAATTAGGTCCTTCTTACCATGCTTGTATAGTAAGATGTTTCATATGCAAAATAATGATACCACCGTGTAAATCCCCTCTCAACAACACTTATGAAGCATACAAGTAACAACTACTACGAGGGGTGAGTTCAATCCGGTGTGAAAGCCCTATTTGACAAAAGAGGACTTGGTATTTCTTATACTAGATGCGTTGGGTGCCGGTGTGATTCTTTAGTTTGACACCTTAGAGCTACTTGCTTGTCTTATTAATACCTGAACCCGGATCCTGATCAAGCTTGCTTCTCTTCTCTTGTCGATGAAACTCGAACAATCTAGTGAAGTTTTGATTCTATATTTCTCTTGTCTCCTTCTCAGGCTCTTTAGGACTGATAGTAGTTCCCGCTCTTTCATTCGGATATTGACTTGTTTCATGAAGTTACTAGGTGTGGTTAGTTACCGATACTACTACTTTGACTACTACTAGTTCTATTACTATATGCGGGCCAATCCACTACTACAGTAGCCTAGTAACAGACTTCGGGCTTACTCCTTTATGTGCACCAAATTAATAAGTCTCAGAAGGAAGCAAGGCAACATGTGGTAGATCGAAAGATTCAATTAGCACAGCTTACTTTCACACAGCTGATTCTTCTGCCACCCGCACTGCATCTCTCTCTGTTCGAAAGTAGGGTTAAGGCGCCGAGTCTCTCAATTAATAGTAAGGGCCTTGCTTCTATTGTTGTTCTATTGCTTCCTCTGTCCCTGCTTCTATTGTTGTTCTATTGCTTCCTCTGTCCCTGCTTCTATTGTTGTTCTATTGCTTCCATGGTACCTAGCCTGCTAACAAGGGGACCTATCTTGTGCCAATGGGACCTATCTTGTGAAACTGGGATCGGTTCCTCTCTTAGCCTTTTTGGCACTTTTTCTTAAGCTGCCAGGGAAAACCAGAGACAAAGAAGGGCGTAGCAATGCTTTGGAGAATTCCAATTAATAGATCCTGAGATTCCATAAGAATAGCTCCTTCTTTCGAACTGATGCTAAATCCATGGGCAGCGGTAGGAGCCCAACGAGTGAATTTCTTCCTATAATCTTAATGGCCTAAACCTAAACTAGAATATCTGAACCTCATAAGGATTTAGTAGAAGCTTGCCTGTATCAGATATCTCGCTTCAAAGTCTGCCCCAATTACTTAAGGGCAAAGCACTTGCCACCAACCGTAATATAAGTAAGGCAACAGGAACAGAACCGATTGCTGTTATTATACCTATGGTCCCTTTCTTTGTCTTAATTATAGCTGCAGAATGTACTGTTCCAATGGAATCCTTTAGTCTTCAGTCTACTGGGCCAAGCTACGACTGCTGCGATAAGAATTGGAATGAAGCCAGATAAGGTATTTAATGAAACTCCTTTCTTCTTGTCTCCAATGACTGTGACTTATTTCTTTGACTAATGCGGTGAAGATACCTCGCCTCCACTAGCTCTGGCAACAATTGATTGAACCCTCTCTTGCTTGCCTAAAGTAGTACGCGAAAGGTTGACTTTTGTTGGTGCTGTAGCTCAGCGAATTGTCTCAGAAAGTTTCTAGGGTTGATTGGTGCTCTAGCTCTAAGGGTGCAAGGAAAGTATCCAAGATCTGAGGAATCGGCATAAGAATGAGAAACCGATATAAGAATGAGAAACAGTAAGAACAGATTACGACCCGCCACAAGTCACTTATAATGTGTAGCGTCAGTCCGGGTTGACTGAGTTGAGCCTGTAGTTGGCGTTAGTTAGGTTAGAGTGCTTGTGTTAAGCAATGAGGAAAAGAGAGAATTGTGTGGAGAACGCCTGCAGTCGGGTGTTGGCAGTTATAAAGAGAAATACTGAATTGAGTATGGCCAAAAGGAACCGATTGCCCTCGACTCCCTTGCTTAAGTCTTAAGTACCAATATAAGAAGCAGGGACGGTGGAGCAAGGGTCGATGTAATTGAGCTACTAGATGATTTCCCCAACTCGTATACTGGGTGCTTTAAGGCTGTTACTCACTAGTTTCTTTCTGTAACTCCCGACTTTGAGTGCAATAACTTACCATAAGGACTAGCTTACTCTCCTCAAGCGTATACTACTTCCAACTGATATCCGGTCTGAAACTCGTCACCAAAACCCGGTCAAAAAGGTAGCAAAGGCATTTTACCTAATGGAGCTCCCCAATCTCATTCAAAAGTCATGGAAACCCGTGTTTTTTGGTAGCATCGATGTTTTCCCCCCTAACGAGGTCCAAAAGGAATGAGATTCTTATGGAAACCCATGAAACAACACTGCCGCGTAACGTTAGTAGTTACTTGCCTGATAGCGATATGTACTAGTCTCTTTGCTTTGAGTGGAATTCTTACCAGTGAGTGAACACTACCCCGAAACTTCTTAGAGGGGCCTCTCTACTTCCTCCTTTCACTCAGGCTTGTCTACTTTACTAGTGTCTTTGTCTAGCTAGTGGGGGAGTTCTTCAAGGACAAGAAACTACAGTACTTTTAAATGCCCCAACAAGTAGTGGTTGAGATATGGGTTCTTCTGTTCGAGGCTTTGAAGCAGAAGTTCCAAGAGAAGAAGCGGCTTTGGAATGAGATTGAATTGAGACCTTTACTACTTGCCTTGCCCCTATCCCTCTGAGACTTATTACCTGCTGGCCTGGCTCCTATTAACTGAATTATTACTTACTGCATTTCGGGATTCAACAAGCCCCCCAAGAGAGTCCGTATACAACTGAACATAAAGGTTGCCTTTCACTCCTGGAAGAATACTGGACTTGTACAGGGCACCGAACTAACAAACATTATGAGTTTATGACTCTCTATGCGTTTGTAGTATACGCTTTGCGGGATGAAACTCTTACCTTTCCTACTTGTTTGAATTGTCTCTAGTATTAATGTAAATGAAGGATTTCCCATCTAACTAAAGAACAAAGTCACTACTAATGTGTAGCGGTAGCGAGCCCTTGTTATAGTCAACTTGAAGCCTATAAAACTGGGCATAGTATCGAATTTTGCTTGTTAGCTCCTTTAGGAAAGTGAGAATGAAAGTCGTGACTTGGCCTCCGAGACTACTTGGACCATAACTCTGGAAAGGCAGTAAGCCACCTCTCCTTGCCACTTGACCTCGTAGTGTAGTGGGTCGATAAGCTTCTTAGGCGCATCGATAAGCTCCTGACGCGCAACCAATTACTTAAGTAAGCTGTTAGAGCAGAGTATTTATAAGTCCGAAAGTGGTAGTACTGTTCTTGTTGAAGGGATTATAATAAGGGGTTGAACAATAGTCGCTTGTCTGTCTATCCGCTTGTCGTATTCTGACCTTCAAGGCAATAAGGTGGATTTAGCATCGTTTAAGGCAGGGGCGCACCTCTTATGGCAAATTACCTATCATCTGATCTTACCCGTGCAAGAAATGCATTTAGTGCCTATATCTTTAGGGTTCGACTATATGTCATTATATATAAAGAGAGTCAAAGTGAGACTATGCTTTTTGTTACTGCACTATCCAAATCTCTGTTATTATTAAGGATTGAGTTTCGGTATTATTAAGGATTGAGTTTCGGAAGATCTTCTTATTTATTAAAGAGAAAGTATTAAAGAGAAAGTTGAGAACGAGTCCATTCCTGTGTGTGTTCGGGGGGAACTATATGGAACTAGTGTTGTCGACTTGCCTAGGAACACTAGCTAAGGAGCCCCAGAAATCAAGAAATTCGAAAATGCAAAAAAAAGCGAAAGAAAAGAATGGTTGGTTAAGCCAGGGAAATGACACTAGAGTATATGCTTGGCCCGAAGTCCTGATTAATAGCGTCAGGCGGGGAGGGTCCACAGAATGAAACAAATAGAGTAGAGCCTTGTCTCACTCCTATACGAGTGGTAGGCTTGTATCACTCCTTAACTAGGGTATGTGTTTCACTTCAATTGCCTAGCTAACCTGCCCTCTTGACCAGAGAATAGCCCGATGAATAAATTTATCAAATATTAAATAATCCAGAAAAGTCGAGATCTTTCTAATGTACCCACTCAGTATACACTCAGTAGGGGGTAGCTCACTTTAGCGTAACATTAGCAGTGTCTTGGCGGATAATTCTATTTCTTCTTAATATAGGAAAACAGAGCATAAAGACCAAACTGGGTAGCTCGATATACGGAGTGAAACAAGCAAGTAAAGAAGCTAGTTCAAAGGCAAGGTCAGCTGTTAGAGCCGAGCCTGTAGTTGTAGAGTTTCATACCGATCCTGTTCGAGTGAGAGTGGAACAGTAGTTATCAAGTCTTAGTTCCCCGAGTTTGCTTCTTTTATTCCCTCGTTTGATCTGTCGGGTCGGGTAGTTGACTTACTTCAATTGACTAGCTAACCTGCCTCTCTTTACTCCCGGGTTTAGTCTTAAGTTTACAAGTAGTGATCTGGTCCTGTTGAGAGGTAGGGTCGGGGTGTTAACACTTATACGAGGTCGGGTCGGGGTAAGAAAGAAGAATTAGTTGACTGAGTTGACAGAGTCGAGGTATAGTATCCGAGGTTGACTTACTTTGTTGACTTACTTGGCGGTCATTAGTAGTTGCTTGTTGGCTAGGAAGCATTAGGGCGAGGCTCGGCATTTGATGGAAGTAATAAGGCGTGGGAAGCTGACAGTTAATTATGATTAGTCGCCCCGGTAGTTGTTTTCTTGTATGTGGTGGTTCTAGCCTTGTTATCATTATAGTTGTATAGTAGTCATAGGTAGTAAGGTGCCCAAACACAAGTAAGCATCATAGGCATTATCTAAAGAATACATCGATTGTGGGTAAGACAGCACAGTTGGGGCATAGATCAGAGTCTCATAGCTAGTAGAGTAGGGTTCGAAGTCAGCAGGAACAGGCTTATTGGCAGTAGTCACAGGCTCTTAAGCTTATAGTGAAAAAAGACTTAGTAGGTTCCCAGTAGTGACTTGTATGGTCTTGTAGTGCAGTGGACCTATTATATATCATTTCTTTGATTTAGGACTATCAGGCTATAGCCTTGTCAGCCGTGTTTGATTCTTGCTTTATCGCTTCCAGTTTAGTTCAGGTCCTCCAACTTGCATTCTTGCTTGACCACTGGAAAGTTTAGGTTATCTTTACTGCTTTCATTCTCATGTTGACTACTATAAGTCTGATAATGACCGAGATCAGAGACCCTATTACAGCTCTCCTGCCCTAGATAAGAAAACCCCCTTTCTAAGTTCACTGACTTTTCCGCTTATTCCTATCCGATCGATGTATCCTTACTTATGTGTTTCATTATGCCATTCGAGTTGTGTTGGGACTGTTCTTTGCATTCTGTATTGAGTGTTTGTCTCTTCCGCTCCTGATCGAACTTATGTATCGAGCCTATAGGGGAAGGTAGCGAGCGCAGGAGTTCCATTGATACCTATGAGTATTAGTCTTCTGTAGCAGTGAAATTCTTAGTGACCAGGTTCCTTCTTCTAGTTTTAGTTGTTGCAGGTTTCAAGCTAGGGAGGAGAGACTTAGATGCCCGGGTTCGATTCTCTCTTTTGAGTCAAAATCCTTGCATTAGTGGTTGTTCTCTTGTTTACATTGGTTCAATCCTTATTGGTCATCTTGATTCTTATTATTACGGTATAAGCCTAATAGCCGAGAAAGTCATGCTGAACCCGAGGAGAGGTAGAATCACACTCAAACATAGGAAATGAAATAACAAACTAAGGGAATTAAGGCAGTAGAGGTGGACTAAAACAATGGAATAGGAATTAGTCTCATTAAGGACATGGCATACTAAAGCTAACAAGCTCGGATTAGATAAAGGAGCAGAAGAGTTGGAGACAAGATAGTGTGAGTTGGAGTCAAAGGGGACAGCTTCGGGGTAAATAGTTAAGGTCTTGTAGGCAAATACCTGTATTCTGTATTCCCAGCTTAATGATTATAAGGAGTAGCCGCATTCTTACCTGATGGGAACTAGTTTCGAGTTATCGTCTTAGAGTTAGAGATAGTCGCCTGATTCCTAGTTAGTCCATTAGGGCATATAGTAAGTGATACTCACTACGCATATCCTGTATTCCTAGGTTCCTTCCGAGAAGCAGTAGTGATCCGGCTCTCTATAGTTATGAGAACTGGTATTATCTTTATTAAGGATTCCAGATGAAACAGCAAATCTTAATGAAGTTATAGGAGCCGATCCCGTAGTTGGCGAGTGGGGAGCAATAAGTATATGAGCCAGGGGGAAAATAGCTATATTCTTCTATCTGTTATTATATAGGAAACCGGATCAAACTAAGGAGTCTTTAACTCGCTACCGTTTTAGCTCAGGCTCCTCCGCGCCACGCGAACACATGAATTGTTATAACTGCGTTATAACTGGGAACTCTAGCGGCCCTGCCGCGCAACATTAGTAGTTGCTTGGCTGTTGCTGCCGTACAACGGCTTGCGCCGTTGCTTGTCTATCCGTTCCTTGTCTAGTAGTTGTTTGTCCCGTTGCCCAAAAGCTCCTGCCGCGGAACATTATACGTTCCTTGGCCCGTGTCTTGGCGCTATTCCTAAGGTGTTAAGTAAACTCTCCTCTTTCTACAAATACAGATGATGCAACTGGGGATTCCACTTCAAGTCAAACACCCGACCTCTATACTTCTATAAAAGACCTCGACACCCGACCTCAACTAAGACTTATTGAAACAAGCTGCTGGCAACCGAGCACATAGCAAGTAATAAAGTATTTGTATTAATAATTGTTCGATTCGAGCACCGAATTAACCGGTAAAGCCTAGCTGCTTCCCTTGCATACCTCTGTTCCTTGGTGACAGATGATACCGAACCTACTAAAGCCTCTGCCGCTAGTGTTTCTAGGAAAGTAGACTCGACTCTGGCAACAACAAAAGAAGGGAATGAAACTAAGTAGTAACAGAGCCAAGCAACTGGGCAAGCTCACTCTAGACTACTCTACTGGTTGGGCAAGGGAAGGTATCAACCTACAGATCTAAATAAATTAGTCACAGCAGGAAGACTCCACTCGGTAAACAAATACTTTTATTGCTCATATACCTCAGGATATCCCTCCATCTCATCTACCGGAGTCCACTACTACTGGTGAAACTTCACCCATTAACTTCAGGGCTGCTCCTACTGCTTGTATTGCTACTAGACCTATGGCAACTTCCAACTATTAACAGAATGAGGGCTTACTAATAACTAGAGTCTCTCTCCTACTAAAAGACTCCCTTCTTATGGGCTTACTTCTTATTCTGGGCTTACTCCCTACTTCTGGGAATCGGTGGTAGCTACCGGGGGTGAGGTTGGTGACTTAGCTCTATTAGGTGGGCTTGTTTCTGACTTATTAGTGGAATTATCCTACTATTCCTTAGTTCGGTTACGCGGCAGTCCGGGTTGGGAGTAGTAGAACCTCTGCCTGCTCTGGGCCATAAGAAAGGTAAACGGGCTTACTTGTTTGATTCCTTAACTGGGGGTCGGGTCAAGTACTGGCTTTGATGCCATAAGTTCATGAGTTGGCTTAGAAGAGACGAAATCCTTTGTTGACTTCAATTCATACAGTCTTTCACGGGAGGCAAGATAGCACAGATTTCTCCTTTAATTGAAGTGGACCTCTGGCTTAAAAGACTAAAAGGATGGGTTTAAAGCTTGCATCACCTTTAAGTACTCTCAATCTAGGGCAAACAAACAAACAGTAGTTTACCATATGGCATAAACTTAGCAAAAGGGAAACGCTATAAAAAGGGGTTGACCAAGGCTTCAACTTAGAGATAGAGGCCTAACAGACCCTCTTCAGCGCACTTCAGCTATTCCTTTTTGAACTTGACCTTAAAAGATGATAGGCTAATATGAACTAGAACATTAGCAAGTCCTGTATTAGAGTAAAACCCCAAGCATTTCCGTTCTATTATAAGAGATAGAATTAAAGACCTGACTCGAGGTATCTTCACCAGACAAGCGTATACTAAGTCCTTTGGTAGGCAAGGAAACCCGTAAGAATAAGGTGAAAAATTCATTTATACAGCCGATAAGTAGATTGAATAGGGCATTCCCATAAAACTCCATTAAGTTGTGGTTTAGTGCATTTCTTCCTAACATCTTTATGGTTCGACTTCTGGTACACGACTCGACTCGACTTGACTTATTCTTGACCCGCTTACTTACCTTACTTACCTGGGTAGCTACCTCTGGCTCAGTCCAATAACTTCCCTCGCATACTCGTATTACACTCCTTTCTATACTCTAAGTCTGCAACTTACAGTGGGGGCCTCTCCTTTCGTTGAATTCCTTCCTAGCCTACCTCTACTTTAAGTTCAGATCAATATGATACTTCGGCTTCTATATCGGATGAAGAAACAAACTGGGGATTCACTCGGAGAATTTATACCTTTATTGATCTGTAGTCCAGAGTCCTTATATTAAGTTGCCCTAACTTTCTTAGTTGACAGCTGGGTAGTAGGTAAGTTCGAGTTAGAGTGGAAGACCTGATATCCCTTGATTCTTTTTTCCTTAATAATAACATCCATTTTGATAGTGCTTTTTGGCTTTAGAATTGATTCATCCCATTGGATTCTTAAGCCCAGTCCACACTATTCTTTAGTTCACTACCGGTAAGTCAACTCAATCTAGACTACTCTACTGGTTGGGCAAGCTCACTCTAGACTACTCTACTGGTTGGGCAAGGGAGACAAAGACAGGACTTCCCTCTTTCTCAACTAAATCCTTACTAAGAACAGATAGAATTGAGCTAGTTAAACTCAGACTGAAACCACTACCACTGATTCCCAGCTACTGGGGAAGAGTAATCAGAATCAACCTAGGTAGTTTAAGAACGAAACTCAGGAGTAACAGACCAAATGGAAGAATTGAACAGTGATAGAGATGATCAGAATTCCACTCAGTAGTAACAGAATTAATATCGAACACTTGACTTGGTAATAAAGGAAGGAACCAGAAAGATTATAGGCGTCAATTCACTATTTCCACACTTTAGTGGTGTGATGGCAAATTACCTAGGAAGAGAGAAAACCAGCTTTCAATTGAATTATAATAGGCTTTCAGACCGGTCCCTTATTCTGAGTTTAGTATCTGATTAGTAGATCCCTTATTCGTATTAATAGTGGTAGAGAGGCCCTTATTGTAAGTTCCCTTATTGTAAGTTGAAGAGTCAATTACTGGCTTTGATGCTAGGTCAGAGATCTTTGTTGGCTTAGAAGCGGGAAGGAAATCAAGAAAGACAGCAAGCTTCAGCGGGAAGGAAATCAAGAAAGACAGCAAGCAAGAACACTAGCGGAATGAAACAAGGCTCTATTCGTTTTATAGGCAATAGGCACCCCTCAGAATTAATACATCTTATTTACCTAAACTCCGATTCAACCTAAAGTCAAGAAACAGGAACAGAGGAATTAGCCTGGTGGAGTATATCAATTCTTAATAAGAGTTCGGGGATAGATTCAATTGATGTTTAAGTCGACTCGATAAGGTAATTTCGCAGCTTGGCGGTGTTTAACCTGGAGTAAGCAGTTAAGTCAGAAGGATAGTCTAGTTCAACAAGCAAATGCAGAATAGTGGTAATAACCTTATTTCTTTTCTTTGGAGTCTTGCCCTTCTTACTTGCGGAATTCTTATCCTAGGGGGTTGTAATAGACATATAGTAGAGAGTTGCGTAGTTCTTGCCCTGTTCTTGCCCTTAAGACAATTGAAGAGTTTCATCATAGTTTGAACCCCTTGTTGAATCTGTGTTTGCCACTATTGAAGCGGAGGTGCAGATATTAGGGACTTCCTTCTATAATACCTAGAGCTAGAGCTGCGGAAGAAACAAGGGAGGAGTGCCCATCGGTAACAAGACGTTGTGTGCTAACAGGAGTTGTGGAATTAATTATTTGTTTACTTCATTGACCTAGGCCGAAAGATGTATGAGTAAGCGCTGACAAGCTATACGAGAAAACTGGAATAGGCCATTCTCCCCTTAACCCTGCTTTCAATGAAATCCAAATGGACTACTTATTTATGGATCTAAGGCACAGTACCAGATATCTTATCTTCAGACCTAGCACTTGTCACCAACTGTAATATAAGTAAGGCTCACCAAAAGATATTGGACTTGGAGCTGGCATTCATTAAGGGCACTGGACTAAGAAGGTTGTAGCAGTGCGGTAGCCAGAGGAGAGTTAAGGCAAAGAGAAGAGGGGATCTATCTCTTTCTTGTCTTGCGAAGAGTAAAACAAACACTGGATAGGCAACCGCATCGAGCTAGTCCTGTATTATTCGGTACGAGCTATAGTCCACTTGACTCGCACAATAACTCACTACACCACTCAGAGCTCCATCGGGACAAGCTGCTTAGGCAAACTCTCTCCTTCGATTTATTACTAAGCACAATAACCTGAACCCTTGCTTGCTGTTGCTTCCGCTGTTCCCTTATTTTCTGTTGCTGATTGTGATTATACTAAACAAGGAGCTTTCGATAAGTGAACACAAGTTATAGAATAATAATCACCAGACTCATTACTACTTACTCTCGCCATTAAATTAAGGGCTGCTCCTTGATCGAGCTTCCTCACCTTATGCCTCTACTACCAAGGCCGGGAATAGCACCGCTGCGGGCCCTACCAGAAGTACAGGATGTAAGACAGTACTTATGCTTCGTATACCGTATCTTCTCTTGTCTCTTTCTCTTGCTTGCTTCCTAATCCCTATTTCTCACTCTTGCTCCTGAGATTGCTTACTCACCTGACGCGGATCCCTATTCTTCTACAACTCTAGATCCTTACTCGTAACATTAAGAGAATCAAAGAATGAAAGGGCGAAACGAAATAACCCCTCAAAAAGGAATTTGACTTATTCTTGAGCAACCGGCAACTACACTTTTTCCACTTATTGATTGAGCACGATAGGGACATAGTTCAATTACACTAGAATTGATTCGAATCCAGTACTAGCGACCCCTCAACTCTGAGCGGGTATACCCACCAAGAACATAAGGCACAAAGAGACGATTTGAATGACACTTCATTCTAGTTTAAGGAAACAAAAGACCTATTACTCCCGGGTCGGGGCGCTTGCTGCGCCAAACTAAAACCAAATATTCGATATAGCTAGAAGAGTCTGGAAGTGATTAAGGAATATCCTTTCACCTGTAAGTCCCGCTAGTGTATAGATTGATTCGGCTTCGGCTTCTGATCTTGGATACTCAACTATTACTGCTGATTAAGATCTTGATTCTTCTTTATCGCTCGACCCTTACTTTGACACCGCTGATGATTCTATATACAATTAAAGTAAAGCACCAACCTATCTCTTTGGTCTACTTAAAGTGAAATCGGATTGCCAACTCACTGATGCCACGTTAAGCTTAAGAATATCATTTCACCTCTTACACTCCTCATATTCTCTTACTTCTTTTTCTGGAACTGATTCTTATGTTTCAACTGATTCTTATGCCGGAACTCTATCACTTATTCTTTGCTTATACTCGCTTCGCTTGATGGTTCGTCTGCTCTTGCTTTTGATCCGTATACAGATCCTGTATAAAAACAATCCAAAGTTGATTATTTCTCTGGCTCGTCGACAACTTGCTTAGGCTAATGGAAACAATTAAAGTGACCTATGCTCTGGAGATTGGATTCTTCTTCGTAGAGTTATGACAAGTGCTTTCTTCGTCGCCTCGAGGTCAACTCGCTAACTTGTTCCTGCAGCGCAGGTGTGTGTTGGGGTCGTCTAATCTCCCAGTAAGGGATGGATGCTTTCAACTCAATGGTCAATTCATGTCATCTTCACACTGATGAAGAAGGTGTTCGCTTCGGTCTACCGCACCTACCAGCCATATGTGGATATCTATTCTTCTATTATTTGGGTTGATATCCATTCTTCTATTATTTGGATTGAAGGTACGATGGAGATAGGAAGGACAGGGTTAAGGCCTGGAATAGCACCGCTGCGGGCCCTACCTGAAGGTCGTACGGGGCGTTTGGTTTGCCGAAGTTAACGGTCCGGTCCCTTTCCAGATTTTGTTGATAGGGGCCTTTTGCTAACGTACGTGAAGGGGGATGAAGTGGCTAACGTACACGTGAAGGGAGATTAAGGTAAACTACCAGCTTCCCTCTAATGAGGTTTACAGTACCACGAATCCGAAAGTACAAACATCTATTACGGGTGCCTTTCTGGTTCGATTGTATGAATATATCGTGCCGAGATATGAAACAACTACTGATTGAGTCCCGAGATATGATACTGATTGAGTCCCGAGATATGATACTGATTGAGTCCCACATTTCGTTTCGTTAGCTAAAGCCGAGAGGACACTGAGGGTGGATTCCAAGCACTATGTAGATAGAATAGAATCACTGACGCACTGGGGGAACCCATAGAAACCATATCAGACCATCCAAGGAAATACTCCCATCTGGTAATCCTCGCCAAGTAACAACACAAGGTAATCCATAGTAGTAACTTGCCACAGTGTCTTGGCTACCCGGCTTATCTGCTTGTTCGACGGAAGCAGTTGATAGCAATCTTTATCATAAATTCAGATTATTGCAGTTTAGTTTATTGTAGATACTCTTTCTTCTTTTCTTTGATGCGCGGCTCTATCTTCTTTTATTTGATGCGCTTACCCTTAGTTTGCTAGTGAGGCTTAGGTAAGGAAAGATGCTTTAGTTAGCTAGCAGGGCTTAGTTCGTTTTTCTTTGATGCTTACCCTCGCTAGGCTTAGTTCGTTTTTCTTTGATGCTTACCCTCGCTAGGCTTAGTTCGTTTTTTCTTTGATGCTTACCCTCCGTTTGCTGGGTGTTTTTTTACTTGTCAAGAGTGTTTTTCTCAAAGGTTAGATTCTCTCAAGAGTGTTTTTCTCAAAGGCATCTATAAAGCTGCCCTCTTTAAATAGCCTGTTAGAATGCCAGTGCCAAACTATTCTGTCCTGATCATAGCAGTAATAAGGATGGATAAAGGGTGTCAGAGGGCAAAGCATAAATAGCCATTTTACCAGTAATAAAGTAATAAGTAAGGGTCGGTCGATTCCATTTAGGTATAGTTTTCAACAAGGCAAGGATGGATTCTTCCTCGTTCTACGAAAGAATGCCAGTCTATATTCGTTTTCTTTTCACGCTTCAAAACTTTCAAGTAAGTAACAGTGGGGTCAAGGGAAAGGAGAGCTCAAAGCAAAATGGGCTACGTAGATTAGATCCGTCTTCCTGTTTTCTGTGGTGGGGGAATCCAGTCGAAGCAAGGCCTCCGACCGGCCCCTGTAGTCAGAGTGCATACAAATAAGGAAAGGAATCCTTAGAAGTAAGTACACCAGGTTCAATTACATCCCTTCCAGTAAGTACACCAGGTTCAATTACATCCCTTCCTATATTCCTATATGGTATAACTCGAGTTCAACCCCTATATCTAAGATAGAATGTTGCATCCCTTTCCCATTTCTATTTATTTGATTGGAGGCTAAAGGAAGAGGCAAGATGGGGCTGGCGCATCCGGCTAAATCCCTCGTGTTTCAAACTTGATTCAATACTAACGCTTGATTCTCTTTTGAATATGGCAATGATAACCTAACCGATGGTGCAGATCAAGGACGACCATAAGCTACAGTTACAGACTCCATATCGAATCATGGGTCTCATACCTTCAGCTCTAAGAGCGCGAGTGGGAGGCATCTTTCACCGAACCTGCACTCTCCCGTACAATGCTACTTTAGCTTTGCAACGCGGTTAGATGAAATTGAAGTGGAACTAGAATTCTACTCGTTAACCTAACCCAATAATCAAAACTCTCCTGCGCGGAGGACATACTAGAAAGGGCTTATGGGTGGGATCTAGGGGAATCGAAATCCAATACAGGTAGGGGAAATTACAGCACTTACTTAAATACTTCCTTCCTTCCAACTAAACTCTTTCACCAAATCAACTTGTAACCCGACTTCATGGGAGAGCTTGGGTACTTACTAGCTTTTCGAGTCAAAACGGATGCTTCCCCGTCTTTTGAATCATAGCTTGAACTTGAATGCTTGGCTTACTACTGGGTACTTGAGCTAGAGGTATTGTGAATAGCGAGATGAGCTATTTGCTCTTCAAGTATTTCTATAGTAGTTCCATACTTTCCTAGAGGAGTGAGTTGGAGAGGAAGACGAAAGACACAGTCAAAGTGCTAATCACCACTGTCCCCAAAGAACGATTGCAAGTCTTAGTCTCTCTCAGGGCTAATGGAGTACGGGGGAAGACGATACTACCACATTCCTCAAATTCATATTCTGGAAGAAGTCGATTGAATAAATGAACAGTTTGCTTGTTGAGTGGACCTACGTTCAGTAACCTCATTCAAAACTCTAAAGGCTTTCAGCACCTTGCTTCTTGCGCACTCCGCCTTTGATCGCATTCCGTTATGGACTATTCCAGCGGAGAGCTCTGGTTTACACTGCCGGACTGATGACCCGACCCTTCTGTGCGCTTGCTTCCCTCTTGATTCTGAGGATGAAGATCAAGGTCTGGCATACACAAAGCTTGCACAGCTATCTCGCTCTCCTCTATTGATCAAGACCAGCATCAGCCACTATTGCTAGTTTGGGGCTTACTTAGACTTAGACTAGTATATAATGGATGATTTTCTACTTAGACTAGTATATAATGGATGATTTTCTCTGCAATGTGACTTTCCTCTGGATTTCCTGAGTTAGGCTCTTAGCACCTTTCCTTCCAATATAGCCAAACGCAGAACTCTATCCCCCGATTCCTTCCCTTCTTGAATAAAACGATACCGCCTAAAGGCAATAAACCTTTGAAACCGATAAAATACCTTCTGTGTCTGAGAATCTTCTCTTGCTATTGGGGAGCTTCGAAAGCTTACAGCCCTGGGACCCATGCCACTCCGTTCTGGTTGAAGTACCTTCTTAACAGCGGATTCAATATTTCTATCGTTCGAGCTAGCCCCATTCCTAGTTTTTGTATTGTTCTCTTTCTTTGATCGAGCGCGAACCTTGTGCTCTCCTTCTTTTCTTTTGAAGCCCGAAGCCTCATTGGTTTATCCAGTTCCTGCTGCTCTCTCAAATGCCGTCAATCATGCTTATTCTAACAAAGAAAGAGTCTGATGCACTTCCATTGAATTCTAACTAAAAAGGGCCAAGCAACTCGGAGAGCCAAGTCACTAAGGTATTAATTCTCCGACGTCTATAAGATCTAGTCTATAAGATCTAGTCTATAAGATCTAGTCTATAAGATCTAGTACAAGAACCAGAACAGGAGTGAAAAAGCACTAATAACTATAAGAAAGAAACCCTAAAGTCAGACCTACCCCTTAACTACCCCAACAAGTATACGAGTAGTAAAGAGTCCAGAGCAATAGAGAAACCTACCAGAGCAATAGAGAAACCTACTAGAGCATTAGAATAACCTACCAGAGCAATGCTTGAAAACTCACTATCCCCGCCCCTGAGTCATAGCTAGCAACAAAGCCCAAGAGAAGCTCCTTCTTATTACGGGTTCACGTTGTACTTAGTTAGTATATGCTTGCTTGGTACTTTCCTAGTATAGTAGAGTGGAGTTGCTTGTTTACTTCTAGAACTTGTATTCAATAATCATGAGATTCGGTAACGCTCTCTTCAAGCAACGGAAAAACATAAGTGAGTTTTTTAGTTACTGTCATATCTTGGATGCTATTATATAGAAACTCATTCACATGAATATACTGTGCCTAGCATATAATATATTCTTATTACCCATTAGATACAATACTTCCCTTAATCCAATCAGATCATATATACATGAGATTTGGAATCCAATCAGATCATATACATTTTTGCCCAACTAACTCCGGCTCTTACTTATTCCACGCGAGATAAGTCTTCGTTGGTGCCTGTATTCCCTGTATGATAGTCCTCTTATAATAACTATTGGGCTCCCTCTTAATAACCCGACCTACAACCTTCAATATTGCGCTCCTCATTATGGTTCCCTTATCTTCCCATTCATCTTGATTTGGAAAGTAGCATAAAGGTACCTAACCTAGGTTAGTGGCACTGAGCTCCAACACCCGTAAATATGTATAAGTAAGGGCCAAGTAGCCCAATAGATGTTTTTTGGAGCTTAAACTGTTTAAACCCTACATAACTAGTACTGTGGTTAGTACTTGAAAATGATCTCTAGTTTTCTGGACCTGAACAGCGGCCCTGCCGCGACAGCGAACACAGGAATTGTTATAACAAGTAGGAGGAAGCGGCTCTGTAAACTAATCCTGTTATGGCTCTGACCTATGGCTACTATTAACTTCATTAGGGAACATACCTATGGCAACTATGAACTTCTGAGGGATACCTCGCCTCGGCTAATGATTCAGTTAGTTACCTTCTGTCTTATATAATACCTGGACCACTACTAGTTGGGGCTCTGATTCCTTATCTGCTCTTGCAACTTGGTTTTCGACCTTTTCTTTTATTGCCTACCTCGACTGCTTATTGGAGATGATACCTTGCCCACCTTTCTTCTTGGTCCACTAATACTGATTCAAAACGGGGTGCATTCTTATACTAACTAGTTTGATTCCGATCTTAGTACTAGTCCCTATGAGAGTTCCCTTACCTTAGTACTAGTCCCTATGAGAGTTCCCTTACTTAGATGGAGGGAATTAATACCTTAGCTTACCAGAGCTACTCGAGTCAAAGAATGAAGCTAACTACTACAGGTATTCAACAACAACTAGAAAAGTACTGCCTATCAAACTAATACTGATTCTACTACTTGTCAACTTCAGACTAAACAAGGGATTCTACTCCTAATGAAGGGGATGAAACTCAAACCATTAACTACTGGGCTGCTACTACTAGAGTTTAGTCAACTGCATTCTATACCTTAACAGAAGGGTTTCTCTATCCAATACTACTTTAAGGAACAGTCAACCCGGATTCCCTTTCTTACCGAACAGTAAACCCTGATACCGAGTCAACCAGGACAGGAATCTTTCGAGGGCAAGCAACGAATACTCACACAGTTGGAATTGAGAAACAAAGATGATAAACTACTTCAATTAGTGGGGCTCACTAGCTACTGCCGCTCTAGATTAGGACTCCCAAGAGAAGGACTTGGCGGGTGGGCATTCTTCTCTTCGAGATGATCTTCCCTACTTTCTTTTTTGACTGTTCCTTGATACTTTCTCGATAAAGCTTGAGATAGAATTGATTCGTACCTTCACTTCAGTTCCTTCCCGCAACAAATCATTTTCTCTCTTCTCTGTTAGCGCACCACGTCTTGTTGAAGATAGGCACTCCGACCTTATTTCTTCCCCTGCATTGCTTGTGGAGTTATAGCCCTTGCTTGTCTTGTTCCCGCTACTTTGCTTGTTGTTTCAAAGCGGCTTCCTGCAGGAAACGTAGCACAGCTTCTAACAAGTAATGGTGTTTCGCTCGCTAACGGACAAAGGGAATAGAATAAACCAGGGCCAAGAAGCTACTACTAGTTTCCGAAAACAAGACTCACTTCCCCGGCTAACTCCTATGGGTCTAAATAAGGTGTGAAAGCCCTCTTTCTCTTAGTAGTCAATTCCATTCTATAGTTCACTTCCCTCGGACCCGGATACTTCTCTTGGAGACTAGGATGACACTCGGGAGTAGGAAAGTATTAATTACAGAATTGACCTAAGTAGTAACAGAATTCATATAGAACAAGTAGTGCACAGTAGAATCTTGAGTTTCAACAGAAGCAAGAGCTGGAGTAGTTACAAGATCTGAAGCCGGGGGTGAGCTCGGTGTTGGATATAGATACTGGTCAGATTACTAATACATACATATATAAGCTCGAAAGAAAGAATATAACTCGCTGAATATAGAGAAAAGTCACCTAACTCCGATACTGTAAAGAAAGAATATAACTCTCTGAATATATAAGAGATTAACCTAACTGCTTCCTGTAAGAGATTAACCTAACTGCTTCCTGCTTAAAAACTCACTCATATCATACACCCTCTCCATAAAATACCACTTGACTTCGAGCGCAACTAAGTAGGGCGAGTCGAGTGCTCACGAGTGCTCAGTAAACCAGTAATTCAATCATTTAGTAAACCTGGAATTCTATCATTTAGTAAACCAGCACAATGAAAGAAGAAAGGCAAGTAAGTAGCATATGATATAAGAGTGGAACGGTGCGTGCGCATTTAGTTATTGTTGCTGGGTGCGAGTTCTTTCTGCGTTAGCTATAGGGCGAAGTCGTTTATGTGATTATAGTGCCTATGCTTCTGTCCTAATGTGCTGAGTCTACCTAATGTGCTTAGTCTGCCGAATGTGCTTAGTCTGCCCTAGTGCTTTGTCTACCTTAGTGCTTAGTCTGCCCGTGCCTTGGCGTCTAGTAGTGACTTGGCGGGTCTGGTCGACAGGTAGAATGGAGTGGATTACTATAAAGAATGGAATGCATTGGTATAGACCTAGCGCATCTAGTAGAAGAGAGGCATTAGGGAAGTCAAGGTTCGGAAAGGATAAGTTCTCGGGGCAGAAACGAGTCACTCACTACACCGGCTATCCATCCTGAGTTGTGGAATCACCAGTCCCAGTTTCAAGATAAGAAGTAGGTTATGCAAGGTCAGTCAAAGTGTCATTGTCAACAAGATCAGTTGCTGGATAAGTAGTTGGAGCTGGAAAGTCTCTCGGAACAGACCCCTAAAGTAGGTCTTCAAGTCTTGTTTCTTTTGCAGGGTATTGTCTTGTTCAACTTCAATCTGGGTTCGGTGATTGGTCTTGTTTGGGGCAGACTATCCTACTGGCTTTGAGGCTAGGGAGAGATTATCTATGGAATAACGAAATTCTAATGTATTTATGGGCGAGTCTTGCCTTTGTCGCCGGAGGTCTCTCATAGATATTATAAGTCACTCACCCACCTAGTGATCCTTCTTAAAGGTAAGATAAAAGCCACTCCTTCTCGCCTACCTAGTGAGGACTCGTTTATAACTTTTCTTTATGCCATCTATGTTGTTGCTGACTCCACTAATACTGAATTTCTTATTGATGAGCGCATATGGTAAGACTGTCCGAAGAAGTAAGCTTATGCTACACGGCTTACAGAACTCCCTTAGGCCACTGAGTCTTGCCCGAACTCTACTTTAAGTTCATATCCGGATCAAGCCTCTTATCAAGCTTCTGCTTAAGGACTTAGCGCTTCAACTGATGAGGGCTTACTTCTACGAGAAAACAATAACTTCTTCTTCTGTTGGATCTTAAAGCTATCTATCCCCTATCTTTATACCGTGAGGAATAAGCGCACTGCCCATTGACTTTTCTCTGTGAACCGTCTCATCAAACTCCATGAGCATACCTTTTCTACACATATGGATAGCTAATAAGTATGACATTTCCTGACTCTATGAAGAAGAAAGCAAGGTCCATTGAGAGAGCTTCGATCAAGAAGAAAATGTTGAAGACTAGATGAGATTGGATTCAAGAAGTCAAAGTAAGAAAATGATCTAAGAGAAGAAGATTCAATTGACAGCTTCGCGGATGAGAGTGGTCTTGTCTTGCTTGGTCTTCCTAAAATCTATCTGCTTATTTTATGCTTTCTTTCGGGAAGATAGTTCATTTCGTCTTTACATTGGGTAGTTCGGTGTTTTGATGATCTCTACCTTAGAAAAGTCATATTGCTAAGTGCACACATTCTCTAATTAATGTAAGTTAAGTAAGAAAAAAGATGATATGAACGACTCCATTACTAATTGAATATAAAGAAAGAGTAGTGCACACATGATAGAAACTAGTAACGGAACACTGCTTCCTTATAGCATATGATAGAAACTAGTAACTGAAGCTTAGCTTCCTTATAGCATATGATATCATCTAGTAACTGAACACAGCATTGCATTGCTTCAAACCAACCCTATCTCTCTAAGGCACCCGCTCATAAAGTAAGCGTTAGCGCGTTATTGAGCTCTATTCTTTAGTTACAGGAATGGAATGAACTCCTTCTTGAGCTTATGGAGTGCCTTTCATATGAGGGTTCTTAGTACTGCTATAAAGCCGGCGGATTCAATGCAGGAGAACTCCTCGTAAGTATCGGCCTTTGGTGCTAGAGTTAGGGATTCTATCTCTCTCTCTCTCTTTAGATAAGAGATATGTTAGGTCCGGTCCATCAGTAAAAGGAAGGGGTAGGTGTCTGGCTTGGCTTTTTTCATAAGATAGAGAGATTGCCTGGTCTACAATAACAACAAGAAAGAAGTGGATCGCCGCTTTCAGGAAGTCAGATCTGTGTTTTCAAATAATATGTGGGTGAAAGCTAGGGTCTGGTCTGCTTCTGATCGGTGCAAGGGTACCGATAAAATAACTGGGCACACACCCTTGAGAGTCCAATTGCTCATCTTTCAGCTACGCTAGATCATTGATGAGGGTCACTTTTTTGCCATATAAAGAAAGAAGAAATAATCTATATAGATCCACTTAGAAAGCGGTTGAAAGCCATCCTGCTTTCCGTGTAGCTATTAGCGCTGTCTTGTCTCCTTCTGGTAAATCGTTGGGTCTTGCGCCCTCTTGAGACTCGGGAATGCACTCCTAATGTTGTGACTGCTTCCCCTCAGACACTTGTAACCCTTAACCATGTGAGGCCAAGTTCAATCTTACACAGAGATAGGGTGAAGAGTCCGTTTGGGAGTCTCGACACTTAGACCTTTTCTTGACTAACTCCATCTATACATCCGACTTGATTATTCAATAGCACTGGTCAATCTCCTCTCCGACACCCTTTCTATTATGTTAGGAAGAAGAAAAGAAGTATTACCTACTGTTGAGGCACTCTCGTGTTTCCACCCCACGTTACTTTGATATAGTTGTGGGCACTAGATACTACATCCGACCCGGAATCCAATGCACAAGTTGTTCCGCTCGCATTAGGAGAAATATATGAATTCCTTGACTTGTCCGTTGCTCGTTTGCTAGTTAGCCTGCCTGTTTGCTAGTTGACGAGTTCTATCGCTCTTGCCTGAACTCACGAGTTCTATCGCTCTTGCCTTAATTCGGATAAGAGTAAGCGAAGCTCGGCTCGTAATCTAGGAAGGGGCTGCATCTTCAGTGGGTAGAAGTCAAAGCCCGTGAGGTGAGGTCGCGTGTCAAAGCAGCACACTCAAATAGAAGAGAATATTAGTGCACCCAAAAATGCAATAAGCAGAATATAGTAAAGAAACATCCCATAATATAGTAAAGAAACATATTACTCTTGCTTGTGGAATTGAAGAAAAGAATATAAGTCAAAAAGGGTTCACTCTCCAACGCACGCACCCGCTATACTTGTGAAATCGATTGTGGAATCGAGAATGAGTAATTCGCATCATATAGTATATAGAATAGAAGTCACCTAACTAGTATATAGAATAGAAGTCACCTAACCACATAGCTTCCTTTAAGTTGAAGAAGGAATAGAGCCGGAAAGCTAACTAATGCACTTAGACTTGTTTGCTCCCCCCGCCTTACTGGTGGAAAAAACCTTATGAGAAACTTGGAGACTCTTGTAAAACTAAACAAGCAAAAACAATAAGCTAACTTGCGCCCTAACTCTGAGGCAAAGGCACCGAATTCACTCTTGATACTTATTCAGGAAAACTAAACGAAATAAGCGGTATACTGAGAGTTGAAAAAGCGCTTGTGTGAGTTCCCCTACTATCTTTGCTTTTATTAGTTGCTTGTCTACTTGTGTGTTAGGAGTTAAGAAAGACGTTGTGCTTACATTCGGGGAGTTCCTGTCTTCAACGTTAGGCTTTCAGCACCTTGCTTGTGCCTTTGCTTTAATTGTTTCAAATCATCCATCCATCTTGCATATAAGAAGATATTCACAACACCTCTGCACTCCTCTAAAGCTCACTAACTATCCCTGCTCCGTCCGCTACAACAATAAGCCTTAGCACGTTACCCCTGATAGCTTATATTGGAACTCTGGTGTTAGCACCGCGAATAAGTATATATTATTGTTTGATCAAGAGCGCTATAGAATGGATTTGAAGCAGATGGATCCTATACAACTACTTGTCCTATACAACTACTTGAAAGAATGGAATCCACCCTCTTAAGTGCAAACAGACTCTATAAATAAGTAAACAAACCTTTTAAGTGCAAACAGACTCTATAAATAAGTAAACAAACAGCATTTATTGCTTAAACATAATCTATTTTAGTGCAGTGCACACCTATCATATAATTGAGTAAAGAAAGAACTTTGAACTCACCATTCTATAATTATGTAATCTCTCTTTCTTGCACATGATATAAGAATTGTAAAGAATCCCTCTATACCACATATTATAGAATTCAGTAAAGAATCCCTCTATTACTAATTATTCCAGTAAAGAATCTATCTCTCTTATCTAACTAATTGTCTGCTTAAAATATCTCTTGCACCTGATATCATAATAGTCAAATAGAACCTCAAAACACACAGCATTGCTCAAAAAAAGACTCTAGTGGTTTTTGCACACATTCATTCTATAATTGAGTACTATAGTGGTGCACACATGAATTCTATGATTGAGTAACAAAACACAGCTTCTTAAAGGACAGAAGCACCTACCCCGGAAAGTGACATAATATTTGATAGGCATGTAAACCAATAGAATCCATTAGGAAGCTTACCTAACTGCTGACATCTTACATAGCGGGAACAAAACATCTTATTCTAAGCCTTTCCCTAACTGTTGACATCTTACGTATCGGTAACTTCACTCTTCACTCTAAGCCTTTCTCTAACAAAACACATTACTGCAACACTCGCACCCGTAAGCACTTAGTATTGTAGCTTGTTCCAGAAACTCACTTATGACTTTAGCGCCGAGCTGCTATTCCGTTATTTCTACTGACGCCATGAACACGAATGAACACAGCACTTGTCCTCGAAAGCTCACTGCTTCCGGCTTTTCAAGTCCTATTAGATTATTGCACCATAGCTTGTTGAATTGATGGAGCTTTACCCTTCACCTATTGTACGATACACCCGTAGCTTTCTACAGCAGTACAAGGAGCGTAAGTGAGCTAATCGGCACAAACCAAACGGGCCAAAAGAGTCGTTTAATGCCTGGAGATAGACAAAGCTATCGGCATCCCCGCATGTATTAGTTTCAGTAGCCCACCAGATAAGGGTCTCCGTTGTAGGCTAGACAGATGGAGAGAGGTGATTTCTGACTTACAATAAACACTTTGTTGTTTACGCATTATTCCTTAGAGTGAGAAGTGAAGCATATAATAACTGTTCTTTAGAGTAAGGAATTGATATATTACTCGATAGAGGAAGAGGTGGGTAGCGGGGGAGAAGTAGATCTTGGTCTATGCATGCCGCTTTCTTTAGAAATCAAAAGCCAGAAATTCCATCATATATGAAAGCAAGAAATTCCATATATGATATATGAAAATAGTCTTAGTCTAGAGTGAGACGACAAAAGCTCAAATCCAAAACCCATTGATTGAAGGAATCGACCGATCTTCCTAGTGATGAGAAAGCATTCGCCATAGTTGTTCTTAACAAAGCGCCACCTCTCTAAGCGATCGAAAGCAAAATTGATGCTTGCTTGCAGGCTTCTACGATGGCAGGAAGAGGATTCCAACTCGTCCCTCTGTCGAATAAGAACCGTCTTGTCTTCAATAGCCTTACCATAGTGATGAACCAATGAACTTGATTGAGTTCAATTGAAGGAAAGAGAAGAGTTAGGGGCGGGATCCCATCTATCTCTAAGTGATCGAAGCATCGGTGAAAGAAATCGATGGATTTTATTGATTGATTGATTTCCTGCTAGTCCTGTAGCGGTTGACTCTCTTTGGCCTTTCTTTTAGGAATTCCATCTTATACCCCCAAAAAGCATGTTGCCAACAAGAGCATTTGCCTTTGAAGTCGGGACCATCCCTATTCCTGACTCAACCTATTGTCGAAGGCCATCTTAGGGAAGGAAGCCCGCTAAACTGTGGCACAATTAGTACATCGTGGCAGCTTGCGAGTTAGTTTGAGGAAGAGTAGTTTCACCTTTTGAAAGCATATGTACTGAGAACGTCTTGGCGTTACTTGTACAATGGTAGAAAGCCCGATACAGCAATAGAAAATAGCACGTAAAACATACTTGGATCCCTTTTTCTCTTTTCTCCATTATGATAGATAAGCTTTGGCTCTTATCGACGGGTCTAGCTTTCTACTTTGGCTCTTATCGACGGGTCTAGCTTTCTACTTTGGCTCTTCTCTTATCAACGGGTCCAGCTTGCCTCAGAAAGATCTTAGCTTAGGGGCGAAAGCAATATTCTATTTTGACTCATAAGGCTTTACACCGGTGTAAAGGGACGCATAGATTGAAATAGCGCACCTATTAACCCACAAAAGCTTCTAGATGTGGTGCATTCTACTCCCTTTATAGAATGGGTAGTTTAGTTTACTAGACCTACTTAATAAAGGTGGAATAGTTCAAGCTATACTTATATAGTATGGATGTTTTGAAGCTTACTCGAAAGGGTGTCTAATCTCTGCTTTTGACTCTGTGACAATCGGAACTATTTCATCTGTGGGGAAGAAGCTTCAACTCAGACATTTTTAGTAGAGTTAAGGAAATAAGTGTCCTTTCTTTTAGGAATAAGAAAAGGTGGTGCTCGATGATAGGAAATCCCAATGTCCTTTAGGAATAAGAAAAGGTGCTCGATGATAGGAAATCCCAAGACTCCTAGGGTGAGAAAGAATAGGAAAGAAAGGTGCTAAGAGCCTCTTTGGAAGTGGGGACAGTAGAAATCTTCTCCATATCTAAAAAGCCATCATTGCCTATAGACGCACCCACTAAAGGAAGGCTAGTAAGTCTTAGGGCTCGGATCCCCCTAGCATTTTCTTCCATTCTGAAGTCGATCGCCATTTGGACCTGCTTATCCTCTGGCTTTGATTACTATTCATATAAACCTATATTCCCAACGACCTTTGTACCTTGGTAAGTAAATGAACCTTCACCGCCTTAGCAGAATAGGGAGCAAATCCCCTGATTCTTTCTTGGTTATAACTAAGGGAACAGCGGGGTGTTAGAGATCTCTTATAAGCAAGGCGGGCACCTCTTGCCGGGGAAGAACATCTCTCATCTCTAGTCTTATGGAAATACAGAATGAAGCTACAGAAGATATAGTAGAGAAAGCCCCATTTATCCTTTGGATAAGCTACCCTGAGGGCTCTGACTTTCTTTCCACTTCTTTTCTTCCTATATTCGAATCCAAAATCCAAACTCAGGACCCGTCCTCAATGGACTTGAGTCGTCGACTTTTACTTATAGGCTGCCTGCTTCGTGTCAGCTATCTTGTTATAGAACTATAGCCTCTAGTTACGAGTGAGGAGAGCAAACAAAGTGAATCTTTAAGTATGACTAACCCTTTATTCTGCTATTCGCTCTGCGTGGTCTTCCGTCTATCTCAGTACAAGATCGAGCAACGAATAAAGAAAGGGGAAAAAGAAAGCCCGGCAAGCTGACAAGACACTAGGCGCCAAGTCGACAAGCAACGTAGCTAGGCCAAGTCACTATGTAAAAGACAAAGAGAGAAAGACACTTTTCAGGTATACCGAAAACAGTTAATAGTTGCCTGCTGCTTGTTGAATTCCCCATCCCCAGACTGCCGCTACACACGAACAATTGGCTTATTGTCAGCCTTCACCCTTAGTTTTCCTCTGCCTTTGTCCTTCTAGTGTAGGGTTAACTCAATCCGTTCTTTCTTAAAGTCAATAAGTAATACCGCCCTTGTGATACCGCGAGCTACTTCAACGTTAGTTAGTTTGACGGAACAAGAAGCATCGGTGCGCAAGGACAAATCAATAAATAATGATTTTGACTATTATTCTGTCTGGTCTAGGGGTAGCAGTTCCTCATATGATGATTTGTTGCGAGATAGAAGCTCTCCGTCGGTAAAGTTTCAAGTTAAGAGGAGTCAGCGGTTCAATGGAATTCAGAACTTCCACTTCAAGGTTAAGAAAGGAGAGTGGTTTCAATTCAAACCGATATTCTATTCTAAAGAGAGATATTATTTGACGAGTTTGACAAGGTGAAAGTTCCAGTCCAGTTTTGGGGGTCGGGAAAGTCAGCAACTTGGAGCGTCACTCTGACTTTGGATACTTCACAGCTTAAGTTAACCTCTAACTTCTGAAGATATAGCTATCATCCTCCAGAATTATGGAACCGAACCCATTACCGCTCCCTTCTTATTATTCTTTACTTATTTCAGTGAATAGTAGTTACACAGATTCTATAAGAGATGAAAGTGACCTCTTCTTTTAGCTTTAAGAAAGGAATAATAGTAGGTTCCATCTATAAGGAATAATAGTAGGTTCCATCTATAAGGAATAATAGTAGGTTCCATCTATAAATATAAGTTTCAGAAGTTCATCTTTCTATAAGTGAGTCACTTCACTGCTGTATCTTTAGTTATTGAATCTCATGATTATTGAATAGTCTTGGTTTGGTGCCTATATGCCGTATGAGATGTTGGTACCGTAGTCCTATTATGGAGTAAGGATTGTGATTCTGAAAGTCGGTGCTCTGCTCTCTCTCTTAAAGGGTGAAGTCAGATCCTGTCAATATACCGTCTGAAGGCCTGGCTTAAGCTACTGAATGAATGGAACAACTTCTTTTAGCGCTGACTTGAACCTCTTCTCCAGCTTATGCTTTAGTTATTGTTTTTAGTACTTCTGCAAGTGCTGAGTCTGCCTCTGTATCTCAATTACTATCTTTATAGGCGATGTGCACTATCAAATAAGAAGTTTAGTTCAACAAGCAAGTCATAAGTTCTAATAACCAAGGGTGGTAGCTAGTCAAGTATAAATCGAAAGTAAAGTATAAGGTCTCTCAACGTCGAAAGCAAGGGGAAAAACGAAAGTACTTCTGTATAGGCTGAGGATGCCAAGAAATAGGAAATTCTTCAAGGCAGGGGCACAAGCCAATCTGTTTTTTTGGGGCACAAGCCCTATAGCGTAAGTGAGCAGAACTTTCACTTTTCTTCTGAATGACTTAGTTTGAGCTACATCGGATCGGTGACGACTTTTACCACTATTCGGGCAAGGGTCAAGGAATAGCAGCTCTGGGCTATAAAGTCAAGAGTGAGTTTCGGAGTAAGGAATGAGTTTTGAAGCAATGCTCTAGATTGAATCTCTTACATCTATATTCTTAGATGGGATGCTTTATTCTTTGATTGCACCGTTGGTTGTGCCCTATATTATCCGTTCTCCGTTCGCCCATGCTGCTTGTTTACATATTTGTTTACATGTTATTGTTCCTTTCTTTACTTGTTGAGTTCGAGCATTCAACTTATGGTTCTGTTGCTTGTTTACTCTAAACTATAGCAATACCACTTTACTCGTTGAGCACATCGAGGTTCATTGCCGGCAATTCTGGTAGTCGAATGAAGAAGTTGGGAGGGCCAGTATGAAGTCAAGTCAGAGAATCATATGCTAGTCAGGTACCAGTAACACTAAATGAGGCCGGAGGCGGAATGCTCTCGAAACCAATTCACTTGAGTGAGACATAGTAGAGTGGAGTTCGCCATGTATATTCTTATTGTTCCCTAGCTTATAGGTTCGCCATGTATATTCTTATTGTTCCCTAGCTTATAGATTGTTCATTGAAAGCACTACTTATAGATAGATGATAGTAAAAACACTGCTTACAAGTATATTGCTGACAGCTTTTCCCTTACAAACTCATATCGGCGCTGCCCAAGATTTCATTTCCCTTACTGCTTTTATCTTGAAAACTCCCTTACTGCTTCTCTAAAAAACTAAGCTAGGAAACCGAACTCTATACTCAAACCTAAAGAGCATAGGTCTCCCTGACAACTACAGAATGGAATGGAGTGCACAACAAATGTAATATAGTAACTAAACAGGCGCTTACTCTCATCAATATATAAAAGAGTGCAACAAAGGGTTCAGAACTTGTTTCATTGAGTGCACTGTTGCTTGTTTTCTTTCGCACCCCGATAAGTAGCCTAAGGCGAAACTCCCTAACACACAAGGGAACGAAAAAGAAGAGAATATCAAACGAAACTCATGTAATATCGTGACCTAACAAAACTGCTTACTGCAGGCTCTATTCCGCCAAACCTAACCCGAGTTGACTTTCATACACTCCCTAGTCGACTTGAATAGTTCATAATTGCCGTTGAAAGAAAAGAATTGATTAAGAATGACCTACCCCGGAAAGTGACCTACCCTACCCCGAAAAGTGACCCAACCTTGAAAGTCTCCTAACACCGAAACTCGAAACTCACAACACTGCGAAACTCACAGTTTCCCGCTACGTGGGTCTATAATAGAAACCCGATATTCTTTCGTACTTTACTTATTGATTTGCCTTCTTGCCTTGTTGACTTTGTTTATTATGTCCTTATGAAGCGAACTTCCTGTATTTTGATGTGATAGTGGAATCTGTCGGCGACTCAATTGCCTCTTATACCGCTACGTAGGTGCTCCGTGGGCCACTAAGAACATAGGTATGGTCTGTAGACTAGACATGGTCTGATTGTCTTTAAATGAAACAAGCTTATGTGAGTTCCAGTCTTCATGTACTCAGGAGAATGAAAAAGATGAGGTTATGGTGTATCTTTACTAAATCTATACCATGCCATGTGCTCGCTCCTTTGCTTTAATAAGACTATTTTCCACTGATGCGGGTGCTTACGTGAATTCAGAAGGTAGCGCCCAACAACTTTTCATAAAGTAAGCAAAGAACCCCTTTTTTGTGTAAGCGGTAAAGAACCTTCTCTATACTTAAGTACACGGTAAGGAACCGGAACCGTCTCTTCTACTTAAATCAGTGGGAAAGAACCTTCTCTCTAGTTAAGTAAGGAAGCCCCTGTGCACCCTTCCATTGCTTTCGCCCTTTCATCACCAATGTAGGCATCTGAATTGCCAGTTCTTCCAGTTCTAGGATCTAAAGCAGAAGAAAAGAAGGCAGAATCTTGATCTTCATCAGTATCATCAGCAGAATGGCAAGTTACTGTTCTTGTTGTTGTCGACTCGAATCCCAGTTCTGTAAATGGAATTGCCCTACTAGTTGTATAAGTGAAGCACCGAACCTTTCGTAACTTAACCTCGCTTCATAAGCAAGTCAAGTTTTCGTATTCATCGGCGTTTGTGAGTTGAGTTGACTCTCCAGTGACATTATGTTATACTCCACCACAAACAAAGAAGACAGAAACAATGGAAATAGAATCCCGAAAGGAAGAGAAAAGAAACCACTCTGGAGTTGGGGTCTAAGAAGAAAGAAAGGGGAGGAGTTATTGGCTCAAGTAAGAGGTCAGCAGTTAGAGCAGAGTAAGCAAGCAATAGTATATGATAAGTCCTGAAAGTATGCTCCTTATACGAGAGTAAGTAGTTAGTGTTCACTTTCTTCTATGCCAAGTGCTCCATAAAATCCATATTCCATTCTTTTTTGTAGAGGAGAAGAATAAGCCGAAGCAGCATAAGGTAAATAAGCTACATCCAGAGTAGCATAAGTATAAATACTTCGCACTGCAACATTTGATTGAACTTACACTGAACTGCAACATTTCATTGAATCTATCTCGCATATAAGATATTCATGTTACTAAGTTTCTCTAGAAAAGCATCTAGTATCTTAAGATCACCGAGTTCCATACTCCACTCGATTCCCCTTTCCCTGAAACACTTTACTTCTTCTCCATTAGTAGTCGCTTGTGGGCTTGCCCTTACTTATATTCTTTCTTGGTTCATCGGGAGTTTCTATCTAGCGTTATAGATGATCCTTTGAATCTACTGCTGGATCTGGCTCTGCTCTAACAGTTTCCTTAGCGCTTGCTGCTTCCTTTCCTTAAGTATGCTATGAGACCATACCGAACTTAATAAGCACTTGAACTTTCAGCAAACAAAGTAAGCTAATGTCACGGCTTGTTGAATAGAAAGAAAGTGCACCAATTGGTCATTGAGGTACCCTATTGGTTCTTAGAAATGCATATTTGCTTTTTCAAAGTGACCTGCTCCTACTCCTAATCCAAATCGAGTATTCCTGAAAAGATGATTCCTTACGCTTAGACCTGTTCCCTCATAATACTAATTCCAGATTGGATTCTTTGCTTCGAATAGAAACATCATTTCCAGCTCTAGCTTCCGATCTGTATTCCTAACCTACTCTTTCTGATGCTTCTTCTATCTACGACAAGAAAGGTCAATCAATCAGCCCTTTAGTCTCGTCGTCTGAGGTGAGGGGCTGGATCGGTATAAAGTGGAGTTCCTGTACTTCATTTCAGAATTGATATAGAAGCCTATAGTGCTATTTCTCGCCTACCATGTGTTCTTTCTCGAAATACAGAAATGCAGGATTGAAGTTTAGACTGAACTAGGAAAGTGTGAATTCCACTCAAAAGTGATAATCTCATTGAACTGAAGACTCACATAAGTATTACCAGGCCCAACTAGACTAAGTGCGCCAGCTAAAGTTCCATTATCAATAGCAAGCGGGTCTTTCACAGTGCAAGTAATGCCATGGCGAAAGAACTCCCTTATAGCTGTAGTGATCCGGTAACCGGGGAATTGATCGATACCTAACTTTCCATTTGATACTTGACTTTATACCTTTGCGAGAGCTGTTGCTTGTTGGGTTAACAGATACCATAAATAGTTCCTGCTCACTAGCTAGTAGTGGATGAGCGGTGTGGAGCATCCAGGAGCATTAGTGGGGAAGGTGGGATAGCAGAAATAGGACAATAAATAGAGGGGTTGTTCACGGATACCCACAATAGGACCGGAAGTCTGGGAGTCGTTCACGGATACCTACAATAGGACCGGAAGTCGGGGTTCTTATATAGTCTGGGTTACAGGAAAGTCTACTCAATATATTTAACTGGATCATAATCTTGATCTGAAGCGGAAGAAACAAGTGAACTAGATCAAGGCAAGAAAGATCTTCATCAGAAGCAAGCTGTTCAATCTCATTATGTGCTAACGGGTGCGCGAGCAGGAGCAGTGTTAGGCCGGCCGGACGAAACAAAAAGATAAGGGAGTCGAGTCGAGGTCACATTCCAATCTTATATGCGATGCAAGAGGTTGGGGTTCAATTAATCTGTTCTATGCGCAAGACAAGAGAGAGAGTCCCATTTCCATTCAACAAGGCGATCGATAGATTCCGCTTTCGTCTGCAAGCATGGGTTCAGGTTATTGATTGGCTTGCTCCTGTAGCTTGAATTCCATTGAACTTGTCAACTCCCCTTCCTTAACTTGTAAACTCCCTTAGCGAGTGGAACTCTCTTCTTTGGACTGGACCACTACTAGTTGGGGTTGGCGCAGGACAGGAAATATTGATTCTATTTGGCTAAGTTGGTCAGCTTCACAGAAAGGAGAGGTCGAGTGAGGTGTGCAAGGAAGAGTCTAAAGTAAGCTCAAACTCCAAGGTAGCCGCCTAATTCAGTATCAAGTAATAAGGGTTAAGGCAAAAACCGATTCTTCATCAGAGCTGGTTTGCAACGAGAGAATCCGCCGTTAAGTTGTAAGTATCCCGCTCGCTAACAGGAGCTCGATTGGCGCTTGAAAGATGAAACAAACGGAGAAACCTATACCTTGTGCTCGAAGGAGAAAATGGAATCTATCTATGTGCATCAGCTTACAAGTGTAGTTCATTCTGTCTGTGCATCAGCTTAAGTGGTAACTGCTTCTTTTCCTTCCTAAAGTCCAGTAGAGCAGTAGCTGTTTCATCAGTTGTTTTCCTTGGCGATAATGGAGCGGAGAGTTCTCGTCTTTGAACCTCTGTTTTCACTATGCTAATGTCACTCTCTGTGATATAATGAAGGTACTTTGAAAGGTGGTTTCAATACATTTAGCCGTATATAGTGATCCTTACTTGCGAACTCCATTTACCTATAGTCTGGAACTCACTAAATACCGTCTTGTATAATCTTTGCGCTGTTCCTAAGTGCGATCAATGAGATTCTTTAGAGAACAACAAGTAGGGGGGCGAGAGAACTTGATAGCAAGTACTTCTGGAGCGCTAAGTTAATGAGTGGAAGTTGAAAGATCAGTTACAGACTAAGGATGGATTGTAAGTGAGAGAATCAGAGGCTCAAGTCAGTGGTTAGTGATTCAATCTCTTCTCTTTGGGTGCTCAAGTAACGTTAAGGGGAAGGTCAGAGGTCCGCTGCTGAATGTACTGATTTGATTGACCTTAGCCAAAGGTGTCGCTGCTGAATGTACTGATTTGATTGACCTTAGCCAAAGGTGTCTTAGTCATAGAGAATGGCATGTTCCTGTTCTGTTTGAGTATTCTCCTATATCCCAAAAGAATGGAAGGTTGACTTGAAGTTGAATACGAGATGTCACTCGCGTTAGCAAGTTAAGCGCGTAAGGGAGTTGTTGCCCTTATATTAACTCGATCCACTGCTGATTTGAATGTGTAACTTGACTCTAAGCGTGCGGGAAGGGAGTTTTTGAGAGTTTACAGTACAATTGATATGTGCGTTAGGGAAGAGAGTTCAGGTGGATTACTTGACACTTCCTATTTCGGTTCAGAAAGAAGAGTTTCGAGGCTACGAAGCAACTGAATCCGAGTATAAAGCTGGTCCAGGTTCAGGAAATTGATCTTAATCAGGTAAGTAAGGAGCAATCCCCGTTCTAGTTTTCATGCCCATGTAGCAGTTAGGGTAAGAAAAGAATCAAGCTCAGGGTTGGCCAAAGACCTTGTCTATACACTCTAGTAGCTGCGGCGGGGAGAAGGATTATCAAACAACATATGCCTCGCTTCCGCCTATGCCTCTGCAAGTGCTTAGTCTGTTTCATATCCAGCTTCGCTTCTCAAGACTCATGCTCATAACTAAGACTAAACTGGGGGCAGCGCCTCTAACCTCCTGTGTCCGCTTCTACGGCTCTAACTCATAACTTAGCTATGGTTTAATAAGTACCCATTTGTATTATCTGTTATTTACCACTAGAAACTCCTGTCTAAGCCTTTTTATCCCCTGTAGTTCTCTTCTCTGCCTATATCTCCTGTTTCTCAAGCTGACACTCCGCTCCTAGCTTTTAAGTATTGCTGACTTCACTGGCACTCCGAGCTTTGATTCCGACTTCCTTGACTTTGAGTCTTACTTATTTGTTTGGCTCCTCCGCTCCTAACTCTGACTATTACACTCCTTGGTGAAAGCCTCCCTTGTTAGACTTCTGCTTTTAGTTGCTTAGCCCCAGCCTTACGTCCATGTTTTAGTCTTTGACTCACCTCTGGAACTCTTTAACTGTTATACACACTTATATAAAGAATATTGATACTAGAAACAAGGTGCTGAAAGCCTCATACTATCAGAGTTACCCTACTGCTTCTAGGGCAAACAACTCCAAGTTTGGATGAAACTATAGCACCAACGCTCTTATTCCTTACCCCAATGCGCTAGCCCACTTTCAAACTTACACTCCGGGGACCCGATCTTACTTTCCTGGCTTTTAAAGCTATATTTCACCTATAAGGCTTGCTTCCCTTTATTTCTATAATTATGAAAATCCAGACTTGTTTTCTTGATTCCATCAGTTAGTCTGCCTCTACTCGTTTTAAGTCTCTCTTTCCTGGCTACCACTCTGACTTTCCTGCCTCCCTTTACTTGGGTTCAAACTTTGACTACTGCCCTATAAGACATACCTATAAGAATACCACCTATCAAACTGGGATCGAACTACAGCTAATAGGACTGACACGGGGAACTCCGCCTTTCTCCCCTTTCTTTTATTCTTCCACTTATGTCTCTAACCCAGCCTCTCTTTACTCCCTGGGCTTGGCATACTAATCTACTTATTGCCTGGCGCACAACGGAACAAGAAAATCATTAATAAGGCTTGAACGCCAGATCAGATCCATAGTGGGAAGCTTTAACGCCATCTTTTGAGTTAGAGTAAGTAGTGAAGCCGAACACGAATCCTACTCTTAAAGAATTGATTTGTTGGAGCTGGATCTTAAGTAGGGGCTGCTGGGTATTTACAAGACTCTATTACAGGTGCAAGAGATATATATGACATTTCCATTCTATTAAGATGGATTGCAATAGAAGTCCTTCTCTATTTAGTCTATGATTGTGTCGCCCTCGTTCTCATTCCTTTCTTTACCGGTAAAACCTGCAAGCCAATCAATAAGAAATAGGGAAGGTGTAACAACTTGATGTACAGTCTGCTAGTCGGAAGCCATAACTCAGCTTGTCCTATCTTCTTCATCGCCCAGCGGAGCTACTCCTTTTTTGACATTAGTGTGATTTTAGAGATTGTCAAGAGATTTAGCCCGCCCGTTCCACTTCTGTGCCAAGAAAGAAAAGTCTGTGTGTGTGAACCTAAGGCGAGTCCGCTCTTGTGGAGATGTTAAATGAAAAGATGAGCTTTCTTCTTGCTTGGGGGAAAGTAGAGTCTATAGCTTTCCGCATTCCAAATAAGTATACCTTTATTCTGGACCCAACAACAAGGGACTAAGCGCTAGGCCTTTCTGCTGTATGATTCTCTGACAATGTTAATTCTTCGATTAGGGGTAATCCATTCTTATGCAAAAGAGAAGTCTTACAACACTTGATCATTACATTATAAGTAAAGATCTGCTTTTGTCTTGATTGTTCCAAGCAATTACCTTTTACTGCTGACTCACTGCTTCCTATAAGAACTAAAGCTTCTTCCATTTGACTACCAGCCATACTTTACCAAACCTTTGGGGCATAAAAAAAGGGTGGTTTTCCTTTTCCAACTCTTGGGCTATTCTATTCTTCCCCCTCCTATGGATCCTGATAACTCACCTGATCCATTGCAGTACTACTTACATTACCCCGATGACATTTATCTATTGGTAAAGAAGAGAGACTATTAATGAGAATGGGATTGATAGCAAATGGTTCTTAGAACCGTTAGCACACACAAGGGCGTTAGGGAGTTCATTTCTTCCTATTCCTAACCTATTTTGTGAACTGACTCACTTCCTCTCTTCCCCTTTTTAGCCAACACCAGAAACCTTGGGCAAAGCTACAAATATCAAGAATAGAAGGAGATAAGAAAGATACGCGGACGACTTACTTTACCATAAGATAAGGTCTGATGTTTCCGTGAGCAGTAAGCTGCGGATCTCTCCTTTTTTTGGGGAAAGCTGGTGGCCCTTTCTTGCGTGTGAATTCTTTGGACGGTTCGGAACTAATAGTCTTCCGGCCTGATTCGTTTGGTAGATCTGGTCGAGATGGTTTGAGTTTCCCAGCGCGTAGGTGGTCTAAGTTCCTATGACCGAGTCTTTCTGGCCCCTGTGAACATATTCGCTTAATGTATTAAAGAGGACCTCTCTAACCGGTGAAAAGTGGTAGGTATCCACTAATGGCTATTCCTGGCTCGGCTCCGATAACGCAATTCCGGGAGGAGTCGGTAGTTGGGCACTGGATCCCTTCGGACCTGGAGAACGTGTGACGCTGGGTCGGGGTTTGGTGAACCAACAGGTCGCTCCTATAGTTGAAGTATCGGGCCCCTTTTTCGTTGCCTAGTTTACACCTTCGGAATACCCCATTAGGGGATTTCGCTCTCTTCCCCCCAATAATCAGCACTTGTAGCCACGTCGACTCTCCGTCGTGGAATTAGACTAAGTGGAATCCCTTAGCCCGTCTCCCTGATCTTATCTTTCTAACTAAAGAGATCGATACACTGCCTCAGGGCTATATGTGGAAAGTAGATCGATTGCCCTAGATGTACAAAGAACTAGATAGATGAAAAAGTATATAAAGAGCAACAAATTGATCGGTAGTAGTCCGGTCGCACCCGAACAATAATATTCCAGAGGGAAATGCACCTAAGATCAAATATTTCAAGCCGGCTTCCGTGGAAAATTCGGATTTTCTTTTGGATGCTGCGATCACATAAAAACATAAACTTTGAGGTTCAATAGCTAAATACATGGTAATTGAATCATGAGCCGGGATCATTAAGAGCATACTTAGAGTAGGAAGTAGAATTAATACAATGGATTCAAAAGCATCAAACCTCTCTTGCTCGAAAGAATCGAAACACATCGAAATGGTACCAGCCGTACTTAATAAGGGAAGGATTTGGCAAAAATATGTGAAATTGTCCCTCCTAAAAAGATTATTCCGGAAGAAATGGGCTATACTTAGGAGAGGTGCGCCAGCGGCGAGCAGAAACAAGGTTATAAGATACCGAAGGAAAGCCCAGTCAGAACCACACGTGCAAGTTTCCCTGCATGTGGCTCGTCCATGATAACTTCTGCTGGAGGAGGTAAGCTCTATTTGGTCCTATACTATGATTCCCTAGAATTCGAGAACTTCTGCTGGAGGAGGTAAGCTCTATTTGGTCCTATACTATGATTCCCTAGAATGAATAGGCAAACAAACTACTAAAGAACTCACGTAAGCGAAACTCAAATCATTATGTTCGCTTAAGTTACTCCCTAACTATTGTTAGAAATTGCCTATCCTATGCTCGCCTCAGTTCCTCGGCTTTACCTCGAGATGTAGTTGTACTAAATTAGACTCGGGATATTCCACACTCCATGGCACCTTTAGCTCATGCATTCAGCCGACGCCCTTTCGCATTATCATCTACCGCCCTTTCTTTCCCCCCGTTCCTTCACGCATGAAGAAAGCTGTATGTATGTTCGACTTCGGTTGCCGGTGCAATAGAATAGGTGGGAGTACATTATGGCAGGATCTGTAACCTGGGCAAACCAACTCTATACCAAGATTCATTGTGCTATGTCCCCCGAGATCCCTATAGAGCGAAAGAGCCGACTGGTGATCCCTAGGTTTGAGCACGTCCGGTCGTTCACTCCTCGCGCCGCTGCCGCCGTTTCTAGGACCGATCAACGCCTAATCTGCACTGGTACCGTAGTAGTGTAGTGAACTAATTAATA